>NC_050515.1:20144387-20144746 GCF_002922805.2 Oryzias melastigma | reverse complement strand
CACTAATTATAGCATTGTTCAAATCAGCTCTGTACTACACAAGAATATTACCCCCATTCATGAAAATCTATAGTAATGTTTTTTCCAACAAACCCCAGCAAATGCTTTGATTACAACATATCAGTGTAGATTAAGAGCTTTTCTTTTCCGTTTGATTGGTGTGTTTTCATTAAGGCTTCATTCAAACTCCAATTGCTCATTTTTTTTCTTCCTGAATACACTGCATAGGTTAAAAAAGCAGAAAGAAAGTGATCATAAATCATAAATGATCATAAATCATCCAATCGTAGACTGGCGACTTCATTAATGCAATGGGAGCCTGGATCTGACTAAAGTTGCAACAAAGATACCATTTTCCA
>NC_050515.1:20136761-20144359 GCF_002922805.2 Oryzias melastigma | reverse complement strand
TCCTTTTCATTATGCATTTTTTGGCCCCTGCGACTTATACTCCGGTGCGACTTATAGTCCGAAAAATACGGTAACAAAAAAAACAAACTGCAATCAATCAAAAGGTTGAATGCAGTCGGTTTTGGTGCTTAGTAAAATGCCAATGGAATCTCCGATGTTGGATGACTAAAAAATTTTGCTTACACAATCTATTTGTAGTTTCCGCTTTAATCTCAGCTCCATTTAGCCACCAGTATGCTAACGACCCTCACCACATTGTCGTGCACATTGACCACTTTCAGTGGGACAGCAGCATTTAAGTGCAGGTGCACTTTTGAAGTAAAATATAAAATGGTTTTCTTGCATGCATGTATTTTATGTTCCTGTCAACAATGCAAGCATGGTCATATTTTTTCATTTATTTTATTTTACAAAGGATTGGAATTAATCATAGGCCGCACTTTGGAAATGCCTGAAACAGATATATAACAAGACTTATGTTCATATTGTTTATCCCACTAAATACTTTCAAGCAAATACCCACCAATATTCTCATGCTTAATCTTTTAGTAAGCAGTTGTTGTAATCTGCACATTATATTAATAATTTGCCTAACCTTATATTATAGTGATTTTTACAAATCATTGCATTACCCTTACCAGATATTATACTAATGATAAACTGTCTTGCAAAAGAGAAAAAAAAAAAAGAGAAGAAGATGAAGAAATTGAATGTGAAGGCTATTTACAAAGTGGAAAAGTGTACATTTGCATAGCCATAGAGCTTCAAAGGTCCTCTGAAGGTTGTTGTGATGGTAGCATAACTTGCACTCTAAACAACCTAAGGACCGGAGACTGTGTCAGCAGTCTGATGTTCGAGGCTTTTTTTATTTGTTTATTTTTTAGAATGCAGCCCAGCAACAAACGTATCTCTGTAATTAGAAAACCTGACCAAAGGTAGCATTAGGAGGAGTTGATAGCACAAAGCATCACTTTGTCCATTGTGTTTAGATTGTGATTAAAAAGTGTTTACTGAGGACATGATAGGAATACTTAGTAACTCACTCCGTTTATAATTGGTTTACTTAAAATTGCTTTCATTTCTTTGTTTACTTTACTAATTAGATTATGACTTGAATAAAACAAATGCAAATATTTATTTCTCATAAGACAAATGGCCGAGACTTTTTAAACATGTTTAAATTGTACATTTATAAATTATGTCTTAGATGCAAAGATATTTAAGATGAATACAAAGCAATTCAAATCCAATTGGTTGTATTTAAAACTCAAACGTCTGTCAGACAGTCTATTTTGTACACCAAGTTTAAAAAAATGTTTGGCATGAAGCACTAAACTCTAAGCTTTGAAGATAAATCAATAAACCTTCAAAGAAGTTAGGAGCACTAAAGAATGCTTAAATTGAAAGCAACATATTTTCAGTGAAAGAGCAAAATAGTTTAACAGTTTGAAGAAATAAATTCTTCTTATCCTTTTTTGTTTAATGTGCTTGAAATATTTTGAACATTTCTATGTTGTGTCATCTTAGAAAAATAAAACTAGCGTTTTATGATAATGCCTGGGAGTTGAAAGATAAATGAAACTATTAGTTATGTGTTTATATTAGACCAATTAGAAAAAATTGTCCTATTTGAGAAATATAAGAGCTCATATATTGTAAAAATTGACCAAATTAACCTGTAATTTTGATGCAAAAACTGCAAAAATAATGAAAGAAGGCAAACCCTACACGCCTATCAATACAACTACTTTCTTTTTTTATGCCTTTAGGCCAATAACTGCTACAGGAAGACTGGGAGAGCACAGAAATGCCTGTAAAGCTGACTTAAAATCTATTTTAGGCAATACAGATGAAAAAATCTTACAGAGAGGACGCCAAGAACATCCAAATCTGCATATCCACTAAAGTATCATCAATACAGCCTTTTATCATCCTAATAGCACCACATTAGATCAGAAGCAAATCAATAATGGTAGATAAAACTGTCCATTGAAAGGAAAATTATTAGCACATGTCGAAAAAGCTATCAAGCATACAATAAAACAACACAGCAAAAAAGAAATCCCCAAAGCCAGTCTGTCAAGAATTCACACCAGTTTGCTGTATTTGTGGTCATACACAGCAATAATTTGGTCCAACTGATCTGACATGTGCAGCGGCTGAAAAGTGACTTCCTCATTGGAACTAATTATCCTGAGTCTATAGTGAAGACTGCAAATTAGACGAACTCCAAAACGGAGAAAACCAACTTTTATGTTTGGAGCATCACTCCAGAAGGTCATTTGTATGACAGCTTTAATGGAACCTACAATTTATGATTCAAAGCATTTAAATCCCAAGAAGCCTACCACAGGCAGCCTGAAAGGCACGAGTAATGAAAAAAGTCACCAAAGTAAACAAATAAGACCTAATTGGTCAGAGAAACTGCAGTAAGTAGTGCTGCTTGTGAATGTGCTATCTCTGTAAACATCTATGTTTGGTCTGAGGATATTCATTAACTTTCTCTTGGCCTCCTTCCTCCTCCAGGGTCTATTTCTTGTTCCTGTAAAATATGGAGACTAAACCTCAAACCTTTTCTCCATTATTCTTCTCGTTTGCATGAGATTTCCAGCAATGGTGGATAAACTACAGCAAACTGAGTTTTTCACTCCGACTTTTTAGATAACTTTTTAAGGATTATGGGTGAAAGTTTGACTTGTTTTCGTCTTGGTGAGACCAAAGCATTACAATTAAAAAACTTGTAGCGAAACAAATTTATATACATTACAATCCTTAATAAGTCATTTTTTCCCGTCATAGATATTTTCCAGTTACCAGCTTTCCTGACTGAACTGTCATAGCCCAGAAGCATTGTTCTTCCACTTCCCCTCTATAAAATCTCCTTCCTGAACCTGCTTCTTTCATCCAGCATGAACACACTCACAAAATTACACAGTGGCCAAATTCACCATGTGGTCCTGCAGGAAAAAGGAAGGCGAGTGGAAATGCTGAGCTGACACACATCCAGAACATTTTTTAAAAACAGGTTTTATCTGCACTCCTGTGCCCACAGATACTCATGCGGGACCCTTACTTTGTGTATTGAAGGCTTTGTTATGTGCTGCACATGGCATGCTCATTGCTGTGTAAAGTTTCTGCACAATCTGTTCTGCTTATGCTACACATAAATATTATGTCTTATGTAGAGATATAGGGCCTGTATAGGCGGGAGGACAATACCTTTTGTTGATTGAAAATGTATATTTTATAAAGCCCTTTGTCTTTAACAACAGTGTTAGGCGCTTTATTTTTTCTGGATAGGGTACCTCCTGAACGCCTCTCTGGGGCACGTCCCGGTGGGTGGAGACCCCAGGGAAGACCAAGGACGCGCTGGATAGACTACATTTCTCAGCTGGCCTGGGAATGCCTCGGAATCCCCCTATAGGAGTGAGAGGAAGTGGCTGGGGAGAAGGAAGTCTGGGCATCTTTGTTTAGACTGCTACTCCACGATCCGGTCCCACACGAGTGGAAGAACATGAATAGATGATAGGTTGAGCACTTTATGGTACATCATAATATACCTTATGCTTCAATTTAAACAAGCATGCAGGGAGACCATAGCAGATATGCTTCAGATCAGAATAATTCTAAACAAAACCAACACAGAATATCCAGGACAGGTTCTTTGGCTTGGATACAAGACCAATGTGGATCAAAAAACAGTTATTTGTAAGGTAAGCCGGCTCCTGATTCCAACAACAAACACTTGCGCAACAAACTTGTTTTTCCACTTGAACAAAAACCATGACCGAGTGAAAACAATAAATCAACAAGTTGGATAAGTAGAGTGATGAAATAAATGCTTGAGACGTTGCGTCAGCGTCCAGACACTGTTACAAAGTGGACTATTACAAGTTAAGATGTTTTAATGGAGAATGCATGCTTTGATTGGGTCGGCCGTGATGCAGCGGTAGGGCGGTTGACTCCTGATTGGAAGATTGTGGATTCCATTGCCGCCTTGCCTGCCCATGTGTCAAAGTGTCCTTAGACAAGACAATGAACCCCAAATTGCCTCTAGTGGAAGGTTGGTGCCAGAGTTCAGCAGCAGAGCCGCCACCTGAGTGTGAATGTAACTGTAAAGCGCTTTGGGCCTTCAAGGAAGGTAGTAAAGCGCTATACAAGTATACACCATTTATCATTGTTTAGAATTTTTTTTTTAAATAAAATAAATATTTATTACATACCATCTTTCTTTGTTTAGTGTAGCATTAAACACTGTATTTTCCTATTGCCTAAAAAATGCTATATTTTGATTCACATCTTTATCAGAAATAAAGGAGCACACATGGGGATAAGGCATTTTGGTCATGTTGCCCATCCCTATCCATGTGCATTTAATTTTGCTCATTATAACCAAGGAATGAACTTGTAGCATGAATGCAATCGCTGACACAGACTGTTTTTAAATTGAATTATTTATGATTGTGAAAGAAAATGTTAATGAAAAAGAGAAAAAAAAACGTTTTTAATTCTGGATAGAAACTATTCAATCTTGGAATATTATCAAGATTTCCAAATTCAAAACAGACTGCAGGGAATCTAATAGCAGCACCATATGTCCAAAATGTGCCTGTTAGTCACACAGAGATGCCCCCACTGAGCTGCTCCTGAGGCTGTAATCATTAAACTTTTACATTGATCTGCTTCACTCGTCTTCTGCCCCATCTGTAATTAGCATTAAAAAGACTTGGACTTGAAAAATCAATGAATGGCTTGAAGTCAAATTCGCACTTTTTTAGATCACATCCTCATTTGTTCACATGCTGATTTTCTGTCATTGCTGTGGCCGTTTCCTCTTGTTCTTTCTCTCGCATGTTCTCCTTTTATCTCCTAAGGCAACCGCAAAGGCTTGATCTGCCCTCTACTTGACTGCAGTCTCCACAATCAGCTAATGCGATAAAAAAAGATCAGTGCATCATGCAGCCTTGATCAGTGAAAAAGAAGACTCAGAGACAGCAGCCATGCATTCTGAAAACGACTGATGGTGTGAGCAGACGCTGAAACCTCTTTTTCCAATGGCAGCCAAAAAGTCTCTGATGACCAAAATCTATTTCATAACGCATTCATTAGACTGAATTTTTCCTAACTTGCAGGGGAAACCAGAAAATTTAATGAAAACACACAAAATAAAGAAAAGTTTTGATTATCTCTCCCCAGTTTGGAGTTCGAAGACAGCAGAAATATCTCAAAGGAATACATTAAAAAAAGATTGCTTAATTTTATTTCTTTTCTTTTTTATTAAATATTTTGACATAAATAATTGCAAGAACATGTTTTATTCCTGCAACAAAAACTACAAATTGTATAAAACTGATAACCACACATGATATCAGCCTGATGTCAAAGATCTTGACAGAAAAAAAAATGCTTGTGGAATGATGCTTCCAGATTCTGCACCGATATGTCCAATTTCAGCATTAGCAAGGAGGTGAAAAAGACATAAATTTAATACATTTTCACATGGAAAAATATTATACACCTTTACAAGCTTCGTTCTTGTAGCTTCACTTTAGTCCTTGTGATTGAATATATATGCAAAGCAGAAACTTCCTCGTTCTTCCTCCCATATTGCAAACCCAAATTTCACCAATGAATGTTGTATTTTGAGGTTGCAGTTCTTTAGAGATCAGAGCCTTTAAAATCAACAGGGGGGCTTCAAACCCTTTTTATTTTTTATGCTAAATTGGTGTTTTTCTCTAAATATACCAGTACACCAGACATTTCCTAACATTTTCTTTATCTTTAAAAAAATTGACTCTTTGTAGACCAGACAGGTTTTTTTCCTCTCTTATTTTGAAATTTTACCAAAAATAAAACAACAATTTTCCATTAAAATCATTTTTTATCAATTCTTTTTCTGAAAATGTGGGTGTGTTCTTTAATATATCAAAAAATTAAATATTGATAGGTGCGATAATTCACTTTTAGCCATAAATTCGATTTCGTTGTTAAGAAGAATTATCTTGGGGAAAATCTGGATTTTTTTCCCCAGCACCCTGCTCTCTTGGGTTTCCGTTGTTCGGACTCAACGGCCTATTTGTCGCTATCCTAAGGCATTAAAATGGCAGCGATCAGAGGACCTTGTTCCCAGAACAGGAACAATTTCATCAGTTTTGTGGAACTGTTTCGGTTTTGAACTTCAGACTTGTTGTGACAAACCACACACTGCAAAATCTGTTTGAAGGTGTTACTTCCAAATGTGGGAGTACGACAAATTTGTTTCAACAACTGAAACAGACTGTCAAGTGCAAGAAGTGTTTTTATTTACAAGATGCTCAAGCTAGTAGCGTACTTCAGGTTCAGGCCAACTTCCACAGAAAAAGATGTCAAATTAAATACGTTTTGCTAAATATATTCTTTCATTTGTAATTTTTGTTAAAGAAAGGAAAGAGGAAAAAAATCGATTACAATCAGAAATGGAATTAGGAATGAAAAAACCTGAGATTTTCTGTCATATTGACCAGCCCTATTCAGTTAGACATATTGTAAAGGTGGCATTTTCTTTATTACTTCTCTACAGATAAGTGATTGCCATAAACAGCCATATAACTTCTTACCAAGCCAAAAAAATAATTAAAAAATTACCAAAAACATATTTCTAAAGCCAGTCCTTTCAAATTGCTGCTTCTTAACCAACTTTTTTCTAAAGCTGCAATTATTTGGCCTGAACCTAAATGAGTTGTCAGACGATAATTCTGATGAACTGCCTGTTTAATGACCTCCAAAGACTTTTTTTAGCACCTCTCTAGACTCCTGATAGGAGTGTAAAAAAAATTAAACGCACTGATGAAACTGATTAGAAGGTGACTTCATGTTTGTTCCCTCTCAGGTTTGAGTCAGTGCTCGTCTTTCTCACCTTTACTACCTCTAGCGCAAAGATAATGGATGACGGTGAGCGTGATGGATGGTTTCCTTGCTTCACGCCCGCACCACCACCTCCCCACACAATAAATAAAGAAGGATCCCATCCCCTGAACTGTAAATGAGACAGTAATCAGTAAGATATACATCATCTTTTCCTGCTCCGCCTCTGACAGGTTGTGGAGGAGGAAAAATGACAGACGTGTCAGCGGAGTGAGGAATAGAAGAGTGGAAGCAGCTAAGAAGGGACAGGTAGGTCAATGCTTTCTACTAAACATAATATTTAAAATCAAAGTATGCCACCATTCCCATGATTGATATTGAGCAGAAAAATACCAATGCCATTGATATTCCATAACATTCTTGTAGGTTTTTTAAAACATTTATAGAAACATAGTGATTGAAGAGGAGGACAAACTGCAATTTAACTCAATTATGATAAGGAATGCTGTAATAAAAATGCAAACATAGACAGTTGACTGCATTTGGAAGTACTAAATTAACTAATCATTGCGGTTAACAGAATGTTGAAAGAAGCGAGACTGAAGATAGAGACTTGTTGTCTAACATGCTTAACAAAAATCCATTGAGATCCAAAAAGCGCCTCATGCATTTTAATGAGCTCGTAACAGAAATGTAGCAGTCCACCCTTGGAAAACAACTGTGATAACCTGTGCTGACCATTTGGTCATGTGGAA
>NC_050515.1:20119729-20136716 GCF_002922805.2 Oryzias melastigma | reverse complement strand
AATAAACAGAATCACATTAAACAGGGAACAAACAAAAGAGCACTCAAAAGGAGAAGTACTCAACTGATCTACAACAACAACAACACAAATGAACAGGTCCTTTTTTTATAAACTTCGTCAATTTCCTGCCTTTGTGACCCAAAAAAAAACATATATTCATTGAACTAATAAAATAATTTACCGATCATATGTTATTTTAATACTACAAGTACATGTAATAATACTTTTTACTTTAAGTTTACTTTTTACCTTCTAAAATTTCAAAAAACATTTAAAAAATGTATCAGATTTACTAAAAAGAAAATAAAAATACTTGGTAAAAGTCAGTTATGATTGAAAAAACTATCATTTCAACAGAAGCATCATTAGGTTAAAAAAAAAAAAACAGAGAAAGACGACAAAAGGCTTTAGGTTGAATCTTTTCAGAGGAGCAGCGTCAGAGGAAAGCAGAGCTGACAGCAGTAACCAGCATCTTTAATGACAAAGTCTGTGGAGGGGAAAAGGTTTGATTAGAGTCATATTGAAGGGTAACGTCGTTATTTCTGAGAACAGCCCACACACAAACAAAGACACAAACACACGCTCAACAGAACTAACCATCTCTTCCCAAACCAAGACTCTTTCATCTTTTTGACCCAAAAATGCAGAAGGGAGATGTGAAGAAACTCTGGGATGTGCTTCTATACTTTGTTTCAGCTTGTCTAAATGTTTTATCTGTTCAAAAAATGCCAGCATTTCTGGCAGCACAGAGGAGGTCATTTTTATAAGAGCAAAGCGGTAAAAAGATCTAAAAGAGCTGAAATGTTAAATAACCTTGTTCTATCATGGATATATATCAAATCTGATTCGCTTCACTGTCAAATACATGTTAAAATCACTTGGTTGAAAAAACACAATTGGATTCAAAAACATCTAACTTTTGGGGATTTGGATTGACAGGAAACTATTAGCTCCAAAAGGAAAGGAGTAGAAATCTGTTTAACTGAGGAGGACCTAAATATACTGCTGCAGTCATTGAGAGGTGGTTTGGCTGCATTCAAGTTACAGAAGAAGCAGGCAGATAAGAAAAGAAGGGCAAACTGCCGGATTGAGATGCAGCCACAGAAAGCTGATATGAGTAGGGATGGTTGCAACAGCGCGATAACACCGAGGCCTGGGAATGATGGATGAGAGAAGCCTCAAGGTCGGCCAGAAGCTGCAGATGACAACATAACATTACCACTTAATGCTTCTGCCACTGGATGTGTTCTTCCATCCATAGGATAGAAAGACTAAAGGTGCGTCTAGAAAATGTTGTTTTCTTACAATATGTCTTCTTAGCAAATCAAACGTGCAACCATACTGCTGTTAGAATGAATGGTTTCAAAGGACCAGAGCCATTATAAATTAAGGAAATTATCTGACATATCATAGTTCAGTTCAGGTACAATAAGATTTTTGCTTGTTTCATTCAAGCCCTCAACTTCTCAGCTAAATAAGAGGACCACTTTTCTGTGATTACATGAAATAATGAGGAACATGTTATTCTTTTCAGCTAAATATTAGTTGTTCAAATGACTGGACCCTCACAGAAAAGTAATAGTACTGTAAGAAAGAAAGACATTTTACCTGTTACATAATAAACTTCATTTCTATTCACAATGACCCGTTTGGTTTGCAAAACTGCCCCGTCTTCTAGTAGTCTGCTTTTTTGGCAGCTTAGAAAGCAGCTCCAAGATTAAGTCCTCGGTTTGCTTTCAAGTAAACTTTGGTCGGGTTCAGACAGACTGCGAATGTAGACAGGCTGTGCAGCGGACCATAGTATGGATATAAACCAGTGACAAAAAAGAAGATAAAGAAAGGCTGTAAAACATGTCTAAAACTGTGATTTACTGAGGAAACGTGGGAGTCTCTCATGTGAAACAGCTTCCTGTCGCTCTTAAGAGGGCAGCAGACCAAACAGAAATAAGCCATCAATATCAACTGACTAGTCTGTCATTAGGGCTGGTAGTCACTGGGTACCTCACGATACAATGCGAAGCACAATACATGGCTCACAATATCGATGATATCCCAACACTGTGATAATTGATTTAAAAATCATCTCTAATAACTTGCAATATATTAAACAACACATATTTTTTAGGGAAATATATTCCCGTTAGTTTGAACATAATCATAGTAATCAACTCCTGTCTAATTTTGTGCAATAAATAATAGACAGTTTAGAGCAACATTGCTGAAATCAGCAATATTATATCTATGACAAGTATTGACACCAACAGAAATTGAATTACCTGTAAAACTGAGTGTTAACAATAGTAAACATGACCAGCAGTGCCACTGCTTGGTCCAAAAATGTTGTAAACAACAATAGTCTGGCAACACGCGACCCCTATCCACCTCTGAAGGAACATCTCACCAAAGGAATACATTTTACAGTCTCTTCAAACGATAATAAAAGATCGATACTTGGTGAGAACCCATCGAGGATCAATCACAGGGCTAAATATTGTGATGCATCGCAATATCAATATTTTGGCACACCCCTCTGTAATACTCTGCAAGTGTGAACCCCTCTTTAACGACACCTAAGTAATAAATGCTCTTTGACCTACCGTAACTCTTTGACAATTTATGCGATCACAGTAAATCATCCACTTCTGACGCAGAGAAAAGTGGCTTATTACTAACTTAAGGGGTTGCGTATAAGCGCAAAACCGCTTTTCTCTAGCTGATTTACGTCGATTGTGTTAACTGCAAAGTGTCGCATTTCAAGGGAAGCAAGGCTACTTTTTCTGCTTCAGAATTCGCAAGAATTATGTTAACTGTGTAAACGGTTAAAGAGTTGCAGTAATCAAAAGAAAGTCAACGCCAAGGCTAAAACTTCAGAAATAAAAGGGTTAACTGCATAACTTCCTAAATGTTTTATTCAACAAAGTTCTTCCAAAGTAAATATATGACCAAACATTTTTTACATAATATTAATCAAAGGTCAAACTTTTAAAAAAGCTTTAAATTATTTATTTTCAAGTGAAATCTGAACAGCTGCACTTTTGAATAACTTCTTCTTCTTCTAACAGAAAACTTCAGTTCACAGTGGTTAGCAACTTTTTCATTTGTTGAGTCATAAATGCAGCAATATCACCAGGAGACAAAATCTGTGCCTTTCTGGACTTGCAACAGACAGAAAAGCTTCTTGAAACCATGATAGTTCTCCAGCACAGCAGGCCCACCTTTCAATGCTTTCACACAATGCCGTCAGTGACAGAAGGAAGCAAACAGCAGCACCTGTTAGGAAGCCTTTCTGTGTCAAACAGAAGAAGCACTGTGAAGTAAATAGGAAGTTAAAAAAAATGTCTCTCTAGTGAAAAGTTTTAAATGAAGCAGAAATTACAGCCTAACTAAACAATCCAAACAGATAGATTCAATCTGCATAATAATTTGATTTTAAAAAACATAATGTCCCATTTAAAAGATAGTTTGGGTCGTTTTATTGGAAACTGCACAAAGAAACGTGATACATCCCTTCTTTGTCTGATAACTAATCTAAAAACCAGAATAAAAAGATATAGTGGTTAAATTTCCTATCATTCTAAAAGGAATCCCCAGCCGTAAGTTTTCCAACTTTTCCAAACTTCTGAAAGCCTCTCAACAGAAAGAAACATCGATCCACCACCTTGCATGCAATGGAAAAGCCCTTTGGGAAGACTCGGCCTTATAGTGGACTGAAACTTATGAAGTCTGACTTGTTCACTCTTCTATGACCCCATTCTGAGGAAGTGAACTCTGATCTCAGCTGTTAGAAATGCTCTATGACTCTTCTTACTGAGAATGTGCAGACCATTATTACAGGTGAGGAAACTAAATCTAGCTGACCCAAACCCATTTGAAAAACATTGAAAACCCCTTTAATTAAGAACAGACACATGCTTTTAGTCTCTTTTTATATAAATGTTAAAGCAAATATTGATTTGTAGTTTACATTGAGGAACCACTTTAAAAATCAGATTTAAAATAGATTCATGCATAACTTCTCACATTTCATTTCTCCTTCAAAAACAGACAATGTGATGAAAAATGTCAATTAGCTCAACAATCAATGGACATTTCCATAGAAAACACGAGTTGTGAGGGCTCATTGTTGGCGAGAGCTGAGCTATGGAGACCATGCTAAGTATGCAGCAGTATGCAAGGAGGGCAATGATCCACAATGATTAAAACACAATGATTAAACTATGCTGGAGGGGGATGAAGGGAGGCGGCAGAAGGGAGTAACGAAGAGGAAAAGAAAGGGGCCAGGTGCTTTTAAAGACGAACAAGAAACGGAGAAGAGGAATATAAAGAGAAAGACGGGGGCAAGACGGAAAGCCAGGAGCAAAGAAAGGAGAGGCGTAAAGGGGGGAACTGAGGGCGATGGTGACAAAAAAGAAAGAGCAAAGGGAGATGGAGGGAGGAAGAGAAGGGAAGGAACTGAAAGGGAACAAAAGAAAGTTGATCTAAAAGGTAGCCATGGGGTGAATTAAGTTCCCGCCGTGGTTTGATTTTCCATCTGTTCCTAAGCTCATCTGTAAAGGGGATTGTGGTGAAATCAGATGTGAAGGAGGAGCAATGCAGTCAGCAAAGAGGTCAATGAGAGCAGAAGGAAAACAGGCTTTGAAAGGAGGGCAGCAACTGAGCTCAAAAACCAACTGTCAAACAAACAGCGTGTTTAGTCTGACAGAGAAACAATTTAAGTTAGACTTCACTAAATGCCGTAACCCACATATTTTGGTCTGATGCCTGATTATATGATATTTGTCTTCTGTCTGATTATATGATATTTGTCTAACTAAAATGTGCAAAAGTCTTTTGTTTCGTCTTGTAGTGGGTGTACTTCAACAAACGAAAACGTGAAAAATTTGAAATTTTGGCTTCAGTTGGGAACAGCGACAAAATAGCCAATGTAAGAATGTTCCCAAAGTCTATAAACTTCACTAGGACAAGGTCGCTTCCTCTTTCCTTCATTCCATTCTTTCCTCTTCTTGGTAAATCTCATTAAGCAGGTGGATGAAAGCTTATTAGAATTATTCCACATTACTGCACAAGTTCAGGAAAGTGTGACTTTAGTGGATATCTGGATTTGATCCATGCAAAATTCCAAACTATGAGCCCGGAGTGAATGAGACATGTGCTCTGCATTACGTTCCATTTCACTGTCTGCAAAGCACAAGCAACCTCAAACTGTGAATGAGAAGTGTACAACCAAGACAGTCTCATTTCTGAAGAGGTAGGAGAGTAAAAATAAAAACAAAATAAAAAATCCTGAAATGTAATTCTTTGAAACTGGTTTGTTTGGGTCTGCATCTTCACAAAAAGAGGCAACTGTCAACTTTTTCCCTCCACTCTGAACTTACAAAAAGAGCTGCAGGGAGCTGTGCTCCAATAAATCTCCTGAGCAAGTCCCCTGAGAGTGAGGCGGCACACTTCAGCAAATTAAAACAGCCACAACCAAATCTCTGATTCCCCAGCAAGCATATTATGTTTGACAGACAACTCTGCAAAGTTGATCTGGAGTCAGCCTTTCCTCAGCTTCTTAGAGCTCGCATCCGTGCCTGTCAAAGCATCTTTTCCAAGCACCTTCATGTTTATGCTGCAGGGCAACCACAGTGCAGTTGCAACCGTCTCATCCCTCTCTACATCCTTTTTCAATTCTCCTGGATCACTGCTTTTTAGCCACCCACCCTAGGGCATAGCCCAGACTTTCTTTTTTTTTTGGTTGCAATTTATCGCTGACATTTATTGCAGGAGGGGAATGGAGATGCAGGTGGCCTGTGGTTTGTTGTGTCTGAGCATGAGATAGATTCTAGGCGAAACAGTGGGAGAAAATACAAAAGGTCTTACCTTTTCTGGTCAGGAAAGAAATAGAGCCAACAAAGTGATAAATTAGCAACAGAAGCTCAAAGTATGTGGGGGAAACTAGTAGACATAAAAAATGAAAAGATTAAATGGGATAAAATATGTTATTAGAGAGTATTCAATACTATTGTCAACTTTGTTTTGGCCCACTTGCCCAACTTAAAAGGTAGAAAGTGTGGTGGCTTTTCCACTTAAGCAGAGGTATGGTTCCTTGTGAAACTTTATGATGGTTAGAAAGTTCTGTTAATAACTTAACCCTCATCTGGTATCCAAAGAATTAACCCTTTAACACTGGAGCTCTTGCTGTTTACATTCTATTGACTACCTTAGCTCTTCAACCATTTATGCAATTAACGTGATTCCAGCGGATTGCAGAAAAGTGTCTTGACAATGTAATGCAAAACCTAACAGTGGTGAACTGCTTGATCAGTCAACGTAAATCTGCTGACTGTCACAGGGGAAAGCAGATTTGGGCGACATCTCTGGTGTAAAAGGGTTAAAAGCTAAATTATTAGCTGCTGGATCTTGAAATGTGAGCCTTAACTAGATTCAGATCTTTAGACATTTCTCAATGGTTATTTACCCCTTACAGGACTAAAATGATGAATAAATTCTACTAGATGAAATATAATTTGGTGTCATGGCAGATGTTAATTATGAGAGCGCTCAAATTAAGTCTGTGTCTCCATAAGTTACAGAGGAGACTCCCAAAGGTGTTTGCACTTCTGAGAAAAGGTCCTGTTAATCAGCCAGGGTTTCAGTCAGTTTGATGAAGGGCAGGACGAGGTGACAGCCTTTAAAAGATTGTTCTAGGAAAGGGGGCCAAAGAACAGCGCAGAAAAAGCGGTGAAAAGGAAGAGGCATGGCAGAGAATGAGAAAAAGTTGGATTGCAAAGCGGAAAGAAGGAGGTGTAGACTTGTTCAGTGAAAAGACGTGCATGGCGGGAAGAGCGAGAGACAGGGTAGTCGAGAGAGAAATTTTATGATGCTTAACGCAGAGTCCTAAACCTCACCCTGGAAACCAGAAGAGAGGTGTGTGTACTGAGTCATTCAGACGAACGCCTTTTAAAGAGGTAATAAAATTCATTAGAAAGGGACCACGAACCCACTCTGAAGGACACTCCAGCGTTAGTAATGTAATGGATCTGACTTTGTTTAGGGAAACAGACATCAATGTCTTTGCTGGCAAAACAAAGTGTCAAACCATCATGACCCAAAGGTCTGGAAACTCCCATTCCAGAGCACACAGCTTAGCTTACAGAAAAAGCATAAAACACTATTTTATAGAATGCAATGCAGTCCAAACAAGAACCTAATTACTATTTACCAACACATTTAGCTGACTTTTAATAGGTTACGCTAATGTCAGAAAATAAACAACCAGTAAAGAGGCAGCTCTTTGAACAGCACTGGGTTGCTACCACATAAAGCAGAAAACATGGGAATAAACTTGGAACTCTCAATTGAACTGTCAATCACTCTGACCTCCTTTCAACAAATAATCAACAAAGATGGTAACCAAATTTACCAAATATTTTGCGTGAAGTTGTAATATTTCTGAAATTAGGGGTAAAACTGAACACAACAAAAAATTTCAATAAAATTACAATAAAAGTTAGAGATTTGCAGGTATATTCTATGGCCAATGGTCATGTATGCAGATATGTTGTCAAAAGAAACATTAAACTGATGAAACATTAAACTGATATATTGTACTTGTTCATCAACTTGCAGATATAAGTGTACATTTTAGCTTAAGACTAACCCTACTGTGCAGTAACAGCATTTCAAGTAATTGGTTGCCATTTGTCAAGTGACCAAAACTGCCCAGATTTATATCTGGTTTATAATTAAAAGTAAAAAAATACAATGGCACAAGTTTCCTCAATAAAGGCTGACTTTTGCATTGCTAATTTTTAATCAATAAATGCTGATAAAAGATCATCCAAGTATTCAAGAGCAAATGTAAAGCTGTCCAAGTCTGTAAGATTCATTAATGTAAGACAAAATATAAGGGAAAAAACACTTTTTTTTTCTACTTGAAAAGACACTTTGCAGTGATAGCTCAACCAGAATTTTTTTTGTTTTGCAAATTTACATTTTGAAATGACCAGGTTTCAACGTATTCTGGAAGAACAAGTTGACTGCTGCAATGTAAAGGCCAAATGTTCCTATTCCCTTAAGTTTACTTAAATATAAATGGATGTTTTTTGTCTGGAAAGTTCTGCATGCTGAAGTCTTCAGCCAACTGTGAATTTCAATCTTTCATCTTTAAAAGACGATGAAAGTAAAAGATGCTCCATGATATCCACCTCATGCAGTCGAGACCTGTTTTAGATCAAGTGAACAGTTAAGAAAAGTACACAGTAGCTGTTCTTCCACGTGTTCACAAGAATTGTTCTCTCTAGAGCAAGAAAGGGTTGCATGAATATACGTATATAAAACAATATGCCTGAAAAAAAAAAAAAAAAGCTTAACAGAAAACAAAACAATGCTTTGAAGGTTTTTTAGTGGACTGCAATGGGGAGGCAATATGCTTTAAAATTTAGTTTTGTTTTTTTAAGAGAATCCAATGGCATAGTTTTAAGTAAAACGTGTAGACTTTTTTAATTTACCAGTTTCAAAAAGATAAACAAGACTTCAGCTATTCTACCATAAAACCTAATTTCCAAGAGCAATATTTAAAGTCAGGCAATTTCTCTGACTAACACAAAGTTGACACAGTCTGATCCATCCAGTGTGTGCATAGTGGATCAATAAAAAGGAAAAAATAATCATACACAGAGGTCCAGAGACAGTCGGTTGATGGGTTTGTCCATCACTGAAAAGGCCATCACACAGGGTGCCCTTTTAAGTACATGTGGCTTCTGATAATGGGGCAGTCTGTTCAGTGAGTGGCAGAGTATTACAATGAAAAGGTTAAGGCCCACACATACAAGGAACTTGATAAACACCTCTCACACAAATTGAGAGACGCTCAAAATTTGAGATAAGCTTTTCGCTTCATTCATTAAAATTAGGTAGGCATTCATGACAAATAACAGTTTAACAGAGGAGGAAACTCTTCTCGCCTCTACCTATTTGTGAGAAGGGCAGATTTACAGGCTGCAACACCAGACAACTATTATTGTCTTGTCTTTTGGCTGATCCCCGTTATAAAGGTTAGGGAGATTTGGCAGTGTTTTTTTATGTCAAAGGCCCTTAAATATCGAAATGAATGGTGCCAAACCGGGTCTCAAACCACCAACTGGCTAGTTAACAAGACTCATAGTCCATAGGCAGCTACAATGCATCCATGCTTTACATCAAAGTGTCAATAACTCAACAATAACCATCAAAAGTATGCAAGCACGTACTCTTAAAAAAAGTCACAAGAAATAGCAATCAACCATTAAGAGACATACATATTCAAATGAAAAAGTTACAGGTTTTTTCCCCCTTCTTCTTAACCAAAAACCTCTCATCTTTGATGCTGTAATTATCTGAGCCAGAGATGAAACCGAGCAACAGGGGAGCAGTATAAACACAGACAGTATTAGCACCTTCTTAGATTGTTTAGTCTGACCCGACATGACAGCATTACTCCTCTGTGATTTAGATCCATCTGTTACTGACATGTAGAAAAACAAGAGAGCTGCTGCACCACTGCTGCTGGATGACATGGGATTATATCTTGGCATGTATATGGAACAGCCGCCAAGCTTGTAGCAAACTGCGTCTGGCCGTTCTTATTTGGTTTTGGGCAACATAAATTGTGGCTGGGGATATAATTAACAGTGCATGGTTAGTTTTTAGTAAAAAACTTCTGCTGCTGTAGGATTTTTTTTAGCTACTTTTTCCCAAATTCTTTCCATACTTATAAATGGATCAGACAGGAACACATGGCCACCACTCAAATTTTAGCTTCTGTTCTTCTTGTGGTAAAAAGATGATAGAGAGGCGGCAAACAAAGTTGTTTTTTTACTATTAGTTTATTCCAGAAATACAAAAAAAAACAGCCCGTAACTGCAGGATATTGTAGATTAATGATGTAGATGAAACATGAAAAAAATATCTCTGATCAGCAGTCAGTTACTCAACTCGGTTGGAATAACTCGTCAATGGCAGTCCCACTCTGTTATGCCAAGATCAAAACAAAAACAGGTTTGTTCTCCATTATTTTTAGATGTACAGTTAATTTGTAAGAAGATAAGCCAAAAGTACACAGGTGGATCCATATAATGCTTTAATAGTACTCAGATTTTCAGTTCCAAACCCTCAAATTCATCCAATTTTGCTGTGGCTAATAATTAATGTATAAAACAGTAAATTTTTGGCCAACAGTGTTACTACAATAGCTTAAAAAAATGTTAGTCGAGCCAGTAAAACTGATAACCTTTCTTACTCGTTATAAAAATGTAAAAAATTGTTACAGCCCTAAAAGTTATCGGACAGAAAAGAGAAGCTAGATGCACTTTGAGTTAAGAGACTTGCCACTAAGGAGGAACATCATATTTTAGGTGAAGGACTAAAGCCTTATTCACAACTCCTCTTACGACTAGATACGAGCTGACAGCAGGTGAAAAATGGGCAAACTTGTACAGGGGATGCAAGTGACCCACAAGAATATTAAGGTCCTAGATCACTTGGTAACACAGGGGAAGGACTGGACAGCTTCAAGTAGCTAGGTGTACAGATCACAGAGGGACTTGCAAGGTCCTGTCTAGTCAACAACCTGGTAAAGAAGGCCCGGCAGTGTCTTCACCACTTCAGGTACCAGAAGAATTTCCAATTGCCATCAAAGGTGCTAAAGACATTCTTGACCCGACCACTGAGAGCATCCTGACATGAAGTAAGGGGCCACTAAGAACATTTTACTAAATGGTGTGGCGTCAAGCCACCATATGACAGTATCACTCTTACATCATAGGTTTGTACAACTTACGTTAGCATTACCAATACTTCATGATACATTTACTACATGCACAATAATTGATTTTTTTTTTTTAACAACCCCTCGAGTTTAGCCATGCAAGACTCAAGGGAACTGCAAGACTTACCTCTCTACAACCCTTTATAAGCCCAGACAACCTAAAGCACCCATTCGGGTCAATCTCCTGTATTTGCCTGACTTTAACTACAACCATGATCATAACTAAATCTGAAACAAACAATATAGAAAGCATAATAACTACAACCCTCACAAGCAGCCAGAAACCATTTTATTTTACGATGTACAAAATTCTTACATTTTGAAATGACTGAGACATAAGTTGGCAAAGAGCAGTTAGAGATTCAGTTAAATGCTCCCAATTGCTGTACCTCTTCTAAAAGTTTGTACGTGGAAATTTCCGAAATAAACTCATGAAGGATGGGCCAGCCTCAGCTACTTGTATAAACAGTGTGCATTTGGAGCTTCTGTGTACACAGCAGCTATAAAGTCCCATACAGATGAGCTTATAATGACTCCACAGAGTCATTTAGCTGAGCTGTCACAAGCAATGGTGCCACCTCACCACAATGATTACAGACTAATCATCTTTAAATGATACTGCAGGGACAAACCAGCTGAAATGTAGGACTGTTCACTTGTACCAATTTGTTTGAATTTCCTTTGATAAAAGTCACAGAGAGATTTTGCTCAGTCAGATCGCCTCTTCTCTACTTCTGCACCAATGATTGCTGCACAAAGCATTTTCTACTTCGCTGTCTTCCAATGGGCGTTTCTCTACTTCATCCTTTTTGAGACGCATATCATCTTTGCACCCCATGCTGCTCAATCTCTGTACATCCAGTTAACACGACAGAGGCAGATTAATGAGAAATTAATCCCTTTAATTCACTATAAAGGTCTCCTCTTCTTGTAGCTAATAAAGCCGCTTCAGGGCTTTGCCTGATAATCATCATACTGCATTTCATTTAAAGGGGAACTTCATGTAATGCATGATCCTTCAGGCAGAGTGGATTTCAACTGACATCAGGAATGAAACCAGATAAGAGGGATTATGGGGCCCTATCCCATTGAGATGTTTATACTATGGTGAACCAACTATTTAAGACTAATATAATTATTTCTTGAAAAATGTATAGTAAAAAAAGCTCAAAACTAAAAAAACAAAAAATACTGTTTTATTATAGTTAGAAATCTAAAATTGGTTTATTTAGTCACTTAAAACTAAAAATGGTCGATACAGTAAAAATAAATGTAAAACAAAGCAATGATTGATGCGTAAATGTTTTTTTCCCTGTATTTAACACATTTATTTGTGAAAAAAATAATTAAAAAATACAAAACTCCACTCTTCTATGATACTTAAAGAGGGAAACCTTGATATAGATCTGTACTTTAATTCAAAGAGTGACATTTAGATTAACAAATACAACGTATTGAACAAGCTGTAGTTTTACAACAGCTTCTATTCTTTCTTTCAGTTGATGGGTAAGAGGACGGACTGGAGTGTACCCCACCTTTTTCTGACAGTAGCTGGGATAGGCTCAAGCAACCCCAAGGCCCCAAAAGAAATAGTGCAGGTTTAAAAAAAATGAAAGGATGGAAGGGAAGTTAATAAGATACAGAGAAAGACATTCAAAGCTGTTATTTTTTCTTAAGAGCACCACTTAGACAAAGACTCGTTAGTTTGAAACAATATGCACCATAAAATGTATAATTCTATAAATTTACGATTTTAGTTAATATTTAGTGGAAAGGTTTTTAGTAGTGCATTCCCTGAGTAAATTGAAAATAATGGAAAAAGACTTTTTTTTTTTTTTTTAGGGTTTCCATCTAAGGGACACGATGTACTAGGAAAAATAAAAAGTTGCTTTTTTTACAGAAACCTAAAGACAAAAAGATGAAGCAGTTTTGTAAGGGGGAAAAAAGTTCAGCATCAACTTATAAATCTGTTTGTCATGAAAAAAAAACCCAATTTAAACAGCAACTTTTCCAGCCTCCCCATGACTTTCTGAAAATATCAAATCCACCAGGGAAAAAGCATCACTTTTCTTTTAAAAACTAAAAGTGTAAATTGTAGATAATCTGCGTTCTAAAAAACAGAAACATTAGTGCTTATGTTGACTTGACGTTTTCACACTGACTTACTTTCCTGCTGAGATACCTGTGATTTCCTTCCTTTGTTGTCAAACCTGTGTTAGCCCATTTTCACACACGGAGGAGGCAAACCAGAGCCCATTATACTGCCAACAACAGCTGCCATGGCTGCACACTGGGAGGTCCACATTTTAGTGAGACTACTTCTTCTAAAAAAAAGGGCAATGAGAACATTTTTTCTCAGCTGTGCCAACATCCAAATGTCTTGTGAGGGAGCCTCAACATCAAAATCCAGGCAGCATCCCACAGCTACGGGCGGGCTCTCAAAACACAAAGCAGGGCAGTCGTCCAATAAAATAAAAAACGCCAGATTTGACAAGCTTGTTGTTGATCTGCTCTAAATTCCTCAAACAGAAAAACATGAGCAGCCGTAACTCCGTGCAGCTTTGTTTTTGCCTTCATGTGAGCTTTTATAGGCAGCATCATGTTAGCACAGTAAACCAACCTCCTTCTCGTCCACAAACACCTCCACTAACATTTACATCAGACACAGTGTGCAGCCAAGTTGGCAGACCCACTGATTAAGATTAAATCCACTTTCTGGAGCTAAAAAAAAGAAGCTGTAAATTATTGTGTAGCACAGCCGACACAAAAGAGAGGGAAAAGGAGGGGAGATCACACTGGAGTACACAGCTTCAAAGGAAACATCAGACCTGTGATGGAGCACTTTGGAGAGCAAACCTCCTGCTGGGTAAGACTAGTAAAAAACAGTATACAGATTTAGTAGCCAACACCATGACAATCTGAAACCAGAGCAGAGTATTTCCAAGTCTCCTGGTAAATATTTGACACCCTTTTCCAACCAAATCTAGTAGATTTAATTTAAACCATGTATATTTTTATAATTGTTTAAAGCACACACATTTGAATCTAAATTGCTTTAGAAAAAATATATACATAGATCGGCATTATATGTGAGTCAACATAACAACAAGAACACAATGCATCCAATCAGCTGTGTTTTCATGTTTGTGTTGTGATATTTGCATTTTTCCTAAGTTCTCCTCCTTCCCTAAGCACACGTGAACGCTTCCTCTGACTTTTTCATGAACTGTTATACCCGAGTAAATCTCTGAAGATTTTCTAAAAGTTTTCAGTTCAACTCAAAGTAGAGGTGTCTAATCTCTCATCAGAAAGTCACAAGTTCCCCATTTGCCTGCCCATGCGTCTAAGTGTTCTTGTGCAAGGCACTGAACCCCATATTACTTCTGGTGGTCTTGTTAGCACCTTGCATGGCAGATCTGCTATCATCAAGTGTGTGGATCTGTGAGTCCGTGGGTAAAAGGGACTGTGACTAAAGGCCATGATAGATGTAAAAATGTCCCACACATTTTCCATAACTTTAATATTCTAAATGGGCAATTATAGAGTTGAACAAAATCAGGCAACAATCACATACATAGGCCATAATATTTAAATACCAAAATGCATTTATCAAAAGACAGACTGCAATAAAAATTGTGTTTTTTATTTATTTATTTTTTTAAAGATGCTGTGCCACTTGCAGACTAGATCCGTGTATGTCTTTGTTTTCCTTATTTGAGCTGGCACCTTTGCTGCCCACTAATGTTAGGTTGGGGGCGTGAAGGTCAGCAAGCTAGTGGAAGAGAGTTGGGATGTCGGGAAGTGGGGACAGGCTTACTCCATGCTATAGTTTTTCTGCAGAAACTATGTCCTAGAAAACAACAGAATTTGATGATTTTATCTCAGAAAAAAACACCACTAGTAACGCTTTTGAAATAGATCAAAATATGATCCGAGTGGGACTTTAAGACACATAGTAAATAGTGTAAAACTTGGATCAAGGAACTGGACCGCTCTTAGTTCATAAGTCAGTCTGCGCAGAAAAGTCTGCATCTTGAGGGATTCAAACTGGGAAAATGATGCCTGAGAGATGGAAGATGCTGACGTCTTTAGCAAGTCCCAAAGACTCCTTTAAAGATTGCCCCTGATAAAGATTTGTCCTTTAACTGACACATCTTTAGTACATGTAAGTCTTTAGAAACTAAAGTTATAGTGCTTGTAGAAACAGGTTTGGAAGTCCAAGTGGAAAAACTTTGTGAGGATAATCCACTGAGGCATCTTTCCAAATGTGTTCTCACCATCTGAAGTGTTTTCAAATCAATTTTGAGTTCTTTTTCTTTGATTTACGCCCTTTGGATCCCAGTTGGAAAGAATGAATTGATGAAACTCTAAGGATAATCAATAGTCTTATATTTTAGGAGGAACCAAGCACGTATTATTATTGTTTACACGTTTCAGCTTTACTTCAACACTACATCCACACTTTTTATCAGCGTCAATTCCTTCCAGCAAGAGCTAAAGTTTTCTGGACTGTCCACTCACCCGGATTCGTCTCATCGCAGCCACGATCTCCACCCGGCTATTCGGCCGCGTTACATCCAGACTCCCGATGTACTGAGGTGGAGAAGGAGAAACGTGACAGGTACAGCGCGTTAGTGCCACATACAAGATAATTATCTGCATTTTAGTGCCTCATACTACTCCCAGAGTAAGAACTACCGCCGCGAAGGTTAACTTCAAGCTAACTACTTACTTACGCTAACTAAGCTAGCAAAAAGTCCAAGTTTCGGACTTATTTTTTATTTTTTCCTCCAGAGTTTTTAGCTTGAAACTTCTGTGCCAGACACCTTCGTGGACATTGGAATCAAAAAGGTTTCCGTTTCGGAGTTTCTACTTCACCTTTGCCTCGAAGTTGATTCCATGCTGGAACGCTTCCTCGTTGTGCAGCGGGATCCTCAGGTCGTGTCCATCATCCACCAGGTTGTATTTGGTCTTCGCAGGCATTCTCCAACTGTTTTAATCCAGAGGAACTCGGGGGTACAAACCAGGCCGATTTGGTTTTCGAATCCGGGTAAAAAGCGGTCCTAAATCCAGTCACTTGCTCCCCATCGCAGAAAAAAAGGTCCCACTGCGTCTCGCACTTCCCAGGTAGTCCGGCGAACTGCTGTCCCGCTAAAAGCTCCCCGAACTCGCTTTGAACCCACGCGTTACAGGCGTCACGCGCGCGCGGACCGTGTTTTCCTGACTTTTCCTGTTTTGAATGTGGAAGTTGGTCGGCTCTGCCTCCGGTTCTGGACTCTCTCCCCCCCGCGGCACAGAAAGAGGGCGTGATTGGAGGAGTCGGGAATCCCACCTGTTTCCATTGGAACACGGAGGCGCCGGGGCCCTGAGGGGGAGGGGCTTACGACCTCTGTACCCGCCCCTTTCTCCTCCCCCTCCTTCTTCAAACAACCGTGAAGGAAAAAATTCTGTAGGATTCCTTCATTGAGACATTCCTCATACACTATACCTGTTCTTTACAAACACGCATGAAACACATACGTGCTAGTCAGTGAGGACAAAGTAATAAAAAATATGACATATATTTTCTTAATTTTCAAATGTATACATATTTTAATCATATTCAGTAAGTTTTTTTTTCTTACACAAAGTTAAAGATACCAGTGAAGTCAAGGTATGCAGCTTAAAACATCTGGTCCTGATTTCAAAGACAATGCTGTCAACTAGCGACCATTTTCGGTATTACATAAAGGGGATTTATGTTAAAAGAAGGATTTTGCTGATTTTTTCACTTTGTTCTCTTCTTCTAACTATACAAAGAACAGCTATATTTTCACAAAAATGTCTTAAAGTAAATTATTTTTAAATCATCCCCCACATTTTATTGTTTATTTTTTATTGTTTATGTACCTGTTTATATTTTGCACACATTTCTTGTTCTACATAATCAACATATTTGTATTTTGAACATATTATTTTTGAACATAACAGCTGTGATTATATTTTTTAGCTATCATATAGGTAACTTTTTTCACTGACTGCTTCTAATCTCATTGTAGATGCAAACAAGGACAATAAAGGCATATTTTGCCTAATATAATCCTATGATCATTTTAACATTAATTACCTCAAAGCATAACAAATTAATATCTATTCATGTTTTTTCATCTTAAATTTTAATACATACCAGATCCACCAGCTAAAAATGTAGACATAAGA
>NC_050515.1:20109852-20119664 GCF_002922805.2 Oryzias melastigma | reverse complement strand
TTGTGTCACTAATGTCCACCCCACAGAAAGAGCAGCTCCCTTTATCCCTTGAAGCCAGGAGCTGGTTGTAGAAAATATTTAAAATGGAAGCCCAAAATACCATTTAGCCATTCGTCCTCTTAACCCTTCTATATCCCTTTGGAGGACACAAGGGTTGCTGGAGCCTTTCCAGGCTACTACTGGGCGAAGGCGGAGTACGACCTGGACAGGTCACCAATCTGTTTATGAGAAAATTTCTTACCTTTTAAAGTCAATTATTCATAAAAAGAAAAAAAAAATGTAATCACCTGTAAGCATTATAACATCAAGGACTTTTAGTCAGTAAGGAATCAACTTTTTAAGAAAGAAAATCTTTTTTCCTGCTGAGTAAAAAACAAATCAAACCAACATATAACATTGAGAAAAGAAGAAACTGGTAAGAATATCCAGG
The DNA here is from genome assembly GCF_002922805.2 of Oryzias melastigma. Classification (NCBI taxonomy): domain Eukaryota; kingdom Metazoa; phylum Chordata; class Actinopteri; order Beloniformes; family Adrianichthyidae; genus Oryzias; species Oryzias melastigma. The sequence continues at coordinate 20,119,234 of NC_050515.1, read as the reverse complement.
GGTCTTCAGGTTCACCAATGTAACAACTGCTAAGCATGTCAGCTCATTCTATTTCTCCAACATTGAGGATCCAGCTATATGGCCAGAATCCACATTCATGCATTCACATTCAACACAGTTGTTATCTGTTATAATGCATGGGCCATCCGTGCACCCTGGGAGCAGAGATGCAGTGCTTCCCTGGCGGGCCGAGCAGGAGAAATGGGGCTGAACAAATTCATATTCTCACCACCCCTTAGAAAGATATAGAGTCGCTCCTCCTAATAGTATCCTTGGGGCAAAGCTACATTTGATTCAGGCAGGATGCCGTTGGTTCAAAACTGGCGTGTCATCCCTCATTCAGCTGTTGCTTTTCTTATTTTCTGGCACTGAATGCAGAAAAATTAGATGCAATCCCACAATTCATTTGAATATGTTCCATTACTTAGCAACCAAGGTTATTTAATCGGTGGAGATGATGCAACATTAAACGACACATTAGGGCCACAAAGTGTGGAGCTCTCAGGATTTCAAGTATCACCATCAAGTCTTTAAATGAATCACAGTTTTTCATTTTTTATATATGTATATATGCATACCGAGGATGTGTTGCGACAAAACAAAACAAAACCAAACTACTCCTGTTATTACCTTGTCACCCACAGTTAACTGGCAGACAGGACAGATGGTGTGTCTGCATGAACATTAAAAGCCCTCGTTGGGATGCATTATTTGCTTAAGGCTCTCTCAGGAATAGGGTGTAGCATAATCCTCGCATGGTCATCTAATACACATGATCTGATGATTAGAACTCTGGTTTTAAAACATAAACTCCCCACATAAAGCCGGTTTTGGAGATTAGTGTAAAAAAACACAACGTGGTGCCATTTTAAACCACAATTAAACATATGTCAGCTAAACAACAGGGGATATCTCTAAGGGATCACAAGAGGTTGTCATTTACATTACAAAATCTAGAAAATGCATCATTTCTATTACTTAAGGGCCATAAAAAGGCAGAAAGTTTAATGCATGTATTATAAAAGTACATTTAAACCTAGTCTATGAACAAAAAATGAAGTGTTCCCAGTTGTCTTTTAATTATGATTAAGCCATTATAAAGCAAATTCAATAAACCTGTGTCATGTTCTAGGATGTAGTTTCTGCAGAGTGGCAGGAGTTCATTAGAAATATCCCTTTGAGTTGTGGGTGGGACAGCTGGCGCGGAGTAGATCTGCCCACAGTTCCTGTCACGCATCCATTCACGTGCTTTCAGCCCCTCACACCTCCAGCTTAACATTACCAAGACAAGAAAAATGGAAAGCAACATTTGAACCACCCAGTCGTCCAGTTTTGAGTCAGATGCCAGCTCAGACAAGGAAAACAAAGACATACAAGGATCTATTTGTTGGCAAGTAGATTCATCAGAGTGGAGCAGAACAGGCTGCTTGTGACTTGGTGATTGTAAATTTTACATCACAGCTGCCCAAAAATATTTTTTGTCTGTTCTTGATTCACAATGATTTGAATAAAGAAATCCTCAGAAATGCAATTTTAATTTTAACTTTCCTTTTATATCCATCATGATAAAAGGCCACATAAACATGTTAAAAACACCAAAAATAGAATTTTCATCAGTGGGTCTTTAAAGCTTCATGAAATGACTCAGTTTTGTTTTGTTTTTTTCTCCACACTTAATAAGATCTCCACACACATATATATATATATATATATACATTTGTGTCAATAAATCAGCAGGCAACAGTGTGTAGGAGTCCGATAAACATTTCTGTGCTGGATATTCACAGGGCGAGTGTTTTCATGGAAAACAAACATTAAATTGTTGCCTTTAGGGTTGTAATACATCACAAAAATCTGCGAAAAAATCTGCGAAAAAACTTTTCTGAATCAAATAGAAACCCACCAAAAAGGCTTCTATTTAAAAATGTAGTAAAGGACTACATTTTAAAACATATATGTTTTTATGCTTTAGTAATTTTTTATTAACGACTAGGACAAGTGGCAATATTTGCAACAGCTAAATGCTAACTACCTATTAATACCCGATATGATAATTTTCCAGAAATATCGCATTTTTTCTGTTATTGAAATTTAATTTGACCCTGAGAGGGATAAAAAACATAAAAAAAATACTTGGATGAATCACTTAATTGAGTGAAACATGTTTTCTACAGCTTGTTATGCATCATTTTTTTAAGTTAAGCATCATAAAATAGTATAAAGTCAAAGCACATTCAATATAAAGTTTCATTACAAAGGCAAATGTACACAGAGAATTAAAGGACAGACCAAAAAAAAAAGGCCCAGATTCAAAAATAATCAATTTCCGGGGGGATAAAGGGGAAAAACATTCACATTTAGGAACACTGCAAACTCTGATTCACCAGTTCTATTCAGGGCCACACAGACAGAAAACCACAAACACAGATATTTACATCTTAACGGATAATTTAGAATCACAAATAACCTATAAGTTCCTGGAGAAAACCCACACATGTACACAGAGAAAATCCAAACTCCACACAAAAAGGAATCCAGTCTGAATTCCTAACCACTGCACTTCCGTGCACCCCATGATGATTATTCAAAAGTTTTTCCCATTTTTTCTTCATACATAGCAGTGGATAGAGCCACAAGTTCCCACAACCTTGTTGAATAAAATATACAATTTAATTTTAAAATCAGGATTTTCTTGAGGCCAACCGATAGTCCTTCTGCTTGGCCTCCCCAAACTTCACTCATACTCCAGTTTTTGCCTCTGGAAGTGGCTGCGCTGCGTGCAGCATGGACTAAGCATATTGGATGAATAGATTCACCAGCACCAGGATTTTTCTCTTTTTCTGTGCACACTATTGGAACCATAATCTGCTCTTCTTTACAGACCCCATGCGTCACTAATTGGATGCAGTCAAAAAGTTTAAGTTTACTTTTAAGTTGTGGAAGAAATATTAAACATGTATATTTTTTCCTCTAAGTATAAGGACTTAATTCAGAGCAAATTTGCCCTTTTCCGATTTTGTAGAGAAATTTTAGAAAAATAGCCTTAAAACAGATTTGACATGAGCAGTGCAGAAATCCATTGGCATGGGTTTCCTTTGACAAAAAAACAGTTTGGAGGATATTATTAAGCAAATGGAACGATTTCAGTCATTAATTGCATGCTTTGGAAGGCAGTCCTTAAGGCTCACAAATTGAATGATTTTTTCATTTCTGTGAAATCCTCATGGCCTTTGCAGTCAGCAAGGGAGCACAAGAACAAAGCCTCTCTTCATGCTCATAACAAATCTTTTGAGCACAACTGTTGACGACAGACTCATCAATCTGGACATTTTCAGCAATGAATCGTCAATAAAGCAGAATACTTTATCTTTCAATTTGGCAATACTACTTTGACATCAAACTTCAATGTGTTGAGAGGATTTAATTTCTTGGATACCGAAAAAATTAAATGTAAAATTAAAATTTTTGAATCAAATGAGACAAAAAAAGATACATTGATCACACTGCATTTTAATTAAAAATATTTTCTTCAAAAGTCTCTCACTTGCTCTGTTCTGAATTTTTATCCCTTTTGTAAGATTTTTCTATTGGAGCTTTTTAGATTTTAGGAAATGCTACAGAATAAAGTTCTAAATCCAGACCAGATGTCGACAAAGACACATTGACAGCAGAATTAAAAAAGAGTTCCTCAGTTTTATTGATTTGAGGAAAGTTGTAGAAGACAAAACACACATGAGACTTTGAGTGATCGTCAATCTCTAAACGTGTGAGTGCTAAAAACACACAAGGGGTGTGTGTGTGTCTGTCAATGATACTAGACTAGACAGTGTGGGGCCTACGGGCTCCAATCACACCATAGCATGTCTATGCTGATATGCTTTTATCATGCAGGTCAGCGTGGCATGTTGACATCTCAGAGGTCTGCTTACGTAAAACGATATTTAGCTGGAGGATTTTTTTTCCCCTCAGTGATAGTAACCTTGCAATCGAACAGTCCAGAAATAGACAAATGGTTCAGATCCACAGACTTATCGTCGCCTTGTGTGATGATATCACCTCAGTCAGGAAGCACACATTTCAGTTTTAAATATTCATGAATTAGTTTTTGTCTGTTTGTTTTGCTTTGTGTATAACTATGTTTTAAACAGTGAGCAAAATTCATTTTTGGATGCTTGATTTTTGAGATATTTAATTTTTTAATTCGCAGACACTTTCCCAAACCTATGATTAACTTTTTATTGATATAAATCTGCCTGCACACCTTAACAAAGAAAAGCACACACACACATACACACACAAAAACAAACAAACAAACAATAAAAAGACAGACAAGAATTTGACTAAATAAAATTACTCATATCATCTACAACAATGTAAAGCAAAATGTAGTTTGGCAAATTTGGAGGGATGAATAAACATGTTGCTCAATAGCAGGAATAAATACAAAAACAAATTTACAATAACTCTTAAGTTAAAAGCTAAACAAGCAGACTACTTCAGCATATCTTATCAAATTGGGTTATACAATATAGCATGGCCAAGGGTTACACTGATACTTTAGCAGACAACAATAGCTCTATCCACATAAACAAAATGCAATAAGTAAATACGTTTCTTTGTCTTTTGTTTTGGAAAGTACAGCCAATCTGGATAACACAGAACACAAACAAGTGTATCCATTTTCAGTTTAAAAACTTCCTTTATCAAGACATATGTTTGTTTGTTCACTTCGGTTTATCCCATCTGGGAACATCACAGAGAATCAGCTTTCACTGATTTGCACATTTAGTTTGGCAGAGAGGTTTACCCACATGTCCTTCCTGACACAACCCTGTATTTTATCCGGGTAGGGGACCGGCACAGGGAGACCCAGACTCAGGCCTCCCTATGGCTACATAGTTAGGCAGTTGTGTAAGGGTCTTGCCAAGGAACCCACAGTGAAATAACCCATTGTGGCCCCTGGGAAATGAATCCAGGTTTCCCATGCATCATTCCTGTATGCAGCCCACTGAGCCATCCAGCCACTTCACTAATAGACATATTAACTCTTTAAATAAAATGATGCTGACTGAAGTATAAATCCAGCTTTGGCTGTTTTCCGTATGGCTGAAACTGTGGTCATCGTATCAGTCTGCTGAAAACCACTCTAACCCTTTAATCTTTTTTTTTTTTTAAATCAACCAAGAAGAGCACTGAGTGTTGAGATATAAAAGCCGGACACACGCACACTAAAAAGTCGACATTTTGGTTGCTTTAGCACATTAACTTTCAATGATTTTTTACAACCTAACCCAAACATTGATCATAATCATAACCATGGCCAGGTTAAGGGTCTAACATTAACCTTTTTTTTACAACCCAATCTGAAGCCCACTTGGGTACATAGGAAATAAATAGCATTTTGCTGATTAAAGATTGGGCATTTGCACCAATAAAGCTCCATGTGAGATCAGTTGCCCTTACATGGAGGACCCTGTCACATTAAGTAAAAATAAAATAATAAAATTTAATTATACACATAAATAAAGAAGTGCTTTTTAAAAATATTTTACTGTTCTTTGCAGATCAATACCTTGACTTGTCTTGATTTGGATTTTCTCTCAGACCTTTGGTCGATCCCTGAAACTAAAGAAGTGACCTAAAATAGACTCATCCTCCTGCAGTTCAACAACTGCATGTCAACTGTGAGCCAACAGAAAAGGAGATTTTCAAAACTGTCTGTGAGAAAGTTTTTTTTTAAAGTGGAAAAAATAAAATCAGGAGCTTCAAGGTCTGATGATAGATCTTTGATCATTTTTTAGATGAAGAAAGCACCTTAAAATAGGAAAGATTTCATCTGACAGAATCACTTTGATGTTGATACAAAGATGGATCTAAGTTATTCAGTTAAAAATCCTCCCAATATATAGTTTTAGATTGCAATGAGCAAATCTAATTGTTTTTTTTGTAACACACAGTTCTGCTGTAAGAAGCAAATATATTTTTCAAACTCCATGTTCTTATTAATCTGCTCCTTGATGTACTCACAAAGACTTTCACCAAATATCCATGACTTTTCTAATCAAACATTTGAGCAAAACCCTTTAAAGCATCTTTTCCATTTTCTAAATGACTGCAATTCAAATAAGATGAAGCTGAACTCATTTAAAGGTGTCATGATAACTCTGTGATCCACTCAGAAACGGACAGCATGATGGTGAGATACACATGAACCTATATCACTACTTTATGTTCTCAGGTGCCTCAAGCTTCAAACTGCTGCCTTCTTTCAAATGGACACTTCAAAAATAGATCATACAGTGGAGGAGTAAGTATTTGATCTCTTTCTAATTTTGTAGATTTGCCCACTTTAAAAAATGTCAGTCTTTCACCTTCATAGTAGGTTCATTTGAACACTAAGTGATAGAAAAAAGTTTTCCTTCTGCATGGGTATGGTGGGTATGGTGTTCCCATGAAGGGGTCATGAGCTTAATTTCTATTCCTCCAAACACGATGGGTTGAGTTGATGCTAAAGGGAGCTATTAAGTGTTTTATAATGTTCATTCCTATAAAAAACCCAAATCCATTGATCAATTCATACATTTTTGAGCAAGACTGCATATCTTTCAAATGTGTCCTGTCCATTATAAATGCTGGGTCTAACATGCGTTTGGATGATGGGGTCCTTTAACCCAAACACCCTCCCCCAGATGGGGTTTTGTGGGAAAAATGTAGACCTGCTGCCGAGGATGGCTGGGAAAGGGGTGTCAAACACAATCACACAGGGGGGCCAAGATCCAAAACACATCTTAGGTCGCGGGCCGAACAGGACAAATGTTTGCTGAACACTAAAACTACATTTTTAAAACTTTCAAAGTGTAACTTTTTAACATCACTATAAATAATAATAAGGGGAAGAATATTCTTCTAGAATAAATCATCTTAAACCTTAAATAACTTTCAATATTTTACTCCCCATAAAAATATATTTTGTCAGAAATATAAAAGTTAGAAATAAGTACAAGATAATAATCATCTGAAAACCATTGATCTCCTGGACTATTGTCCAGCCTCCTTTAGCTAACAAACACGTACTGTTCCACTCCTGAAATTATGTCTTTGAAGTCAGGATTAATATCCTTTGACCTGCTACTCCTGAAGGACACACAGCTAGGTTCGTATCCAGGTCCAGGTTGATTCCTGTGGAGAATTAGAGTTGTTCATGTGAGTGCTGAGCTCTGACATGCAAAAGAATCATGGACAGTTTGAGATGTTCATCTCACCTCTGAGCTTTGCTCTGACTGTCATATTCCCAACACGGAATGTTTTTAAAGGTGGGGGGTCCTTCCTTTCTGTCCTCACATGGATCCATGCTACTGGATTCACATAAACATCATCTCACACACACATGTTCTATCTTTATCTGTGGAGTAAACACACATTGATCCTTATTCACATATTTGCAGCTGCAAACTGATAATCAGCTCCTGCACTGACTGGCTGCTCTCTTGTACTCTCTCAGGCTCAGGTTAATGTGGTGTGAGATGGAGGAAGCTGCTGTCAGCTATTGCACTTCTGCTCTGACTCCACAGGATGGAGACATTGAGCTGCTGCAGCACACACTCCCTGGACCAAGATCCCAAAGTGTCAGAAAGTCTGGTAAAAAGAAACAAAGCACACAAAAATACTACAATGAGATGAAAACAAAGACAGAAAAATTCTTCCTCTCAAAGCTATAATAGAGTTTCAGCTAAAGTTTGATTAAAATACAGAGTTGTGTGAAACTATTTTTGTGGAGTATTTTTTTTTTGTTTGTTTTTTGTGTCTGTTTTCACTTCCTCATCTGGTCAAACTTTTCAGTTTCCTTCAAACAACATCCCTTTTGCTTCTTTAAGGACACCAGCTTAACCGTTTTTTGGTTTTCCTTTTGTTTCAGATGTCTGTAAACAAGTATTGCTGAAGTTACAATCAGCAGGCACTTTTTTTTTTTTATTTGTCCTGTCCAACAGATACGGGCCTCACTTTTGGCCAGAAAGGTTTTGCTAATTTTCAAAAATAACGGCAAGATGAACCCATCTATTGTTATTCATTTTTCTAAATGTCTTCTTGCTGTATTGAAAGAATAAAAAAAAGATAAACCATTTATTTATATATACAGTTACATCATGTTACCATTGTTTGTTTCAAATTTGAGACAGTGCAGCTAAGTAAGGTGATTTATTCATGAACACTCGTCAATATTTTTGTATCTTCAAAAAAATAACATTGTTATGAGCAAAAACTTCCCAAATAACCCAATGTATCATAAATGATAAGTTAAGACGAGTCAGTTGAAATAAGGATGGATACTACTACAAGCCCACTGAGCTTGAAGAACTTACCAAATCACACAAAGTATCATATTTGATACTATCTAAATTTATTAAAAAGAAAGTCATTGCATTTGTTTCTGGGTTTCATACAAAAGATCTTAATCCCCCCTAAATTTATGTCAATTCTTTGGTGTTGTGGGCATTACAGAGTTGAGGATTGTTGCCTTTAGGAAGCCTCATCGTGAAAAAAAATGAGTTTTATTCAGACCACTGACACGTCTATTGCACAGGAATCCCAAAGTTTGATATGTTCAATTAAATCAATTTCTCACAAGCATTTTAAAATCTAAGATTTATTTGTAATCACTAAATGCACATGTGCAACATAGATTTGTATGTAAATGATCAAAAACTCGTGCAAATGTTTACATACACAGCAGAAATGTGTTGCAATTCATAATGTTTTTACAGGAGGATGGTTTTTGCAGAATTGTCTTTCCTTCTGCTTCAGTTTGGAGCTTTCAAACACATTTTCATCATCAGCACTAGGGGATCTTTGACCTGAAACTTCAGCTTTTTTTATTGTTAACCAACTGTAACATGGATGACAGGCCTCAGGAAGCATTCAGATTCTTCGTCAGCAACCTAAATCTACAGATAAATGTGATAAAAAGAGCAAAAATATCTAAACTATGTGTTTTCAATCAAACCTCCAGCTTAGAGAAACATTTGAATCAAACAAATGCCATCTGAAGATTCTAAGAACGATTGTTACCATATATTGCAATTGCTTTATGTTTTATTGTTTAAGTCACAGATCAAATCTTCATCTGATCAATCAGAGCTTGAGTTTGTCTAAATGCAGGTTGTGTTTACGGGGACCGGGGCAGGAGCTTCCCATCGGGGCACATCGAAGTGGGGGAGGAAGATTCACCACAGTGCCGATAGGACTTTGGGGCTTAGATGCTGCCGGGCCGGGTGAGTTTGAGTGCACGTGCTCGTGAGCGTGGAGGTGTGTGTGGTTGTGGTCATGAAGCTCAGGATGCCCGCTGCCTGCAGTTGCATGAGCCACTTTTTCTGTAACAGCAGCC
>NC_050515.1:20103682-20107491 GCF_002922805.2 Oryzias melastigma | reverse complement strand
TATCTATCTATCTAACTTCTTCTGTAAGAAGATCTTCTGTCCTCCACTCGTTACCTTTATTAATGACATCTGTTTCAACTCGTTATCTATATAAAAGACACCTGTCCACAACCTTAAACAGTCACATTCCAAGACCAAAGACCAATGGTCAAGACCGAAGAGCTGTCTAAGGATACCAGAAACAAGCTGTTGACCTGCATCAGGCTGGGAAGACTGAATCTGCAATTGGTAAGCAACTTGGTGTGAAGAAATCAGCTGTGGGAGCAATTATTAAGAAATGGAAGACAAACACACTGCTGGGTAATGAAGGAGTGACTTCATAAGAAACATTTCAAGGTCCTGGAGTGACCTAGCCAGTCTCCAGATCTCAACCCCATTGAAAATCTCTGGAGGGAGTTCTGAGCTACCCAAAACATCACTGCTCTAGAGGAGATCTGCATGGAGGAATGGGTCAAAAATACCAGCAACAGTTTGTGAAAACTGTCTTACAGACAAAGGGTACATAACAAAGTATTGAGTTGAACTTTTGTTATTGACTAGACACTTATTTTCCGCCATAATTTACAAATAAATTCTTTAAAAATCAGACAATGTTATTCTGGATTTTTTTTCTAATTTGTCTCTTATTGTTGAGAAATATCTACAATGAAAACTACAGACCTGTCATCTTTTTAAGGGGGAGAACTTGCACAATTGGTGGCTGACTAAATAAATTTGGCCCCACTTTACAAACTTAAATCAGAGCTGAGGGATAAAATAATCAACTTTTTAAAAAGCCCATTAAAAAAATCCTGCATAAAGATAATGAAATCTGACTGAAATGAGTATTGCAGCCTAAATACAAGGTCTAAGTGTCAATAGAAGATTGTAGTAAAAGTGGAAAAATTATGACAGAGGGGAAATAGCAGAAAAAGTATTTCAGATTTAAAATACAATTGTTTTCATCCTTCAGTCCATTTTGGGAACCCCTATATTTCTCTCAGTCTCTCTGGAGCTAATCTAACTACTGTTTGAAGGCACCCTGAACCGGTCACCGGTCTGTTACAGGGCCACACAGGACAATTCATAGATACAAATTAACCCATGTGGAATGTTTTTGGATGGTGGGAGGAAGCCAGAATGCCTGAAGAAAGCTAACAGGGAGAATACGCAAACATGCAAAGGTCCCAGCCGGAATTAGAACTTGGGACATCTTGCTGTGAGGCGGGATGCTAACCACTACACCATCATGCATCCCACAAATTGTACACAGTAGGGGCTAAAAAAAAAGGATAATTCCATTATATTTTTTTAATGTTTTAAAATGTGTTTGTAAAACAAAAAGCTAGGCATCAAGTCAAGCAAACTAGTATTTGTTTATTTTGCACTACGATGTTAAAAGGTGCATTGCTGGGATTTGTTCTTTTGGTATTTCCATTCTCATTTTTGAAAGAGATTTATGTGTTTGGTTATTAATCTGTGCTCTATTTTGGCTGACTTTACTATAATTTTGTTGTCCAAATGTCTATATTTAATTGTGCTTGGTACTTATTGCATGATTTTTTAAATTAATTTTACCAAACAAGACCCACAAACTGATTATATCTTTTCAAACTTTGATCAAGCTACTTTTTAAATGTGTGTTTTTAATTTTTCTTTATTTTTTAATGCAAAAAGCTTAAAATAATAATAATAAAAAATGTTTACACAGTTCTTTTGGCTTCCTGTTATGGCAACAATTCAGTTAAAAATCTTGCAAATCTACTTTTTACTCACTGGAACATCTCCAATGCCTTTGACTTGACATTGTTTCCAGGCTTTCTTGCTGGTTATATGACATTTAGTCTCCATGACATCAATGGTCAGAGTGTAGACTGACCCCCCTCGCTCCTGTGAAAAAACACAGATTTTAAAAATGTTATAAAATATGGTGTTTAAAAAAAATACATAACTTTTTTTCTTTTGCTAAAGTTTTCCTTATTTTCATCTGGGACAGACATTATTTGAAGACAGAAAACACATGTTTTTAAGCTGTTGCCCATAAAACTTAAATATTTGTGCCCCTTTTATAGCTTAATTGGTCACCTGCAAGAGACGGTTCAGCTTTTGAAGAACTACATGATAACTCGCTCAACTTCGGATAACAAAACAGAATATAAATGCGATATTAGGAAACATTGCAACTTATTGCAAACTTTGGAACAAGTGTATTTAAACTGAAACGCCTCCCTTTGGTAGCATCAAGAGTCAAAGTCATGCATTCCTGAGGGCGTGGCCAAAACTGATTATATTAACTGCTTAACCAATCATCTTAGGTTCCAAATTTCCTAATCAAGAACTGGTAAAAATCCAATCCACGGTTAGAGTTTCAACCCGTGGGTCTCAATAAAGTGTAGAATATAATCTTTGCTCATGCACGGATATTTTAGTGCTGACCCAAACCTGTTGTGGCGTGTGGGAGACATCATACAGTCTATTGAGGCTCAGGATGTATCCGCTTGTCCTGTCCTGGTTGATCTGCTGGAGAGCCTCTTCTGCCGCCCTCACCGCATCAGGGCTGCTGCAGCCCGGCGGGTCGGGCCCCGCTGTCCCCCCCTGGTGCCACAAAGCAAGACAAAGGACCAGCAGGAACCCACTCATCCTCTAAAACACACAAACACGCAGTCTTGACCCAACAAAAAGCCCAACCTTACCCACTGAGACAAAACTATCCGGATAGATTTTTTAACATGTGCTGGTCTGGAGATAGTCCTTTCCAAAAACTGGTTACCCTAGTTTTTACGGACGGCGTTTCGACAGACATGTGAGAGAGATGCTGGACTTTCCCCTCTCTCCAAAAGGATGAGCAAACAGGCGCTATCTGCTGCACTGCAGGCCAATGCCTGACTCCGACTGGGGGTCAAAGGCCACTGGGGAAAAGGGAAACCACTCATTAAAGCAAACACATTTTTAACAGCAAAGTTTCTACAGTTTTGTTTCCTGCATGCAAGACTGCTTAAAACTCGTAAAAAACACTGAAAAACTCAAACTGAAATGAACAACTTTAGCTGGTTTTGTTCTTAGTTTGACTTCACAAAAGTAACAAAAGAAGAGAGTGTGCAGATCAGTTCTGAGCATGTCCTCTGCAGCTCATGTGGAATTCATTAGTTAATGTGCAGGCAGGTGGATATGCACAAACCAGCTTAACCAGCTCAACTTTTAAAGGGAAAACTCACCCTAACCATGTAGTGTCACTCTCAGCAATTCAGCAAAAATCCTACCCAAAGAACACTTAAAAAACAGTAAACACATCAACATATTTACTAAAACAATGACTTCAAGTCAAGCCTCTGCTTTTTTCCCGGATATTTAATGTATTTTGATGTAATTTTTCTGGGCTGCAATGTTTTGCTAAAGTTTTTGCTTAAACCACAGCAAATATTTTTTTTACTTGAGTAAAAAAATGATTGAATGCCTTTTCCTATTTTATTTATTTATTTTTTAAATTCATTTCAAGGATTAAAACTAACTGAATAACAAAATAAAAAAAGAAAAAAAAATGTGGGGAAAAAAATGAACAAAGATGATGGAAGATGATGCCATCTTCTAGACAATGTAATGACTCATAATCATAAAAATATGCTTTTTCTCAGACAGCACCAGACAATATTTCACAATTTTTTTAAATGATGACTTAAGATTAATTTAAATATTCATATTTTTTTTGCAAAAGCAAAACTGTAAAATACATGGTATTTTTAATCATCAGTACTTTAAGCACTGCAATTGTATCTCATAAAGAAGTTGATTTTATCCAAGTAAATTTCATGGTGTTTTTTTTTTTTTTTTCT
>NC_050515.1:20102983-20103660 GCF_002922805.2 Oryzias melastigma | reverse complement strand
ACAAATGTAAGACTGAACTACAAGTTTCATTTAAATAATTAATTAAATATCTCCATGGGAGTATTCTAGATCAATAAAAGTATGTTAGAATAAAGTATTACTATATTTCACAAAATCAATATTTTCTTACACACCAGATTATTAATGCATTGTATATAATACAAACACAACATCCTTTCTACAGCTCTTTATTTTTTAATGGACTTGAAGAAATTAAATTGTATCCTTTTTTTTGCAAAAACGTATTTCTAAAAGACAAATTAATAGATTTTTTTTTCATCTATGGATGAATATTCATTAACATTTACTTGTAATTTGCGCTTTTGTTTTTTCCTTTTTTTTTTTTTGAAGATGACTGTGATTCACTCTTTAAACAAAAACTCACAATTCTGATCTTCAAACTGGCTTCTAAATCCAACCATGGATTTATGTCCAACAAGGCATCCAATGTAGCAAGTGTTTGTGATTTAGTGAGGACAAAGCAGACAATCTCATTTTACTTTAAAAAGCTACAGATGTCAGGCACTAGCACTTTACCTAATGCATTACATTTTATTAGATCCCCTATTTCCTACTATCATTATGTAATAAGTTCCTAAATTGTTGTCTTCCAAGAAATAATTAATTGATAAAGACATGAAAATGTCAGATGATTTTTTTTTTGCATTAAACCACCA
>NC_050515.1:20093687-20102966 GCF_002922805.2 Oryzias melastigma | reverse complement strand
TATTTTTGAATTAATGCTTCTTTTAACAACAACAACAAAAAAAATAATAACAAGGGACCTCATATTTTTTTAAAACTTTTATTAAAATAAGAGACGGGAGAATGTACAGGTTCCAAACATATCCATGACAGGCAGTCAGGTTGTTTATGATTGTCAATCAATATGATGAGTGTAAATGACCAGGCTTTAAGGAGTTTTTAACCCCCACCGCCCCCATAAAAAGACATTTCTAAGATTCTTTTATGCAGAGGGTTTGAAGCTGGGGTCCTCATCAAAGAGCTGCTCTATCAAGTTGCCTAAGACTGCCGGAGCTTTACATTCGGGGGAAATTCCACGTGGGAATGGGTGGATGATAGGCTGATGGGCTCCTGGGATCTGGGGGTGGCAGGACGACACCAGGGTGGGGTCCAGCTGCTGCTTGGTCTGGGAAGGAAGGCAGGATCATGGGCCCGTCAGTGAGCACCGTCACCCTACCCTCCGGGGTGTCGTGGGGCGTGGTCTCGTGGTCGTGGCTGTGGTGATGATGGTGATGCTCGTGCTCATGCAGGTGAGCGTGCTTGTGCTCGTGGTCTAGGGCCAGCTCGTGGTCGTGGTCATGGGTGTGCACGCCCTCGGCGTGTTTGTAGTCGTGGTGGTGGTTGGGGAAGTCGCCGGTGTGGTTGTGAGCGGAGCCGTGGTGCATGTGCTCGTGGTCGTGGTTGATTCCGTGCTCGTGGGAGTGGTCGTGGCTGTGCCTGTAGGCGCTGCCTGGCTTGTGGTCGTGCGAGTGGTGGTGGTCGCTGGAGTCGGCTTCCTCGTGGTTCTTGTTCTGATGGTGGTGGATTTTGGTGTGGTCGTGGACGTGGTCGTGGTTGGGCAGCGTAGAGTGGTCATGGTTCTCGGTCTTATTGTGGCTGTGGTCGGTTTCTCCGCCCAACAGGTGGTTTTTCTTTTCCCTCTCGGAGGCCTGGACATAGAGTGTTGTTGCATGAACTCTCTCTGTTCTTTAGTTTAGTGTAACTTTTCAGCCCTTAACATGAACAACGTAATTCTAGTAGAATCTGAAGGAGAAAAGCGGCTTTTCTCCTTCAGATTCTACTAGAATTACGTTGATCGTGTTAACGGTTGAAAAGTTACATTATATTTGATTTTGTGTTAGATTTTTTACGCAAATTCTAATCTCTACAAGACCTAAATATGTAAAAAATGTAATCTTTATTACCTCAGGCTCATAGATCTCACAATCCACATTAATGTCTTCCTTGTGATCTGGAAGGCTGTAGAGGGAAGCCTTGCAGAAACCCTTGTGCTAAAGAGTGTAGAGCAAAAAGAAAGTCAATTAAAAAGAAACAGATGACTTAAAATTAGTAGATGAATGGTCAAAAGACCTATTATTGGTAGTTAAAACAGCAAACTCACAGCAAACTCGCACTTCATCAGTGGGCACTTCTCAGCTGCATCTGTATCGGGGGCGCAGGTGGTCTCCTGGATGGTGTACTCCACGATATAATACATCTGCATGGCCATCTTGAGATTTAAACAAGAAAAACGATGAAGGTATAATTTTTTGGGTGACTCATTCTCATGTTTTGGATTTCCCCAGAAAGAAATAGGGGGGAAAATGGGAGAACTCACCCCGGCGAGTGCGCGTGTGATGTTGAGCACATCGAAACGATTTTTCAGCCCCTTTTCTTTGTTGAACTTGTCAAGGGAAAGAGTCAAAGTCCTTTGGACCTGCTCGTTGTCTGAGCTTATCAAGGTTGGGCAGTCAGGACACAATGCTGACACTCTGGCAGAAGGGGCTGGAAAAACAAATGTACTGTCAATGACATAAAACATCAAAAAATATATATTTTTTATTGAATAAGCTCAATGACTAAATGTTGACCTTTTTCCTTTTAAAATAAAAAAAACAATTGTTTTAAAAATGGGGATTAGATCATTTACTTTTTTTTGTACACTTTGGCATCTCACTCGTTTAAGTGCCTGCTCAACCAAATGGTAGACCACATTTGGAAAATATATTATTAAAAATATTGATTGGCAACAAGAACAGTCATTTATTTAGTCTTGGCTGGTTAATTGAAGGGATAAAAACATAGCTCTTGATCAGTTTTAAAATCTTTGCAGAACATGCTTGTAAATCTGTTTTAGGGAGTCCACTACAGTTTTGCTGCGCTTACATTTGTTTATGTGTGTCCCAAATAAATCCAAATTCATATTTTTTTCAAACTTTAATTTGTCAAGTCAACGGAGAACCGATTCTAATGTACATGATGATCTGGACCTCTGGTGTCTATTGTTGGACTGCAAATATTTATTTTTTTTCCATGATACTCATTCTCATAATGTCAGACTGGAGTCCCTGTTTTTTATTATTTAAATTTGAACAGGATATAAATATTTTCTTGTAAATGTATAGACAATAGTAAGTGAAAATGCTGAAAAAAAACATTATAGACATAAATAAGCACAAGTAAAGAATGGTAAGTGACTTGAAAAAAATACCCCACAATTTTTTTGATTTTTCAAAAAACTTGGCTATTTTTTTTTTTTTTTACCTTTTTTGATAGCACAGTCGTATTTGTAGAGACGATCCACTCTGTGGACCTTGTTGATGAAGATGACTGCTTTGCATTGTCCATAAACCTAAAGAAACAAACATAATCATCATCAGCTTGTGTCAGAACCAACTCATTCAACCTATTAAATATGTTCGAAATGTAGTTTGACAGCCTGCGTCTTTTAATTGGACCATCATTTTTACCAGTTTTTAAAAAAAAAAAATAATCAAACTTACGTTTTACATAGTTTTTACATGCACATGTTGTTTAATTTAATTTTATAATTTTTCACTAATAATTAATTTGATTTCATTTGATTGTACAACAAGATGTGTATGTTTACTGTTATGTGTATTTTTTGTTTTACTGTTATCTATTTTATTTTGGAAAGCACTTACAAATGCTCTGTAGTAGGAAAAGTGCTACATAAATAAAGTAGAATTTGAATTTCATATGGTTTCTACACAGTGTGTGTGTGAGTGTTTTCTAACCTGGTGGTCGCTGACTGGACGAGCCTCACACTCCTTCCAGTCCTTCCTGCTAAGAACGCTGCAGTTTGTCTCCACAACATTCAGAGTCATGTAATAAACCACACCGTTCTCTCCCTGTAACACAAACACAGAAAACAAACACTTTTTTTATTTAAGGTTAAAAGCAAATTAAGAAATGTTGCAAACTTGAGCAATGTTTATTTTTCCAAAGAGTTATTTTGACTGAGGGACACATGCTCTGTTGTCAAAATCTAGTGAGCTGGGCACAATACCAGACATGAAAAGAATAAATGAGAGCTTAAAAAAAGGGATATTGAGGTTGTTTGCTCAAAAAAGTGCGCACGTTTTGCTTTTGAGAAACTGTGTAAATAAATCAGTTTTGGTTGTGAATATATAAGGTTGCCACATTTGATCTAAAATGCTGTTTAATATTACTTTTTTTGCATTTTCAAAGTTTTATTTTTTTCTCTCCACATTTCCATGACAACTCACCTTTGAGCTAGATTTTATAAAATTTTCAAAGTGAAAATGTTTGTCCCATTTTTTTTCCTTTTCTTCTGGGTTTATTTGAAATTTATGTTATTTATTTGTTTATTTTTAAATTATTTTATGCATTTAATATTATTCATTTAAATTATCAATATAATATTTTTATTTTCTTATTGGCTGTTCAAACTTTATTACTGGATGCTGGTGATAAGATTGTACAACTCCCTTTGTTTTGTAATTTTCAGTGTGACATGTTATGTTGAATTTGTTAAAATAAATAAATAAATTCTATTTCATGGGTCATTTAAGAATCATTGATTTTCTTCAACAGATGGCTAAAAGAATCGGAAAATTTGCAATGGCTCTCTTTAATTAACTCTTATTGTATGCATTTAAAAGTACTTTTTGCCCAGTTTATTTGTTTAAAATGTGCATTATGTGATTTTTTTATTTTCATTAAAAAGACAAATGAAAATGTTTTTGTTTGAAATCTACATCTACTTCACCACAAAATCGTATGTTGACAGTAGCAGGAGCTGAATGAAGGTTGAATCTCCTATAAAAGCCACCAATGTTTCCATGACAACCATTTTTCTCCTATACATCCTTTACATACCTGCTTATTTGTTCAAGGCATTTCAATCACAAATTACACTTAATTGAAGGTTCTTATGTGATATACATTTAATTATGTGATTTAAATTGGTTTATACTTCATTCCAGGGAGTGTATATTGTTCAAACAAGAAACATATGAAATATTTACATATTGAGGGACCACTTTTTGCATTAAATTTAGGAGTACTTTAAGGTTCAAAGAATCTTATGTCAAATTTCTTCGGCAAGTGTTTTGCTATTAGAATTTTTTTTTTTTTGCTCCATGTTGCATCAGCTTTGATTTAATTATTTTTAAAATCCCCTGAAAGTCTGGATTGCAACATCAAAATAAAGATATTTTTTATGCTTTTAGGAGTTTTAGCACAAATCAAGAAGACCATTAAAGTGTCAAACATGAAAAACTGTTCTGTTTTATTGAGGCGACTTACATGCTTGGCGTGGTGGACGTTAGACAAGCGGTGCAGGCTGAAGATGTAGCCCTCGTTCCGCTCCATGTTGATCTTGCTCAGAGCCACATGAGCAGCTTTCACGGCGTGCGGGTCGTCGCATGACTCCGGCTTTAGACCTTCTTCCACCGGTGCGCCGTACACGCACCCCAGCACCAGCAACCCCAGGATACAGATCTTCATCATCAAGGCCCACTCTGTCACACACAGCCAGACAGAAGAGATACCAAGAGTAGGAAATGATGTCCCTTTTATACTCTGCAACTGTACTACGTGCTCACACAAAGACAAAATCCCCCACCTCCCATGTCATCTTCAGTAAACATAACCCTTGACCCCCATTTTTGTCCTATCTACATACCAGCCAATCAACTTCTGCAAAGACTTGCACCATAGGCTTTATCTGCTCTGCAGTGGTGCATACATCTTTGGGATCAATAGGACCAATCAGTGGGACGGAAGATTTAATCTTGACACCGGTTGAGTGAAGTCAAGGACAAAGTTTTGTGGTCAAGCTCGAAAATATCTTTAAAAAAGAGATGCAATACAATTTCTAAAAGCAATGCAGTTTAGTTGTAAAAACGTTACAACCACATCACCTTTATTTGTGCTGCTTTCATTCAAGATTTTTATGGGGAAATCTTGAATCAACTGTCCAATGGCTGTGACAGTCACCCCTACAAGAAGGGGTGTTTGTGATGACTGTGCTTTGTGTGTGCCCAATACAGCAAATATCCAAAGGTAAAAGAGGTGGGTGGAGGACTTCCAGCTTCTGCAGACACTTTGAAAAATAGTTTTTTTTCCAACTTTCATGCTAACTTTCCAGACAGTTTGATTCCATGTCACGCTTTTGATTTGATGCAGAAATAGAATTGGGAGCTCGTTGGACTTTGAGATCAGCCTCTCTGCACTGAGGGGAATGAGTTGCTTCTCTGTAGCTGCTCAGCTGACCTTTGTTTGCCACTAAATAAATAAGCTATGGGACCACCTGCCTAAAAATCAATGTTTTGAAGCGCAGCTGTTGCAACTGAGGTACAGTTGTGTAACATGGGGAGGTTAGATTCAACCAGTCAGTTCAGTTAATTCTTGAAATCATTCTCAGCTTCTAAAGGATTGCAGGTCTGCAGGAATCACAAGGTGAAGCTAAAACATGTGGTTTAAGTAATTAAATAGAATTTATTATAAAATCGGAAAGTCTTATTTTTATTTAAGCATTCAATAAGCAATAGGAGGATTAGTCTCTTGAAGTGCCACATCACGTTTTAAAGATGTTAAATTTATGACATGTGTATAACTGACACAAACACACATAACAGTTCTCATTTTGACTCCTTATTACGATACAGTTCTACAAAATATATGAAATAAAACATAAAACAAAATTGTTATTAAAATGTCAGAAGGAAAATAGAAAAAAGAATGAACAGAAGTGGAACACTAAAAAGGATTTTTTCCCTGAATTTCTATAAAATCGAAGGTTGTGAAAATAAATTTGATCAATATGACGGAGGTTGTGTTCTGAGCTGAATAGCCTTAAATATTGTTTAAGGAAAGAAGCTTAAACAGATGCAATTGAAAATGAACTGAAAATAACCAAAACCTACATTAAAATTGACGGTCTGAACCAACCCAGCTGTGTCATGTAGAGGCAGGGGAGAATGTAGATAGTTGTGTTATAGTAGATGATGTTTGCATGATCAAGCATAGGGAGCCAAAGTTGAGAGATTATGCTTTTTCTAATATGGAAATTACAACAACTCACAGATTGATGCAGTGTTTTGAGACAGTAGTAAAGTTTTTTGTAATAAGTGTTTGAAACGATATATCTAATTCAAGCATCTGTTTTCTCAAGCGGAGAGAAATAAAAAAAAAATTCAGATTTGATCCTCCTTTTTTTTTTAAATAGCATAGTATTATGTTTTATTTAGGATCAATCCATTAAATGTTAGCCATTTTGGGGATGGAATCAAAACAATAGATGCTAGTATCATTTGTGTAGAGTTGAATATCACATTATGAGAGGTAATTTGGTAAAAGGTTAAGATAGGTGGAGCAGAAAAATTGTCATATATTATTTTACAGGACAAAAGAATCTGTTGACATCAGCCATAAAAAATTTCTTACTTTTGGCCAGAGCCTTCTCCGTCACTTCCTGATACGTCTACTGCCATTTTGTAACCAGTCAGCAGTGACTGGTCTGAGTCATGGTTTTAGTGGAATTACCGTCACCAATCATGAGAGAGATTGTTTGAAGTCCACACCTCCACTACGGAAAGAAGGCTCTGGAGAATCTGTCAATGAAATGTTGGAGGTGGAGCCAGCATTCACCACATGGCATCTGACTGGTCTGTTTATACCTTGAATAGCTAGCGGTAAAAAATATCTTTGAAACATTTGGATTAAAAAGAAGATGTTAAGAAGAAGAGCAAGAATGGTTGTTCTGACAAATGTAAGGACTGAGTAATAACTTTCTATTTCTCAATGGAAGTCTATGGGATTTTGACCTTCCTGAAACCAGTGGGTACTTCCTATTTGGAATATGAGAGGGGAGGGGTTGAGCTGTCCAGTGATTATCATGTCAATGAGTGAAAGACCAATTGCAAACAATTTTAGTCAAACTTCTTTCACGTAGATTCAGTATCAAGGTTATTTTGGAGCAGAGGTGGTTTGATGGTGTTCTCAGGGAGGAGGGACACAATAGATAACAGAGAAATTAATAAAAACTTTTTTTGGGTGACTGGTGGAAGAAGTCAAAACACAAAAAAACAAGGAAACTAAGTAATAAAACAGAGTTAAAGAGTGACTTAAGGTTTGAAATTATTAACATTAGTTCTAAGACTTTATGAGAAAAAACAGTTAACTAAAATAGAATCCCCCAAAACACTATATAACAGAGTAACAAGATAAAATGCAACAGGGGGAGTCACAAAGCTAAAAAAAACAAACAAAAACAACTAAGCAGACAGAAACAAGACCACAAAAGGCTTCGACCAGACAGACAGGCTGAAACACAAACTCCTCCCAGGAATTCAGCTGGTCCTGAAGCAGGGGTTCATGGGAGCTTTTATACTTCCCCCTCAGTCTTGCAATTGGTGGAGTGGAAGCCTCAATCATCTCTGGAGGAGGCGGAGTCAGGGGCTGGACCTCTGCTGGAGCTCCAATTCACTCAAATGCACATATAAACCAAATAACACCCAAGACAACTAAAAGCAAACTTAAGACCAGGGATAGAGACAGATAGGGTTATTATTTTGAAGAAAAATTTCAAGATCTCAAGCACAGAGCTAAAGTTGACTGTAGTTACATAATGTTAAAGGCATTAGGCTTTCATGAACTTCCACAGATAATGTGTGGGCAGCATGAGGAGCAAATAAGAAGGCCCACAAAACTGAGTAAACTTCACCAATCCATGCAAGAAACCACAGAACATCACAATCTAGTGCAATACTGCAAATTACTGCATGTCTGATACTGCAGGGAGTCATGTACTGTGCCCTACAGTCAGATTTAATCAATATTTTAAAAAAGAAAACTTTCCTTAAGCTTTGAGCTAAAAAGGTTTCAGGTTTTCTGAATCAGTTTTCTTTAGGAGTTTTTCCTTACTAGGAGGGAGGGTCTATGGTCAGGGATAACCAGTTTCATTTAGTCCATTTAGTTAGCAATCAGTTATTGTTTATATTTTATGACCGACCTTCTGCTTCTGTAAAATTACCGTCATGAAGCCAAACGAGGAAATTGTTTTTGTGAAATTGGACTATATAAATAAAACTGAATTGAAATTTAAAAACAAACAAAAAATAAATGAAAAATAAAAATACAGAATTACCAAAACTAAACAATATTTGTTAAGTATTTTTGCAATATTCTGACACTCAACTTAAATGAATATCAAAGCCTTTTATCCATAAAGTTTATATTTTATGGCTGAGAATGACCAAAAAACACTAATATCTAAAATATAATTATTGGAGTGGAATAAAATAATATCTCATTTTTAAGTATAATGTTGCTTAGTGAAGAACTAAACCATATACCAGAAACTGACAATGGATGAAAGAGTAATTTATATTTTGATGTGTTAACGACCTAAGAGAGGGGAAAAAAATACAATTAGGACATTTATAAACTAAATATTGTAAAAAAATTCCATTACAATTGTTAAGATTACCTATAATTTTTGAAAAAAATGTATTTAACAGTGTTCAGTTGTGACCAAACATCACTTTACAGAAGCAGCGATTTCATCATTTTGTCTGACTTTACCATGAACAGTCTGTTTTCCTCTTTCATGAGAGGCGCAAAAGGTTTTGTGGAAAATTTCCAAAAGCTTTGTGTTGCCCTCTGTTTGACACCCTGCAGGGATGCATGTTCAAATATCAAACACAAGGTGATGCTGCAGCTCAAGGAATCATTAGATTAGGTTTCCAGAAACAATCTTTCATTCTGACAGTTTTAAATGACACAAAATAAGCAAGAAAAAGTATCCAATTTAGTGCTGATGGAAACAGGATGACTAAAAATAAAAAGTAACACATGGCCCAACTTAATCCATATTCATACAGAACCCAATCAGCAGAGGTCAGGTCATTTCATGGGCCCTTCAGGACAGACAGAACATTTTAGGTCATGGGAGTCAACAATAAGGGCTCACCATGGAGGGCAGTAGGTTGAATGGAAGGAAAATAATGAGCTC
>NC_050515.1:20084081-20093233 GCF_002922805.2 Oryzias melastigma | reverse complement strand
CTACAGTTCTCAAGCTTTCTGCTTTGGTCCAATCCGATGCATCCACATGCAGACAAAAAGATCCATGTATGTCTTTGTTTTCCTGGTCTGCTAGGATTCGGCTCAAAAATGTACAGCTGGATAGCCCCAATATTGCTCACCATCTTTGTTGACTAGGTAGTTAGGTTGGGCTTGTTGTCTAGTGGGAGAGATGGGCGATGGGAAATGGGGACGGGCTCACTCTCTGACAACAGTCTCGCCCACAAATCAGACCATTTTTTTAAAATAAACTGCTGCTGCTTTGTTAAAATTATGTCCTAGAAAATGTTTTCATTATTTTTTTATTATTATTTTAGCTAAAATTGCATAATCTTAATTAAAATACCACTGGGATTGCTTTTACAATAGATTAAACAATGACTGGAGTGGAACTTTTACTAAATTATTCACAAATCCAGCGGCGTACCGCAAGGTCTGCAAAGTCTTCAGTGAAGGCCTAAAATTATCAGAATAAACAGTAACTATCTAAATAATAGAGACATGTTTTTTGTATATATTAATTTGTCTAAAATATATTTTAGATCATTCCACCTGTTCTGTCAGCTTCTCTCATAGCCCTACGCCCCAGCATGGAGAGAGGAAGATAGTAATCTCGACTCCCCTTCTGCACTCTGGAGGGGGCTTAGCTGCACTCCTCTGTGTATCTCCACTCTCTTCCAGGATTGGAGATACACCTCAGCACTGTAGCACCTCCTTCTAATGCAAAAGGTTCATACAATTGGAGTTTTTGATAACAACTGGAAGAGTCACATGACAGAAAAAAAAATCTGAAGAAAGGCGAATATGTGGGGGAGCTCTGTAATGGATTCTTATAGAGGATTGATTTTGAAAAGGACCTTTCCCTGAAGTATTTCTATTATAAACAAAGCCAAATGTGTCCTTGGCACAAATTCATTACATATTGTATTCATATTCTCAATAATGTATTGAAGTTTGGGTAAGACAAATATAAATGTACTATCCATCCTCTGTGTCTCCTACAAAATAACTAATTCACTTTGCTGATTATCATGATCACAACCATCCTCTAGTTGTCAACTCTGAAATAATGAGAGTATTTGACCACATAGCATTCAAGTAAAACAAGATACGCTTGATTCTAATTCTAAAGAATCTTTTTTTCCCTTGAATGAAAATCATGGATTATTATCACTGAATGTGTTGACTTATCTGTTTTTTTAATATATATTTGAAATAAATAAGTACATTTAAGCATTTCAGCATGGCTATGATTCTATAGGATGAGGGCAAGTCTTGGATTAGGAGAGTTTGGTTTCTAAAAATAAATGTATTTTAACCTGCTCTTTTCTGCACATTTAAGATGAATCCATCAATAGTTTGATGCAAAACTTCCTGAATTCAAATGATTGAAATGTTGCAATTTCACAACAAAGGTCAATAGAGGGTGCTAAACAAAATAAAAAGATGAATCAATGGTCTGAGGCTGTTGTGAAACTTAACTCACATATGTACACTTAGTTGCTCATTTTAATAGCTATTCCTGCAAGATTGCGTATAAAATACTTACGCTTATGATAGTGTGGATAAATTACAGAGACCTAAAACAGATCCTGAGAATTTTGACATCAGAGAGAAAAAGAAAAAAAATACTCGGACATCTACTAAAAGAAGAAGAAACAAATTTGCAACTGCAAAAACATCACATACACAGGTGGAGGGTGTGACTATTCTTCTATCAAAGACATCAATAAACTGAGATTTTAATTATTATTATTGTTTTTTTTTATTGATAGATACATCCACTTAACAGAATCTGAATCAAGTGATTCTAGAGGTCTTACAGATCTAATCATGCTGGTGAAACCAACACTGCAGATATAATTGGGAAAAAATCCCACTTACTCATTTGGGAGGTAACAAGCTAAGAGTATTAGTATGTGGACGAAAACAAAATGACAAAGTGGTGGAGCTGGAGAAACTTAACTAGGATGTATAAAAATTAATTGATAAAATTAAGCTAAAGAGAGCAGAAGATGAAATGGTTAAAAAACTACAAGTATGTAGTGGAAATTAAGTATCTGTCATATAATTACCTCAAGTCCTTGTAACTGGCTCAGGTCACACAGGCCAACCAAGGCTCTGAACTTTCAAAATAAAAGTTCAACATGACATTCTGACTTACATTCTACTATTGAGACCTCTGGGAAAACAGAGTAGTTCAACAGTAGGAAGGTGATGTGCTTTGGGGAAGAAACGAACAGCAAGGTATTTTTAAAATCTACAGTATGATAGAGCTTCATTGAGGAGTAGAGGATCGCGTTTTCCACAATAAAATTCAGAATCCAATAAAGAAGGTTAAAATTGGAAGAATGTCTTTGGTCAATGTTCATCTGAACTCTTGGATTGGTGTCTGATGTCAGTTTGGCAACTCCTGGTATTACCTCATTCCAACTTAATGGGGAAAGTGTTGACCAAACAACAGATCGCTCTTTAAAGTAGTTATAAATGAGATCCTATTGGTGTAATCAAGTTGAAACGCTTCAGGAAACAGATGACGGTGAAGAGAATGAAAAAGGTGAGGGTTATTAAAGTGATGCATGGCTCAGAGCATCACGTTTTCTCAGTTTCCCATCACTGCTCTGCGCTCCTCCTCTGGGATCAAGTGTTTGTTGTGCTGTTGGGCCGCTCCTCCCTCGAGGAGATACAGCATCAGTCACTGAGAGAACTCCAAGTGCTACAGTATATGTCAGCACAGTCTCACTGACACACACTTGTGAGAATTATAAAAGTCTATTTATTACTTCTCTATACCCCATATTTAACGCTATGGGGTCATTGATGGGAACGTTATTTGTGCTTAGAAGGTCCCCAGTCAATAAGAATGCATTAGAATTTTTCCTAATCAGAGTTGATGTCATGTGAGAGTGTTAGAGGAAATAAAAAGCAGAAAGCAAATGAACACTTTGCACTTTAAAGACAGATAAAATGATTTAAAATATGCATCAGCAGCTCCTACCTTTAGGGAAAAAAAAAGTTCTTCCCAACTGGACAAAAGCTTTGATATTTATTTTTCCATGTTACCTTTGGAAATAAAGTACATACATTTCATTGGTAATGTGTCTATGTGAGGTTTGAACATTTTTGCTGGAAATTGTCAAAGAATGTGGATAGTTTTTACCTCTTAAAATACAATTTAAACAAGGAGCTTTTGTTTAAAGTTTTTTTAATGACCTACTCTGATAGAAAAAAAAGGTATTTTTATCATGTTCTTGTGGCATTTTTTCTGATGTTGGAGGACATGTACTAAGAAAATTAGGTTCAAAATTGCATTTCTTAGAATTTCTTCATTCAAATTGTGTGAGCCAGGATCAAATAGAAAAATTCTGTTGAAAAAGAATTTATTTGCGATATGTAAGTTTCCTGCACTGAGCTGTCAGCAATGGGAAAGTTTCGACATTTGATTTTTATATTTTAAACTTGTTAAATCTTATCACATTTGAAAAGAGACATTGAATATATGTATTTTAATAATCCAACCAACCGGTCTTGGACTATAATATATATACATGACTATATTAATAACACTATTTAAAAAAAAATAAAAAGGAAGTTGGCGAGGACAAAGAAATTGAAAAAAAAAGAATTAAATGAAATCTTCACTAGCACTCAATGATCTTAAAGCTTCATGCTAGTTTTAGTCACATTTCTTTTTATTTGTCTCAGTTCTTTAGCTGCATGGGATCTACAACTTTTCTGCTAAACTTCTTTACTTTTTTTTGTTTCTTGAGAATCGGATCACATCATCATGAGTTCCAAAATGACACGTACTCCTTAATAATTTATCTGGTCCGTGGTTTCATTTCTCCACTCTGGTGCAGACTTGTTATCTCTTCAATTTTAAGATCCACCCCTGTGCGGGACAGGACTCCTTCAACTGTGAGAAGAATCGAGATAATTACCACTCCTGAGATCACTCTGCACACAGCAACAGATCTGCCTGGCTGTTTTACCTAATTTATTTCCTCCAGTGTTCTTCACCAGCACTAGAGAAGCAGAAACACAAAGTCAGACAGGTCATCAGTGGTATTAAAAGTCTATGCGCCACTCGATTAAAAAAAAAGCATATTTTTGTGACAACAAACAGGCTTTTTTTTCCTTTATTTAAAATGAAAACCTAATTGTTGCTTAGATGAACTGCTATCTGAAGGGTCTGGTTCAAGGTAGATGACAAGACTGCTGTAATCTTCTGCTGCACAGAGAGTTGATTTATGGGTCCTCACACAAATCAAAGGAGCAAATGGCAATTATTTCCTTTTTTTCTTTTTATATCCGAGGCCAAACAAGGATGAAATATTGAATAACTGAGGTTTTTTATTTATTACATGCAAATGTTTGAGTCACTCCAGAGAAACAGTAACACAATGACACAATGTTAGTGTTGCCAAAGCTAGTAAGCCCTTCCTGGATGTAGAAGTCATCTGGGTAGCAGTATGTGTTGATCTGAAACCTGATTTGTTTACCGTAGCATCACCGGTGTCTCACTGGAGGGGAAGTTCGTCAGGTCACGTGTGCACCCGCAGCCCCAGGTGATTCAGCCGACAGGAAGCTGCCTGTTCTTCTCTTAAACGTGCAGGTTTGAAACAGCAAAGCGCTGTTTTCCACTTTGCCTCGGCCTTAAGTGAACACAGGTGCAGGGAAGGCAGCACCATGACTCCACTTTGTTTATAAAAATCTCTCTCTGCATGGGAACTGTTCTTACTCCTAATGCTTTTCAGAAGTGTTCCTAAACCCGTGTGCTGATTTCCATCGTAACATTATGTCTTTGTCAGAGGAGAACAGCTCCTGAGGGTCTGAACAACAGAGCTCGTTCGGTGTCCCTGCAGAGTGTTCTCTTAGCTCTCTGAATTTTTAGGGCATTTTGACATTCGAGACGATATTTTATAGATGTAGAACGCGATTCCCACGTAATATTTGACAGAATGGTGAACCCCTGCCAGTTCTACCTCAATGACAAAGGCCTGTAGTGATGTTCCATGCTAGCATTTGTCAGGATTACATGAACACGTACTTGGTACAGAATCTGTGCTAAGTTTATGGCACATTTGTACTTCTACTGGAGAGAAACAAAAGAAAAAATATATACTTTTAAAGAAAGTTGGATTTAATTTGGAATCCGCTCAAGAGCATCCCAGAATTGCTTGAACTGTATGACTTGTTTTTTTATCATAAGTAGCTGTTTGCATTAGAACAAAGAAAAACAAATTAAACTCAAAAACGTTAAGTATGAGAAACCTTGAATTCTTTGAAAGTGGAAAGGTATGAAAACAACAAGGAGGCATCAGATGCATTTATAGCAAAATTGGAAAATATTTTATCCAATTTTCCTCCAGACCTGCTGAATCCCTTTCTGGGTCAAGATGTTGCTGGAGCCCATCCCTGCCACTGTTGGGAAACAGTGGAGTACGCCGTGTGCAGGTTGCCAGTCTGTCTCACTCCTAACTCGTCACACATGGACGTATGGTTCAGGCCTCTCCACGTCACTTTTTGGGTGTCCCCTACTTTCATTTTTGATGGCTGTTCCCATTAAATCAGGGGTCCCTAACCTCCGGTCTGCGAACCGGTACCGGTCCGAGCGGCGCTTGGTATGCATACTAATGAGGGGTCCCCTGATTTAATGGGAACAGACAGGATATCAAAAAATGATGAGTTAGGGGCACCCAAAAAGTAATGTAGAGGTGACCCAAACTATACGTCCATATATGACGAGTAGAGAGTGAGAAAGTGTGGGTCTGTCACTGAGCCACACAATCACACACACTCACATTTACATCCAAGGGACAATTTAGAGTCAACAATTAAACTACAAGCATGTTTATGGACTGTGGAAGACATAGAAAAAAATCTATGCATGTATGAGGAGAACATGCAAATTCCACACTGAAAGCCCCATCCAGGATTCAAACCGGGGTCTTCTTGTTGTGAGGCGAGGGCACTAACTACTACACCACAGTACAGCCCTGAAAAACATTTCATGTAATTCATAAAATGTAGTTAGAATTGTACATACAAAGGTTTTTGTATTTTTATGCTTATAGCTTAAAGAAGTTCGTAAGATGTGACTTTTCACATAGGAAATCCTGTCATCTTCAAAGTTTATTTGTAATCCTCTTAATTTTTCCAATTGCACTTATTGAGAATGCAGCATTGAAACTTAAAAAGAAAAAAGGAAAAAACAAGAAAGATTGCTGCAAATCCTACAGAGTCCATGCATTTAGGGAAGTGCAGAGCTCAACCATGACTTCATAAACTGATTCATCTTTCTCCAGTGACATACAGTTGCACAAACGAGCATGTAGTTAATTTTTTTTTGCAAGTCTAAGTTACAGCACCAAGCACTTAAAACATGACACAGATAGATTTTGTTCCCAAACACTCTCTTCCTAATGACTCATCCATCATTGCGTTGCCACCATGTGGGATCAGAGCTGTAAGTAAAGACCATCCAGCAACCCTGCGTTTGATAACGGGACTTGCATGCTGTTCCTCACGTAGCTGCATCAAAGCTCATTATTGGCTGGACATGAATGACTTACTGACAGGACCTGTAAGCAATCAGTGGAGAAGACCTTTACACACGCACCATGTGTTCTGTGCCACGGGCCATTTAGGCGGGCCTGGAAAATTCTGCTCTGCTGTTCGGGGTGGATGTGCCGCTCTTCACAGCCGAAAGTACAAGACCATTGTTGCAAAACCCCTGTAGAAATGTTAAATTAAGACACGTGAAGGGCAGTTTTTGTCTTTTGCAAATATTTTGTCTCCAAAAAAACCTTTAAAATGTAAATTATCTTAATTTTGTTGTTAGAAGGTTTGGAAAGTAATCCGACCAATAAATGCCTAAGTTCCTTTTTAATTGTTTAAATTTGCCTTAAGCTATGGACAGAAACAACATTTGATATGCATTCGAGAACACGCTAAATGTAAGTTCTTAAACGTCTGTTTAGCCCATAGTGTTCACACTGTACAAGCAGGGAGGGGTTATTCTTCTCTTTTGTCGTTGTTATTGTTTACTAGGGGTGTAAGGAAATATTGATTTGGTTAGATTTTGCAATATTTGTTTGGAGATACTTGTATCCATTTAATTCATTATTTATTAGTGTACCATATCATCTTACTTTTATTTTCCACCTAAACCACCAACCATTAGCTGGCAGCACAGCACACTGAGCCTCTTTGAGTAGGTCTACACCCCGACCAAAACTGTAAAAAGATTTTGCTAGAGCCAGCTTCTGTTAAACGTTCAGTCAGTCTCATCCTTTTTTTGTTGATATGAGACATGTACTACTAAGTTTTTGATTGGGATGGGCACCAAAAAGTGAAAAATTGTTCTAGTTTAGTCTCGGGGTGTGTGGGGCATGTATTAGAGTACCTATCGTATCGCCAAACTCTTGCCAATACACACTCCTATCTCCACCACCTATAGTTGAATGAGGTTTGGGGCACAAACCACAATTATTAATTTCTCTTCTGTGATCAATGTTCAAATGGTTGGCACTTCCGAAAAATAAAAGGAATCCCATCCATTTGTCACTACCAAGTCAGTCCCTGATTGGTCAAAGTATGATCTGGTTTACCTTGCAACGCGTTCAACGCCCGCATGTTTTGTACGTAGAGCACGACAATTGGTTGTAGAAACCTGCGTAGCAATCCGTAGTTTTATTAGCATTGTTTATCATAGACTTTTCTTGGGAAGTGGTCACTTGATTGGCGTCGCTGAGGACGGTCTGAACGCAGCCAAACACAAATAGAGTCTTTAACTTCTCTGCTAAAAAACATAATGGCTCCAGTACAGGCTAATCCTATTAATTTATCATTTTTATGTTCTGTCCTTTTATATTGAGTAAAGGATCAGACATTTGAGGGGTTTTTTATGCTTTTTCCAAATATATATATTAATTTGTGCTGTGATGAATGATCAGTCACCCGAGACGTCGCCCAGCCAGCCTTTGGAGTGGAGGTGTTTAACCTCATGTGGCCCTGTGTTAGAGGACTGGGGAGTAGCTGCATGTTTGTGTTAATATGATCTGACTTTAACTGGCATTGATGAGAAGAAAACACTTGTCTATAATCAACAAGGGATGTTGCACTGGAGGTGTTGTGAAGTGTATTAAAAGAACTGAAGTTCAGGACTACAGCAGCAGAATGGTTGGAGGAACAAAGGAAGACTGTATGTACAATATACATACTTAGTTAATACATTATAAACACTTACAGCCTTGATATTTATCTGTTTTTTTCTTAATGGATTTGCATACGTATTCCTTTTATTTCCTTCTTTTTTAATCATTTGAACTACGACTTGCAGAAATTTAGTAATTTGGAAATGTAAAACTAAAAAAGCTTTAGAATTGTATTTCCTTTTAGCAGGAATACGTATTATAATAACCATGACATCATGGCAGAGGTGTCATCCTGAAACAGAAGAGGCTATAAAGGGCTTTTTTCCACTGAGTCACAGCACTTTTTTCATGTCGTCATGAGCTGATTTTTAAACCTGGCCATAAAACAGATACTTTTTTCTTGAAGCATTAAAGGAAACCCAGACGACCTGTAGGAAGCGCTTCCAACAGCTGCAGCCAGTTTTCTGTAAACAGAGAACGATCAACACGTTCGAATGAAGTAATGATGTCAAGCAGACACTTGGAGCTGCTTTTTCCTTCATTTCCACATGCCGTTGAATTTTTCCAGATGAGTAATGCAGTTCTGGATGTGTTGTGATTTTCCTTTAATAGTAGTTCTCGGCAGAAGTGATGCAAACGACTCTTACCGCTTACAGTGGATCAGGAGAGCTGTTGAGAACCATTCCTGGTCAGGACTGAGCTGCTTTGATGCTGGTTATGAAGAATTACCTGGACTGCTCTTGACCTTTGGAGCCATTCATGGGACTGTAAATGTGCAACATGTAAAACACACATTTGAACCGATAGCTGGCCCACTAACACCATGTTGACTGAAATAACTTCTGGTGCTGGAAGCTTCCATAAGTTCATCCTTTTTAGTCTAAATTGAAATGTTTTAGTTGAATTTAATAAAATATCAGGGTGTAAAATCTTCACTTAAAGTGAAGAATTCGTTTACCCCAATATTCCTGAGTC
>NC_050515.1:20055616-20083064 GCF_002922805.2 Oryzias melastigma | reverse complement strand
GTGGATCAGGAGAGCTGTTGAGAACCATTCCTGGTCAGGACTGAGCTGCTTTGATGCTGGTTATGAATATCTACATCCAGGACTCTAGAATTACCTGGACTCCTCTTGACCTTTGGAGTCATTCACGGGACTGTAAATGTGCAACACATTAAACACACATGATATGAACCGATAGCTGGCCCACTAACACCATGTTGACTGACATAACTTCTGGTGCTGGAAGCTTCCATAAGTTCATCCTTTTTAGTCCAAATTGAAATGTTTTAGTTCAATTTAATAAAATATCAGGGTGGAAAATCATTGATAGTTGCTCCCTTATTGAAGTCTTTTTCCAATTATTTATCAGAATTCAGTCTTTCAGATCATGGCCGACATTCATTTGGTGAACAGATGATAGAAATCTTCACTTAAAGTGAACCAGAATTTGTTTACCCCAATATTCCTGAGTCTAAATACGCACAAATGAATCCAAGACCAGGAGCTGCTCTTGTACCCATCTTTTGAGTGTCATTTCATCTTTCTCTTTTTGTTTTGACCCGCCCTCTTAACTGCTTACCAATGACTGAAGATTTGGGTCGAAACAGTAAAGTCAGCTTGACTGCAGTCTGAATACAGACCAAATGCAATCTTCAGGACTCAATATGGAACAAATTTAGTGGATTTGATCCGAACCAATGGACTTTACCAGTCTGAATACACCCTAAGAGAAGCTGTCTGACACGAACGTCTTTGGGGTCTACCTGGGGTCCCAAACCAGCACAGCAGAAGTGTTCACAGACCATTGAATACAGTTCCAGTTTTGGTTGTTGGCCCACGCCACGGTAAATCCCAACAACACTGGAGACCACAGAGAATCTTGTTTTTTGAGGAGAAATAAGTCATGAAAATGAGCCATCAAACTTCAGAGAAGAAGGAAACAGACCTCGGATTAAAATCACTCTCCAAAATGATGCATGACCATCTGATAAAGAAAGAACATCATCTTTCAGCCAAAATAGTTTCAAGCCGTTAAAAAATGGCCCTGCAGATCTTAATAACAGATAAACCTGGTAGTACTTGAGGATCAACATCTGACATATTAAACTGAGTCAGTGTTTATTTAGCTGAGAGGAGAACAAAAACTGAAGTAATGGTTTCCTGTTTACAGCATCTCCTCTGAAGAAATGTGGTACTTATAGAAGTAAGTTGTTAGTTTGTGGAGTTTTGTGGCTTTAAGTGCCCAATGATTGATGAAGCATTTCAACCAGGCAGAAATCTGACTTATGTGATGAATCTAGTTCAGTAAATGTGATAAAAACTGGAAAAAGGCACGAGAAGCTCTGATGAGCACTCTGGACTGAGTGGATAAATCTGTATCATTTGGTTCAGCTTCCTACTGTTTAGAGTGTTTTAAAGCTGCACTTTTCTGCTCTTCGTTTGTCCCCACAGCTGGATCTGCTTCGACAGTGACCCTCCGTGAGGTAAAATCTGTGTTCTGCTCTCCACGGTCAGATCTTTGAATGTCACTGTTGTTTCTCCTGACTATGATTCAGTTTGTTCATGTTTTAGCTTCGTCACACTCAAGTATCTGTCACGTGTAAGCTCAGGTTTGTCCTTTTTACTGTCACGTTTTATTTTCTTTGAAAAATTAAAGTTACTGTTCCCAGCTTGAGGGTTTTTTTGTGTGTCATTGTGTCACAAATAGCTGCCTTGTGTTTATGTTTATTGGTTTAGTTTGTCATTTGTACTGTTAAAACCTCTATTGTTACAATTCTATTATGTTACAGCTCATTTGGTGAAATCGTCCCATCGAGGTAAATGTTGCATGATTGTGCTGCTATTCTTATTTGTTTTTTCCTTCAAATCCAATGACTGTATCGGTTCATTTAGAGCGACTAATAACAAAATTAACACATCACAAACAGAGGAAAATTAATGCAGTACATCTACTTTTGTTAGATCCAGACAAAACAAATTAAAAGAACTGTTTAATCTAAAATATAATTATGAAGAACGGACGCAAAGAGGTGATGAGTGGTGAGTTCAAGTACCCTCGGATAAACAAACATCCAGGTATGAATGTTCACAAAAAGCTATTTACATTGAATTTGGTGGAATTAAAATAACAAAATAAAAAACAAAACACCTATTACAGACTGTTTATCTGCATATTTCATATCTAGTCATTGCATGAAAGACATGGATGATGTTGAGAGATCAGGTTTATTTATTTGAAAGAGCTCTTCAAAAACATTGGTAAGGACGTCTCCATGTTTGGGTTCATGAGATCATCCAGCGACTCTCCCAGTACAGTGAGGTTTACCATCTTCTGCAGGAATTAGGTGTCAATGACGGCTGCTCTCAGCGGTACTCGCGTTTTTCTGTAACCCAGTTTGATGACTTCCTGTCTCGCATTAGTATAAGAAGAGAAAAAATAAAAACTAGACTAAAAATTAGATTGTTTTGATGTAAATAGGAAAAACCATCAGATTTTCCTCCTGTTGGTTTCGTCATCAACATGTCAGTAGCCAAAGTGGAGTTCCTGATTGGTTGGTGTGATGCGTCTTCCTTGCCAGATATTTGAACTGTGGATGTGTCATGACCTCCAAAGCATCCCAGACCGCCATGCCGTACACCCAAAATATGCCGCAAGACCTCTGATTGAGCCTATACATTGACTTAAAGTAGAAAGCAAAGTGATGCACAAATCACAGTGCGTGAATCTGTTTAGGTGGTCACAAGTGCATGTGTTTGATTAGATGCAAATGATAGCTGCTTTACTTACTTTGTTTTTATGCTTTGTTCTTTCAGTGCTGTCTTGAAGTTGAGTCATGGTTTTGTTAAAGGGTTTTACTAGTCTTTCAAATGACTTGGTCGAAGATGATAAATCGTTTTATACCACTTTGGTTCATTTTTTACTTCAATAACAAATCATATTCAACTTTTTGATCCACAAGCCTCGTGTTTTTTTTAGGGGATGGCCTCCTAGTAGTTTTCAGAAACTCTGACTTTTGTGCAGCTAACTGCCTCGATTATGTGTGTTATCCCAATAAGAAGCACAAAAAACAGGTTAGTTTACTAACAAGTTGGACATAAGCCTATTGATTGACTTCTGAGCTTTAGATTTTTTTTCCCAATAGTCCACAAGCTGATTGATTCAAATGTCAAACACCTTTTTAGAGAATACTCTTCTTTTTTTTCCCCTGTCTCGATGAGAAAAGAGCAGCTGGATATCAGTGACTTTTTTGAACATTCCTGAATGATTTATTACACTATAAACCTTTTCCACTGTGTTATGGCACAGTAACATTGATGCATCAAAATTAAACAAACATCCTGCCACCTTTCATATCTTGTCTATATTGTAGTTTGGACTTCCTTAGCTCCTCCTCCTCTTCAACAAGGCCCGACAATCTAACAATAATCTTGGATTTATGAGTGTAAAAGAAAAAAAAAGAAAGATTTTTGTATTGTGTGTCTCCACAGTTTCATATTTATGACTCCAGAGCTGTAGTTTGGATTTAATGCATGCCCTTCACCTCCATTTGGCGCTCACCTCTTGGTGCTGAGCTCATCAGAGTGCCACTTCATTACCTAGTTTCGTGACTAAATTCAAATATCCGTCGTCTATTTGATGATTTTATGGCCCGATCTATTGCAGGTTCGTCTGCTTAAAACCGAATTTATAACACGCAATGGGATTTATCACGCGTGAAACAGGATAGCAGCTGCTGATGGGCAATTATATTTTGTATGCCTGAAAGACAAGTGCAAATTGACACAACTTTACACAGCAATGTGTGCAGTCATTGTTTCTATTAGGGGATGTTGAAGCTGTGAAAGAAGACAAAACACCATCATTTCTACACGTTTAAATACTTTGGATTGCAGAAACTAAAGTTATTTGGATTTAGGTTGTTATATAACCAGTATTGTGCTTGTGGATGAGTTAAGAACTGATATAAAAGCTTTCATGATAATTAAAGTTGTCATTATTATGTATCTTTATTTTCTTAATTTTTCCAACATCACATTTTCATCTCGAAAGTTTATTTTGTTCACAATTTCTGACATTTCTGGAGCTGCTAGCATCAAGAGCACTAACCACTAATTTTGCCCCAGCAATGCCCCTCCAGCTGCCCCACAAGTGCAGTTTAGTTCATCATTAGCTCAGGTATATCTTACCAACTGTGGAGAGTACATTTTAATGACTTGAGCCTCTCGCCTTGATGTCACAGAAAACAGTGTGCACAACAAATGTCAGACCATCTTTAAAATCCACTTTAATCTTTTGATCTATTGTAAAATTTTTCCAGGATTTTTTAATTATTATTATGTTTTTTTCTGCTCAGTAATCAGCAGATAGAAAGTTACTTGAAAATCCTTATTAAAAATTACTATCACTTTGTGTTTGAATGCAATTTGAAGTTTTTGCAATGGGATCTTGATAAATAGGGCCAGTTTTGCATTAAAGTGTGCATGGTTGGAAAAAAAAACATTTTTTTCAACATTTGCAACCAGCCAGTGACAACTGCACGCGATATATTTCTGAAAATTAAAAAAAGTAAAAATCTTTGATTTCGAATTCTGCCAGAACTCATTTTAAAACTGAAGATGCAGGGCGATGTGGGGCAAATTTCCTAAATCGCAACATTTTTTCTTTCTTTTTTTATATAATTCTATCTGGATGATAGTAAATTTGTCCTCCATGATCAGTTTTCAAATGCTCAGCACTTTTGTCAATTGATAGGGGCGCCATCCATACGTAACTACCAAAGCCATCAAAGTTTAACTTTCAACATGCACTCAATGGTCATAGGTTTTGTCTGTAGAGCTTGAAAACAATCATAGAAATTTGTGTAGCCACGCGTGAATGTGAGAATTTATAAGGCAAAAACCCAAAATGCATATTTACGTAGTCTTTTTTACTGACGGTGATGTGAAAAATAGTTTTAGTTTGTTCATTTTTTTATAAAAAAAAAACTTTTGCACTCATTTACACTGCTTTAAATGGCATATTGGTGGAAGTGAGAGGAACATTTGCACGTGCATTCTGTTATGACACAAATCCTTTATAAATAAAGAATTTCTATTAAAAACTGTTGTTTTTAAATGATTTTATTCATAAAGCATCATCATATAAGTGGTTTAATCCATAATCAAGTTTATAATCTCCATCCAGACTGCTGTCTTCATCACTGTAACTAAATTTATTATCATGGTTCTGTACAAAATGTTCCTTTTCCATGTGTGATATTGAGGCACCTGCCAGCCGGGGTGTGTTTGTGCATGTGTGTGTGTAACAGAAACACACAGAGCCATCATCACCTTGCTGCTGTGCAAGCCTGGCCTCTGGGGCTCTAATTACATCCGACTGTCTGGATCTGCACTGGTTTGCAGCGGGCGGCTTGGAGGCTCACCACTACTGTATTCAAAATTAAAAAAACCCAAAAATCTCAATTCCATTCCTCATAATTCCTCTGAAAATTTGTTTTTCTTAAGCACTGTTTGTATTTGAAGATGCACTTGTAAAACGTAGGTTTGAGATGATGGGAAAAAAAACATGCACTCAACACAAAAGCATCATCTTTCATCATTCCAGCCAAGAGAGGAGAGGATTTGAATTAAGGCGTGTTCTTCACCCATCTAGTAAGTTTTTTATCTACTTTGAATAATTTTAAAAAGTCATATTTTATTATCTTAGAGATGAGACACGTTGACTTAAAATCTTCTTTCCTGAAACTTTCCTCACCCCACCAAAGTCTGAGGTCTGATGTCTTTCGTTCTGCTGCAGGTGCTTAAATATTTTTCCTTATTAAAAAGATGAACATTTCTTGCTTTTCTTAGGAAATAGCTACATTTTGAACAGAGTTTTTAAATACTGACCATAGATTTTTTTTTATTAAGATCGTTTTTCTTATTATTTCTTTATACCCAAAAATGCAAAATAAATGAAACGCAAGGACCGATTCAGATTGGATCAGAATTTCTGAAGCTGAATTGTACTAGAATGTGATGATTGGATTTTAGATTAACTTTTAACTCAAGACATATGTTAAATCATAAATAAATAAAATGCTAAATAGATTTAACATTGTTGTTGCTATCTTAGTTTCCAGTTTATCAGAAAATGCCCAAAAAATGGATCTCCTGAACTTCATTCTGCATTTTACAGAATTTAATTCATCCTTAGTCCACACGGTGGGATGTCTGTTGTGCCATTTAGCTGATTTGCACAACTATTTTGGTTAAATTAGGTAGGGTTAGTTGTTGGCTCATAGCAACCCCCACACCACTCCACCCCACCTTCCATTCTCAAGCATGACAAAAAAACTGCAAAATATTGTAATTCCTCTAAAGACCACTGGGGGGCGGTATCAGAAGGGAGCAATTTACCAATTTGTCCCATTTTGAGGTTAGATTTTACACCAAATGTAAATGTATCTTTAGCCTGTAGTATCTTTATTATTCATGACAACTTGGGTTGGGTTAGAAATGTATCAAACGTTTTTTATTTAGATTTTCTTGAGCTTAATTTTAGCATTTAAAGGGGTGTATTTTTGATTGGCAGGTCTATTGACCCATGGGAGGACCCAAACAAGCTTCAAACTGTACTTCATCCCAACCAATTTCTATGGTTTTTCCACATGGTTTAGGTCGACAGAGTACACTGAGTTCAATGTCCATGTCCTACTTCAGGCTTCAGAAATCTATGGGTGACGTCTGAGATTATCCATTGGGGGGGTGTAACGTGACTGAGGTCCATAATGATCGTCCTGCAAAACCGCAGAGATAAGCACTCAAAGACATCACTCAAAGGAGTCAAAGTGTCAGGTCCAAGCAGCCGGGACCGGCTCCGGCAACCCCGTGACCCCAAAAGGGATACAGGGGGTTAGGAAGATAGATGGATGGATCTTCTGGTTTGGTCGTGTAATAATCATATTTCCTGTTCACCCAGAAGCTCCTGATCGGGAGTGCACATACAGTCGATCTCAAAGGAAGTGTGGGTGGATTATGGGTAGTCAAAAAAAAAAAAACATGCATATTGAAATTTTTTTTTCCAGCAAATAATTATCCTAACAGTTAAGTATATTCCTTGATTGACAGCAGAATTTGAGTTATCCAGCCATACAGTTTTGAGAAAGATGACAGCTCAGATGAGGAACATTAAGACATTAATGGATCTATTTGTCTGCGAGTGGATACTTCAGAATCCGGTGAAGGGAGACTTTGACCCGCCCATGGCAGTTGCTGTACCAAAAACCAAAGGTTTTTCAAACTACTGCTTTTATCTACTCCTGATCTAACATGATTTGAATGAAGAAATACTCAGAAATGCTGTTGTAATCTTAAATTATTTTAAATATGTCCTCCCATCATGAAATAATTGCTACAAAAACTTGGTAAGAATATCAAAAACACATTTTCTTTGGAGTGTGTCTTTAAATAAGAATGACTGATTACACAATTGAAGAAACTTATGATGTTAATTATGTGTCCTCAATGAGCATCAGTTCATTGTATTGTTGCTTTGGTTAATTATTTTCAATATTTGCAATAGTTACCATCACTTTACATTCACAAGCAAAATTTTATTTTTGTTAATTACCTGTTTTGGGTAAATTTTAATTGTTAGTTGTGTGTTTTTTCATTCAGTAACAGAGAAATCTCTATCATTTCTGTCTCTGTGTATAAACAGTTGTAGTTTGTATCCAAGGTCACGTGTACAGGGAGGACCAGCAGACAGAAGCAAATGAAAGGGATTATTGCCTGGTGCACATTTATCAGACTTGAACTTGCATCCGCCTGCTTTTCTCCTAACCTCATTTGTACATTGCCTTGAAGCAAGGCTGCAGATGCTGATTATTAGCCCTTTCAAGCTGAAATGAGACACCACTTACTGGCTTGCTGATTGTTTCCGAGTTCCTCTCCAGTTTCGAGAAGGATGAAACATTGAATCACACTTATTTCCTCTCTGAAACTTTTATGAGAAAAAAAACAACAACAGTGATTATATTACTTTTGACCTTTTGTGGCAGTTTAGACTCTTTACATATTGCTATGATTAATGTATACATGTAATATATATATATGGAAAGGCTTCTCATTAAAGTTTTTCCTTTTTGTAATGACAATACATTTTTTGTTTTTTCGTTTGTTTGATTAAGTCAGATACCTCAATTTTCTGATTGGATGGAAGTGCCCATTATTGCACCTATAAACATAAAGGTGACAATTTTTAAATAAACTCTCCATTCTTAGACATTGTAATGCTGAAGTTTCTTTATTAGTGGTAGTTTACAGCTACGGACACACCGTGCATTCAATGGCCGACTTACCAGTTTGGGGGCCCCAGGCATAAAATACAATAGTGCCCTCTGCAGCTGTTTTTAAACCCATAGTTAGGTTCCTAATTGTTCCATTAGACAAAATCAATGTCAATAATCATTTTTTTTTCTGATAAGCATTTAAAAA
The DNA here is from genome assembly GCF_002922805.2 of Oryzias melastigma. Lineage (NCBI taxonomy): Eukaryota > Metazoa > Chordata > Actinopteri > Beloniformes > Adrianichthyidae > Oryzias > Oryzias melastigma. Next base: position 20,074,610 of record NC_050515.1, on the reverse strand, counting down.
CAGAAATCATTTCAAAACTGCGTGTGGTTGGCCTTAAAGTCTGCATTGTAATTGAACAGGAAATATGCACAATACAACGATTTTGAGGTTAAAAATGAATTAGGAACAAACTTAATGTATTTGTGGAACAGGTTATTTTATTATTAGTAGGCTTTTCATCTCATGACTCCAGGTGACGCCCTGCTTCACCTGTCTCCCATGACTGCATGTCCCTGGTTGAAACTTATTTTGATGAGGAACTAAAAGCTGCTGAACAGATCCCAAACCTGCCCCAATCAAAACCGCCCAATCTAGGAAAACCAATTTCTCTGCTTACTAATTTACTGTAGCATGGAATATTCAATTGCTGAACTTTTACATGATCAGTCTTTTACCATTTCAGTGATTTGGGGCGTGTTTTGTGAAAGAGTTAAATAAATAAAAAAAAAAAACGCCGTAAAATATGTTTTAGACACTTTTCTTTAACTCGGGACCCCAGAGTATTGGAGGGCCCCAGGCAATCGCCTACCTTTGCCTAATGATGAGTCCACCCCTGTGTGCATTCAAAAACACATTCAAGGCAGGTTAGCACAAGCTGTTCAGTTTAGACAAGCAGGGAGGGGCTTCTCTTTCTACTGTTGACTAGTGCTTTATTAAGTGCTCCTTCATTATCAAATTTCAAATGTATGGCACTTCCGTAAATTGAAAAGGGCGCCTTCCATTCACCTCTACTAAACCTGGGTCAGTAATTGGTCATAGTTTGATCTGATTTAACTTTGTGTTGCACAACCACACCCTTTAAACACACTGAGCCTAAAAGCTGTCTTGAATGCATAATTGTGCTTGAATGTGGCAGTTTTGAACCCGTGTTTATTTTGAGTTTTATTCGGATATGAGCGCTAGAACGCATGTCGTCAATGATAGTGTGAACGTAGCGTCACCCCCTCCGTACTGTCCTCCTGAGATCCAACCAGTGTGTAAGTATCCTAGAGAAGTGGAAAGTCTTTTTTTAAGTTACTTCAATATCACGCAATAATGTTAACTTTATGCAAGATGAATTACTAATAGGCGATGTATAAGAAAGTTTTCTTTTGTAGATATCAGAAAAGCAATACAAAGTTAAGTAAGGAAGCCTCATCAATACTCACTACAGTTGAGGTTTGTGCGCAATTATTTTGTTTAGCTACAGACTAAACTGTAAATTTCTTCTTGTAAAACGTTTTATAATTTACATTATACTTTTTTACGTTTTACTTTTCTCATATAAAAAAACAGATTCTTTTTTTTTGTTTCTAAAGAGTTAGTTTGATTTCAAAGGTCACCAACTTGCTTCATCTGGCTACATCTCACTGAGTGGCAACAGCTGCCAACAGCATTCATGATGGAGTTTCTAAAAATATCTTTTAGCATTTGGAGTTGACAGTTCTTTTGTGAGCTGCAGAACTGTACTCTTGCACTGCTGGACTTTTGAATTTTACCAGACAGAAGTGGAAGAATGGACACATATCTTTGTAGTGGAGGGGGGTTGACATTTCTGAAATAAAATGACAAACTTTTCATGCAAAGAAATGCCAAGTTCTGCAATGTTTATTGAAATTGTGGCTATTTTTTTAACATTTGTAAGCAAAAATTATTGCTACTTTGCATATTTTCTGAGACATTTGGGTCTTTAACCCATAAGAAACAACGGTGAGATCGGTGTAACAGAAAAACGTAACAAAAAAATGCATTATGTGGGCCAAAACTATGTGGTATATCCCACATAATTTATTTAAGTAGTCAAAGGTTGTTGAGGCTCAGTCTAGGAAATCCCTTTTGACAACATGTATAGGTTTTTGAATAAGCAGGATTTAAGAAATTAACAACACTTTTTTTTTTACTTCTTTTTGAGAACAACTTGAAGGGCATATTTTAACCTTTGAACACTATCGGATTATCACTATCGCCAAAAACTGACATATTATAGAAGTTTTTAAAACCACTTCAACAATAATTTCAATGGATTGGGATCCTGAAATCATAGAAAGGGATCCTGCATTTATCAAAATTAGATCATCTGTTAAGAAGTAATAGTAATTTTCAAGTTATATTAATCAAGCTTTGTTTGAAGAAAATAATCTATCGAAAATATTAAAAAAAATACAAATCAGATTCTTTTTGTGATGCTACATAAAATGCCAATCTTTTGTTTTTTGAAGACTGAAGTATTTAACTACAAAATATTTCAGCAAGCAAAATGTGAATATGGTAGGTTGTTCATAAACCATAATTTTAAATTAATAATTACAAATCATAATTCTTTTATTAGGGAATAATCGGAAAAAAGCCAGTTAATGAAACATTATTTTTATCAAGCAGATATAATACATGTATGCTCTAAACTACGGTTAGATACAGTAACCCCGCTATTTTTGTTGCATCGCTAATGTTAGCTTGAGCTTGAGAGGCACTTGTTGCTAGTGGGAGAGAGTAAACAAAGGTATGAATTAGCTTGGCTAATTTAAAACACAAAAGCACATTTCTAGTGAGCTTCTACTGCTCTGTAGCTTTTAAAATGGCACAGGCTTTCTGATTTTAGCTAGCACAATCTAAAAGATCACTGGGAAATCTAGCTGGAAGGGGCTTTAGGAAAATTTGGATCGAGCTAATGAGATATGGGTCTCAGAAATGCGTGTATCAAATGTGATCTAAATTGTTAAGTGAGGTTAAAAGTCTGCTGGTTTTAGGAGCAAATCAATCTCCACTCAAAGTTTTGTTGACAAAACTGAACAACAAACCTCATCTCCACTGCTTCCTAAATATCCTTTAAGGAAAGCATGTAGTTGTTCCAAATTCATACTTAGAAGCTGGGGCAACTTTGACCTTTATATTTTCAGTAAATAATAAGCCTCGCATTAGTTAAATGTAAACAATGAAAGCCCTATTTTTAAATACATTAGCAAATAATGTCTACCCAGATGTGATTTCACTCCTTAGCTTCCTCTATATTGGGCACAGAAAAAGTCCATAACTTTATAATAAAAGTTTCAGCTAAAACAGCAGCTAAAAAACTTTATAAAACCACATAATTCCGCTCAGACTTGATGTGCAGCCACAGTTCTGGAGATGTCAGCTAAATCAGCCGTAAAGGCCTCCTCTGCTGCCGGCAGTGTTGAATCTACACACACCCATGAATCATCAGTATGATGTAGTTTCGATATGAGGACATTTTGGAAAAAGTTAGAAAAAGCTAAACTAGATTTTTGAGAAATCAAAGAGCTCATGTTTCATATTTCTATGAGCTGCTTCTCTTTGGTTTGCTTACAGACAGTTCTATATCCTGCTAGCAGGCTTATGACACAGATTCCAATTAAGTGGTAAGCTTTGTCAAAAGTTAATTAAGGGCTTTTTCTTTCTTAATATGTATCAGGTCATTACGTGGCGTGATAGAAAGGCCACTAATGACTGCAGCTCATCTAAAAAGGATACTAGAGTGTCTTCTCCTGTAGAAAAAAAGGTTAATTATTAGGTTCCTAGCTAATGGCATGTCCAATTTAGAAGATGCATCAATTCTTACCTGAGTCCAGACTTGTGTCCCTATCAGATGTTGGCAAAGGCTGCATAAATTAGGTCACTGTGACCAGATATCTGTGAAAACGCTGTCTCGGAGGGAAAATAATTACAACAGGTGGAAGAATGAGGAGAAAAGTTAAAAGACAGATGGAAAAAACAACTAACTAACTCATTAGAGCGGCTCTGGACTTTGACCAGACAAATGAAGATTTCTGAGCAGATAAGATGAACAGATGGCCCTTTTATTGATGCTTAGCTTACACTTACCTCATCAGATTCTTCTGGATGAATTCACATGATGGAGGGATTTGGAAAACAGGGTCTTTGGTCAAAATGGTTGAGCTGACTTAATCTTGATATTTTTTAACATCTATTTCTCAATTGTGTTTACAAAAAAAGAAAAAAAGAAAAGGAAAAAGAAAACTGTTGTAACTTTTAAAAGCTTCAAGTGATTACTGAGCAGAAGTGTAAACCAGAAAGGCAAAGTTCATTAACGCTTAAGCATAGGTTTTAAATACAGTAATATATTTAGGTTATATATAAAATAATGACTTTCATAAAATGTTGGCCATAGTGGCTGCATGCTGGACTGGTGCTTAGGAAAGCAGGGTTCATATCCTTGGGGGCGCGATGAGCTTCACCCAGTGTACGTTTTTTCCAAAGCTGATTGCCGATCTTTTCATTTTTGAACTAAACAGGCTAAAGGTATAGAGTTGGTCCTCCAGTTTTGTTGAATATTACTAGTGCTAACAATTCAATCATGTGGTCCAACATCAGGTGATTTTTGATTGACAGTATATGTTCTTAATTTGCTGGTATCAAAGAAAGCAGCTTAAAAGTAACATAGAAGTTATCTAACAACCTTCTGGAACAGTTTTGCTAAAATGTCAGGGATTACTGTAAATCTAAATGACACAAACTCTACTTTTAAAGAGCTGAAGAGGAGGCATTACTGACAATTTAATTGAAGCTAAAGCACTTTTTAACTTTCTGATTCTGTCTGCAGTCACCTGTTGGTGTAGCAGCATCAGAGCAACTGACTCATGCCTCAGTCACAACCGCACTTACAAGTAAAAATAGTCAAACCTGCATGTGGCCCGCATGAAATTCATAGAGCAAAACACTTTGTAGTCAACACTTTTACAACACGTAGGAGTGAGTAAGGGGGAAGTAGGTGAGACTCCATTTGTCTACAAGTGGATATATCAGAATGCAGCTTTTGACCTGCTGATTGTAGCTTCTACGTCACACCGGTAAACTTTTCAGAAAAGCATTTTTTTGTCTGCTCCTGATTCACAAGGATTTGAATAAAGAAACACTCTAAAAGGCAATTTTAATCTATTTATATATATTTATCTTCCATTGTGAGAAGAAAGCTATCAGAACATATTTAAAACACCATTTTCTCTAACTTACAATAATCTTATTTTGCTAAAACCTTATGTTTCTTTCTTTGAACGCTTGAACAACACAAATAGATACAATTTAGAGTTTTTTTTTTAAAGCAGAACTTTAGGCTCATCCATGGTAAGAAGTAAGTTCTATTAGCACAAATATTTGCTGAAGCATTTGTGAGTTCTTTTACAATGATGTCATATGTGAGAAACGTCAATCTAAATAATTACAACCGGAGAAACTAGACACCAGAGAGAACAGTATTGATTCCTCAATAGAAACTGATCACAAGTACAAATATTTAGCTTGATTTATTTGAAAGAAATACAGATTTGTAGCATTTCAGTGGCTGTTTCTGTCTTTCACATCCAGATGAAAAAAAAACAAACACCTTTTTGTTCAGGTAACAAATGATGCCATCTGCTGTTAATTTCCCCCAATTTTGTCACCTTCTCACCCTCCCTCCACTCAGCCTCCCTCCCTCTCTTTGCCTGTGTGTCAGTATCTGCTGTGATTGGCCGTTTTTTTTTCTCCCTGTGCGTTTTCCTGGTATAAATCACAGTGGGAGTGGAGATAAGCGGAGCTTGTTTCAGATACAGAAGGACGCCGCTGTAAAAACACTGTTGTCCACAAACGCACTTTTTGCCTTCTTGTTGATTTTTTTGGGGGATTTTTCAATCGCTCCACCATGTGTAAAGGACTAGCAACTCTCCCTGCGACCTGCTTGAAAAGGTAAGATGAGTGCAGAATGAATGAGGGGTGAACCTACATGTTTCTACAGAAACAACATCACTTTCTGAGGCTAATTATTTGCAAAATAGCAGCCATTTCAAACTAAAATAACACATTTTTCATCAAGTTGTGTATTTTTTTTACCCCCGTAAAGGCATGCTGTGGATGTTATTAGTTCAAACAAGCTGAAATCTGATGAGATGCTTTGTTCCACAGCGCCAAAGACATCAAGCACAAACTGAGCTTCTTACTGCAGAAGCCGGAACCCCAAACAGCCGATCAGAAGGAGGCGAAGGAGAAAACCGCCACTGCAAAGAGGTCAGGGAACTTTATCTCCCTCTTTTTATTTTAAGCTGTTCCCATGTAATGATTCTCTTAATGTTCAATTTTAAAGAAATAATCTACTTTTTTAAAAGTTAAATTCATTGTAAAAGCTTTATTTTTGCTTTTATCTACAACACAAAATCACATTTCTTAATGTATTTTCATGTTAATCTGCCTAAATTGAAAGCCTATAACAATAAAAAGGCACGTCTTTAAAATTAATGCACTTTTAATTGCCTTTTTGTCAAAAACTCTGAGCAAACAAGGTTCCTTCGCTCTGGGGAAATCACTGAGATTTCTTACGTTTCGTACAGTTTGTTTGGAGAAGGATGACGAAGCGATAAGTAAAGAGGTGGTTTGTTTGATGTAGAAATAGATCTGGCTGTCACTCTTTTAGGTTAAAAGCCAATTTTACCTGGAAGGAAGTGGACCATTTCACAGTCACTCACCTTGACTCTGTTTTGCCAGAAGAATGTTGCATGTAGGTTAATATATTTAGTAAAAATTGAGGCAATATTATGAGGAAAAACATACCTGTTTAGTGAGGAGTTATATTTAGACTCAAACAGGTTATGGAGGATCAGGTCTTGTTTTTGCCCTGATATACTTACAGGTTAAAAAGCCTTTAATAGTTTATTTTTTTTTTCTTTTATGTGGCGCTGGTGGCGCTGACCTTTCATCCTCTAGTAGTAAATAGATTATGCTCACCTTTTACACATTGGGATTGTTTTGAATGTTTTCAATTTTGTACATTGGAAAATATCAGGTATTAAAACATTATTAAATATAGAATAGTATTCAAAACATTATTGATGATGCCGTTTCTATTTGACGTGCCTGCATTCTAAAGGAAAGACCGTTTAAGGCGAAACGGCAGAAAGAAAAGCAGCTTTTGTGATTTCAAATGTTCTAAAAAATTATTAAAAATCTAAATAAACTGTAATATTTCAGTTGCACTTGTCTGTGCAGGCTTATTTGAAACCTGTTTTTTGTTTGTTTTTTTTAGGGCGCTGGATCCATCTGAGGTGGAAAAATGGAAGGAATCGTTCAGTCATGTGATGAGCAGTGAAAGTAAGTGTAAAACAAATGCGTCATGATTTTTTTTTTTTTAAATAATTGACTCTGTTAAATAGTGTGAAATTGGGGTTCAAATCTGAGCCCACTAATGCTTTGCCTGCTCCTCATTATTACCACTAACAGTCAGCCAGGCGCTCTGCTTATTATTTCCCTGAAAAATCCATTTCAAAACCAGAATCTTTTCAAAATAATTGCTGTGGGAGTGGTATCAGATAAAAGCCTCACACATTCCTCACTAATAGAGGCTGAAAAGGCTTTAGAGATCCACACACTGATTGTAAACCTCACAATGATAGGAATAGGATAACAGCAGTTCAGCAGACTGTTGGCTTATTTTCACAATAAGTGCTTATTGAAAGGCGTCGTCCTGCTCGGATAACTAAGCAAAGAGGCAAAGTGATGTGAAGATGAAGACACACACCCGCGTCATTCTCATGCTCTGATTTTTGGTACGTGTCTTGAGGCACTACTGCGCGGCCCCTCAGGGCGTTCTGACCCGTGCAGACTACACAAGTGTGTGCGAGTGTGTGAGACTGTGAGGATTCAAAAAAAAAAAAAACTTGCAGAGCATCGACCTTGCTGGAAGCAGCTGAGCATTTTCCAGTCGGTTCCATGATCTCATCCACTGACCTCCAGCGTCGTCAAGTCTTCGTCCAGAAGCTCTCATTGGTCCGATCTCCCGCTGTTTATCGTAACGTGACCTGACCGGCCTCCTCTTTGGGTCATCTGCATCATGCAGAACTGCAGACCTCTCCAGCTGTTCTGATGAACTTTATCATAGTTTTAGGAAAGCACAGACCCGTTTGTTCTTCATCTGTACTTGGCTTTTCATCTTATGCAGATACATAATATGTGGGATAAGACTTTCTGTTAAAAACTAGCAAAATGACAACACTTTTTTTTTTCTCTTTGTTAACCCTTTGACACCAGAGCTTTAGCTCCATTGTTTAAATTCTTTCAACTGTCGGAACTCTTCAATCGTAGATGCAATTAACAGAATTCCAGCAGAATCTGAAGTGAAACTGCAGTAAACTGCTTACACAATCCGAGTAAATCAGTGGATTCTGTCTTAGAGAAGTGGTTTTGCACCCTTATGCACTCGGTCGATATGAAAAGTCACTTTTCTCCTCACCAGAATTAGCTCATTCATGTTAAACGTGTAAAAAGTGAAAGATTAATGTTATGTCATTGTGAAACACTGAGGTCCAATTCAAATTATTCCCCTACCCCTACATTTAGCCCTCCAAACAGAAAATTCGGATGGCACTCCCACTTGATGACATCATCAATATTCGCCATTCGTCTGCGTTAGCTCGTAACTGCCAGCGATCTGAAAATGTATAACAAAATCGTTTTTATAACTTTAAAGTGTCGTGCAAAAACAACAAATCATTACTTACATTTAAGTGTAAACTTCCATGCTCAACGTCAAGAAAAGTGTTTCTCCTCCAAGGTACATTGTAATGCAGCTAGCCTACCAGCAGACGGATACAGAACTCCAAGTCCCTTCGCTCTACCCTTAAAAAAATATTTCGAACGGCCCTTTCCCTTCAAATGCCCCTTCAGTTGGAGGGTTAGTGTGAAGCTGGAGGGACAGAGGAAGAATTCCGATTTGGCTTTAAACTCTTTGCATACATCAGTATCTGATCCAAAAGTATTGGAGTTAAGATCCAAAAGTCAAAATCCAGCAACGTTTTCTTCAGCTTTCTGAGAATCCAGAACCTTCATGCTACGTTCACACCAGCCTCGCACAATCAAGTGACCACTTCTGATAGCAAGTTCACGTAAACACATTTAAATCTGCGTTTTGAGCTTTAGTGTTCAAAACTCTCTCGGTCATGCATCGCTGTGAATGTTTTTTCGTGTGTTTTTGGGCTCTATGAACGAAACCATTAAATGCCCGCTTATAGCTAAACTAGTTGAACTTTGACCAATCAGAGTCAAAGTTCGGATTTGGTACTGACATGTTTTTAATTTACGGATGTGCCAACAATTTGAAAATGGATCATGAAGGAGAAATGAATAACTGCAGTTTGATACCAAGTCTTTCATGGATCAGAACAAAGCAAGGAAAAAAAACCCTGGTGCAAGTTTTGCAAAATTTGCACCACTTTGATATTTCGCACCGAACCTCTTCCAACTGTGGGTAAATACTCTGATAACGGGTTCCGACAGTCCAGTGTGAACACCGCATGTTAAAAGCTCAGTCAAGAAAACGCGTTTAGCACGTTCTTGTGATACACGTGACACATATGAACGAATCCTTAGGGGTCATGGAGATTAAACAGCGCTGCCTAAATCTTGCATATTTGAGAACTAACATGGTGTTTGCCTCCTCTCTCCTTCAGTGGGTCGTGCTGTGTTTACCAGCTTTCTTCGGTCCGAGTTCAGTCAAGAAAACGTGGACTTCTGGATCGCCTGCGAGGACTTCAAGAAGACTCCGTCCTCCCAGATGGCGGCCAGAGCGAAACAGATTTATCAGCAATATGTGGAGGCAGATGCCCCAAACGAGGTGACTAGCTTTACACGAAGACGTCATGTAACACAAAACATAGAGGTGGCATGTGAAAAAGCCTGACTAAAATACCATTATAAAAAGACTTTTAAAAGGAAATGAGTCAAAGAGAATGTTAACATAAAAGGTGAAGATTTATTTTCCTCTTTAGTGGTAATGTAAAGCTAGAAGTGTGTACATATATCTAGGCAACAATGCTAACAATGATTTGCAACAGCTTTTTTACTTCAGAAGTTAAAACAAGACAATATATATTAATAAAAAATGCATTAATTTGCTTTTTTGGGGGGTTTACTGCAACAAAAGTCTTAGATCTGTTTCAATTTGTGTCGTTTTTTGGCTTTTGAAGGTTTCTTCTTGCACATTTTCTCAATTCTTTATCTACTTGTTCACAAATATCCCCATACGTCTCTTTAAATCATGTTTTATCTGTTCTGTCTCCCACCCAAGGTAAACCTAGACGCGGCAGCCAGAGAAAAAACCAGGCAGGAAGTGGAGAAGGTTAGCCCGTCTTGCTTTAACGAGGCCCAGAAGATGATCTACACCTTGATGGAAAAGGACTCTTACAGACGCTTCCTCAAATCCAAACTGCTGCAGGATCTGAGTCCCAAAGAGACATCTCGGGTAAAGAAAAGCTCAGACTGGGCGGACAACAGGCAGGCTTTGGCTGGTGGAGCATAAGCAGGAACGGAGACCAGACGGATTCGTAGCAGGTGCCAAAGTTTGGTGGTGGATGTGATGTGAGAGAAGACTCTACGGTAGACTAGAAAACAGTGGTTTAGAAGGTGACTTAAAAGGTTTGAGTAAAGAGATCTATAGATACACTTCTGCTTGCTGTTACTTACTGGCCGTGTTTGCGATATTCTGTAAAAAAGATGTTTTCCGTTTCTAAAGTCACCATCAGCTGTCTTGTAATTTTCTGAATCAGAGAGGTCAATAGGGACAGACTGAATGTTAGGTGTTAAATGCTTTGTAAATACGTCTAAAACCTAACCTGCTTTCATCTCTAGGTCAGGCTAAAGTGATTGTAACGGAAAACCATCCAGAGCTACCTCTGATGCGAAAGGAAATATGTGTTTAGAATGTTTTAGCAAATCCTGTCCCACAACTTATACCTGCAACAGTGGATAAAAACTTCACTTTTTAGGATGGAAGTCAGGATTATTAATAAATACAGTTGCTTCCAAAGGGTTTGATCAGTATTTTGTCAATCATCTGTCACAAGTTCATTTTACGGTGTCATGCAAAAAGGAAGTTTTACATTCATTTTTCCAAAACAAAGCATAAAAAATTATTTCATGTTCGAGAATTTTCTCAAAAATATTTTCTGGTAGTGAAAAGGAGACAGTGGGGAGAGGAGACGTCCAGTATTTGCATCCTGCAGTCCAAGCATGTAGCTAATACCTGAGAGGAGCAAAGAGAAAAATGCTGATATCTGAACATGCTAAAATCGAAAAGCAGTGCCCTGAAACATTTAAAAGTGGATGTAAAGGAAAGAAAATCCATAAAGAAGCACAGTTCCAGTTGAAACATTAAAGGACCCAGATCATAAAGATCCACATCAGGAAAATAAGACTTTTTAGTTGTTCTGCAAGGCACAAACAACAATCAATGGTCTTTTTTATATATGTTTCATGCTAAAACTGTGTATTTAAAGGCCAGAAAGCAGTTTAAGATACTGAAAAATAGAAGTTGCTGCCAGAACTCAGCTTGAAAATCCCTATGTGGAATCTTTTTTTTACAACAATAAGTTAATAATGGAAAAACCAGAGATAATAATCAACGATAGTAGAGATATATACTTTTCTTTTAGCAACATACAATTATTTCTGTATGGAAACTATTTACAAAGTGGTCTCAGGATCAAAACCAGCTGGAAGCAGAAAATGATTACAACTGAAGCACCAGAATTAAGAAAACATTAACTCATAGTTGAAATTATAACAAAATATTGTTGAGTTAGCATAAAATGTCTCAAAATGAAACAACCACCTTGAGGAACAGCAGAGGAATGTACAATTTTGGCTGCTTTGTGTAACTCAGAGCTGGATGATGGAAACGATTGTTTTTGCTGCATGAACATCTTGAAATGACACTGTGAATAAGTCTGCTTCCTGTCAAAACCTTTGCATCTTTCTGTTGGAGAAATAGTGTGATACTGTTGCATGCTGTATCCAAACCGGTCAGAGGTGTTATTCATTTTTACTCATTTTTTTAAATTTAGATATCAGAAAAAAAAAAAAAAAAATGGCAGTTTCATTCATGTTTTTTATTAAGTGACTCAATATCGTCTGTATTTTAATGGAAAACATTATGGTACTTCAGTGTTTTAATTGATATGTGTATGTGACAAAAATGCTTTATGTGTTTGTATTGAAGTTATACTTATTCATATTATGGAATTTGTTCAAATATTCTCTAATAAAGTATTGAAAAAAAACCCCACTGAAATCCTTAATTGTTTCAATGTTTTCGCTTCACTGAAACAACAAGAAAACTCTTATAAACATGTAAAAAAGAATATTTTTTAAAGATTAAAAACACAAAAGTTGTGAGTCAGCTGAACAAAAGTCTCTTAATTATATATATATATATTTCCTTCAAGATTCCTATGTTTAATAAAAGCTTTGTGAAATTAACAGGGAAAAACTGGAGAAATATAATTAATATTGTTTGGGCTCCTGTTGTTGACTTATATTTGACATTTTTCTAGAGCGGACGTCATATTTATATTATGCAACTTTTTTTTTTGTTATCGTCCAGTAATCATCAGCAATCAGCAGACACAAGATGGCCTCTGCCATCTCCAGGCGTGACTGGATGCTGTCTGCAGATTACAGATGATTATCAGGATGTAACATCATTATCCCATAATAACCAGAGGACATTTTGCACATTAACAAAAAAGAACAAACCACCATCAAGATAGCTGAAAGATCAATGCCAGGAAATAGCTGAAGGACAGAAATTGAAGAGGATTTAAAGATGGTTTGATGGGAGAATTTTTATTAGATAAATCATTAAAGCTTTCCGTAAATCCTCATTATGTGGGATAAGTGGGTTTTCCTGCTTGTAGTGATCAAGAGACTGATTCCAAAAAAGAGGAAAGAAGGACAAAAATCACCCTGACGTGCATCTTTAGAGAGCTGAAGACATGTAGGAACCCATTTACTATATATTTGCGTGTGTAGAAACGTGCAAACTTGACAGCACACACTATCAAGTGTGATTAGATTTCATGGGTTGAAGGGAAAATGTGTCTACTTGGTTCTTTTGCCATTGATGAATATGCAATCTGGTCATTTCAGACATAAAGTTTTAACTATATGGGAGGAGTAGACCCAAATTAGATCAATTGATCTCACATGCTTGAATTTATCAAACATCAAGCAGAGTTGCGGCCTCTGTTTGGCGTCTGTATCATCTGTGAAAGGTAGGTGCAGTCTCACGCAACTGTACACAGAAATGATTGTAGTCATTATTTCAAGACACAACAGAAGGAAGACACAAGAAAGCATTTCTGCTCCTTAAAGCAGAGAAAAACTGATTTTTGAGTCGTAGGCTGAGTCTTGTGTTGTGGTTTTGGATGAGTTGATAGAAGTGGATGACTGATGTCCTGGAAGTGAGTCATCTATGCCTCATTTCCACTGAGGAGTCCAGACCAGAGTGGACTGGTCCAGAATGGACTTTTGAGCATTTCCATTAGGCATGGCTGACTGGTACCAGTTCTGGTCCCCCGTTAGTCGTAGGTCCATAGAAAAATGGAATGGACCCGTTAGGGCAGACCTTATGTCATCACATAATATAACCCAATGATTGGTTGAAAGTTTTATGACAACACTCAACACCCGACTCAAGATACAAAACCAAAAGTTTTCTCCTCTTTTTGTCTGTATTCTTCGTCGCCCCACAATCTTCTTGCTAAGAAGAATGTGTTCTTTACATACAGTATTCCCCCTTTTTCATAGGGGTTTGGACCGGAGACACACCAAATCCACGAATACAGACACACACACCCTGTTTCCATCCCCGTCTCACCCAACCCCCAAAGAATGTCCGTTACCGATCCATGCTCATCTAAAGGAAAATGAGGACATACATGGATCTAGTCGTCTACAAGTGGATGCATCAAAAACAAGCGGAACAGGGACTTTTGGCCTGTTGTAGTACAGCTTACATCACACCAACAAGCTTTTCCTAACTGTATTTTTTGCATCTTCTCCTGATTCACAATGATTTGAATAAAGAACACTCAGAAATTGAATTTTAAGCTTAAGTTTCTGCATCATGAGGACAAATGGCACAAGAACGTGTTACACTATTTCATTAGAGTGGGTCTCTAAATACACTTGGCTGTATTGAACAAAAAAGCCGGTGGTTGATTGGAAACGTAAACCGGATGTGCTGTAAATAAACCATATAGAGAGAATAACCAAAAACAAGAAAAGAACTGAACTGAAAAAAACAAAAATTTTCACAACAGCAGTTCCCCTGGAACCACATTTAGTTGGCTGATCAGGTCTATTTTGCAAAACGTTTTACAAAAGTGTTGATGGAATTTTCTGAAAGCTCAATTGTTTTAGTAATGACTGCAGTTAAACACTAAAAATAACCACATTAAAGCGTCAGTAAGTGCTCCCATTGAAGACTGTGATCAATTTAAACTATAATCATTTTTAAGGCATGAAGTTTTCATGTATTTCTCCAACTGAGGGAATAGTTTGTGTTTCAATTCATCTGTTTTGCTTCTCAGCACAGCTTGAATATTTCAGCGGGACATTTTTTTTTTGAATAGCTTCAAAGTAGGCTTGTTGTCAAAGCTGTTTTTTCCCTCAAATACCTCAAAGTGATTATATAGTCTGCATTGTGAGTTAATCATCTAAAGCTGATTGTAGTGACAACCAAATTCATCAAAGCACATTTTTCAAATGAAAAAAACAAACAAAACAAAAAAACAGGCACGTATCTTCTTTCTTTGATGCAGCTCTGGTGTGTCTCTCTGTGGTGCATGTATTTAGCACCTACCCGGACATAATTCATTCACCGCTGTGGCTGTGCCAGAGTTTGTCATCGGAAATAAACGAGAGTTAAGGAAGTAAGAGTAAACACGATCAGCTGCTGGATTCTGGGCCAACTTGTTCAGTTTAGGCCACTCACTGGTGATTTCATAAGGATCAAGAAATGAGTGTGTACTAATGACATCCAAAGACTTATGCTACATTGAGTAATGTGATCAAACACTAAAATGTGCTATTCAGAGCACATAAAAAAAGGAAAGAAAATCTTGGCAACCATAAGGTTTAGTGTCCGTCACCTGATATTCATACTATTGAGTGTATACCAGAACTGGATTGAGTAAGTGTGACGTCACACATAGGAAATTATTTGCAATTTAAATACTATTTTTTTCATGATAAAGACACCATAATGTTGGAGCCAGATGTCGTGATGAGGCAGTGGTTGGTTCAAGTCGGTCCAGGTCTTCGTTTCTATGCCAACAACTCTTGCCAATCAGGAGGGAGCTTGATGGAAGAGAGTGTTTTTTACTACTCAGTTCCAACAGTTACAAAGATTGTTTAATCTCTGATTAGATTTTTTTTTCTAAAAGTGCAAAAATGTAGTGATGTCATAGCCATTCAAAATGCAGAGAACAAAGCAGCTACAAATGAGCCTTAAACAATACCTAAAGACATAAACTTGAGATTATGAACTATTTCCTTAACATTCTTGCCATTACACTACCAAACAATGATCTGGTGATACATTTCTTTATCTTAACTTATATAAATGCAAAGATTTTCAGTGCGGGATGTTTATTTTTAAATGCTCCAAGAATATTTAGAGCTGTTCAATTGACTTAAATTGAAGGGTTAAAAACCCATTCACATTTACAATTTGTATAACTTCTCATTTGTTCTACATTTTTAACTTAATAATTCATTTGGGCCACAGTGTAGTATTGGTTATAGCGCTCTCACGTCACAGCAGCTGGGAGTGACTTTTCTCCTGGCTGTCCGGCTTTCTCACATTGTCCAATGATAACGAATGATTTCAAATTATCCCTGAGTGTGAATATCCAGGGTGTACCCCGCCTTCACCCCACAGAAGTTTAGGATAGGCTCCAGCACTCCCATGACCCCAAAAGACGTTCAGTGTTTTCAGAAAATTACATTCATTCATACTGAGAAAGAAGCCATTATTTTCAGAAAGTTATATCTATTCATAGAAAAAACTATTATAAAAACATAAAAGGTATAAGCGTAAAAAAATGATGAGGCTGTTTTCCATCAGATTAATCAGCTGACACCACAGGTGGTGTATGCTGATCTGCAGAGTGCAACTCTATACCTTGACCTTTGAGAAGTACATTTAGCAGAGGTTCACCAGGCAGAATTCAGCGCAATAATGGATTACTTATATTCATGAAAATGTCAGAAGGACACCTGGAAATACTTGATATTTTGGTCATCATATCTGTTCCTTGTGTTAGATTGACCTCATCTGTGTTAAATCACTCAAACAATAAAACTCATCTGCTTCTTGTCCGTTCAGCTACCACCGTCAGTCAGTGGGCCAACGTCAATGCACGCTGGATCCTTTTTCCTTTTGGATTCCATTATTCCTCAGAGAGATAACAGTGACAGACCATCTCAGACGTAAATCATATTTTTGGTTTGGCTAAATAGTCGTCACCTTTTTATTTTGGTTAAATAAAGAATGAGTCGCACAGCGCTCAGACCGATGAGCACACACTTTAAAATCCTCCGTGACTCGGAACATTAGAGGAAGCAGACGTCTGACGTATGTTTCTGCTACATGTGAAGCCGCATCAGGACACACGAAACAAATGAAATGAAGCCCATGAATACTCGCTTGACTTTGCAGGAGGACAGAAGAGGAAATGTCTGTTAAATAACCACTACAAGAAAGAAAAGAAGAATGGAACTGGTTATATAGGGTATGACATTTTTCATTTAAAATACGTCAACAACTAAAATTAAGCAACTTGGACGCAGTAACAAACAAACAACCATTACAATACATTTTTTTACACAAAGTGTGGTTTAAAATGGGTGGATCAGATATCACTGTTCCCTATTAAAAACACAGCAAAAGAAAAAGTAACTGAAGCTCCTTCCAAGAAACTTTTTTAATCACTATAATTCAAATCATCAGCTCCAAAATTGCTCATTAGAAATGACCTTTTGAACAATCAAGCAAATGAAGCTACAACATTTTTAGTGTTCACAAAGGTTTGACGTGGGAAAAAAAGGCACTTATTAGCATGTGGGTACTTTATTTTAAGTAACATTTTGTTTGAATTTGATTGATTAAAGATACAAATGCACTTATAGTAGAAAAAAAAAGAAAGAAAAAAAAAAGCATTGGCTCTAGACCGATACATACATGAGATAATCTTAGGGCAAGAATGAATAAACCCCACAGCTTGTTGCTGATGTTGGTAGAGCCAAACCATGCCAAAGAATCGTTCCTGGCGGAGACCAGGGTGGAGGAGAGCTGGAGAAGCTTCTGGAATGTGGGGAGATAAAACATCCATTTATTTAATGGCAAAAATGTGGTTGTGAGAAGAAGACAAGTCAATTTAGCCATTGGTTCAGAATGTAGGTGTAATTATGAGTGGTATGTAATAACAGGTTCCTGGTAGGTGATCACCTTTCAGGATATATAATTTGTCACAGTAAATCAACTTTCAGTGATTCCCACGGGTGGTTTATCAGATTTATTTTTTTTTACATTGGATGCCCTCTATGACACCACCCTGTATTTTCTCCGGGCTGGGGACCGGCACAGGGAAGGACCCACGCCAAAGCCTCACAAGGGATTCTGGTCGAAGAGGGGGATTCAGGTTATCATGTACCAACCATAGCTTTGAGGTGAGGTAAAAAAGTCAAAACTCCAGATGTTGCATCGTCAGATGTAAATTTGGTTTACATCTCTCACAAGATTCAATAGGCATCTCAATAGATGGTCCACAAATCCATACATAAAGGGTTTAATAACTTTTTGGTGTTACAATACAGTCGGATTATTTTACCAAAAATGCTAAAATGTAGATATTTCTCATTCATATGGCATTTAAAGCTATAAATAATAATGCATGGCATTTGACAGAGAAATGTATTCAGGTATTGACTTGGAAGAAGCAAACTTATGATTGGACGTCTTTTTTTCCCATCACATCTACATAAAAAGAAAAAGAAAAAAAAACAGAAAGAGAAATTGCTGTCTGCCAGAAATCGATTATTTAATTTTATACCTTTTAACCAACATAATCTTGTTTATATCTGTGGATTTCAAACAATACTGCAATTACTCGATCAATTTGCGATATGTATCTATTTTTACATCCTTTTTTACAAAATGTTGTTGCTCCCACTGCCCAATCGATTTTTTGATATGTTTCTAATATCTTACATCCCTAAAATGTAATGATCCAGCCATTAATCAGAAGGGATTTGTAGCAGTAAACTGCAATTTCTGGATGTAGAGGAAGGAAAGTTTGAAAGAGGAATTGAGGTATCCATACACAGTCATAGCCAAATACATCAGCACTCTTAACACTAAAACTGTAAATGGTAAATGGTATCAAAAACCATACTCGTGTGTTTTTTATTATCATTATTTATACTAAAACAATACAAAAAAGAGAGGAAAAGTCAACTTGACGAAAAAGAAAAAAAAAGTTCAAAAATAGACTTGTCAGAATTATTAGCACCTTGTCAAAATTGAAAGAAGTCATCGATTTCAAGCATGTGATGCTCCTTTCATCTATGATAAGCAATTGGTGTGAACAGTTTAGTAATCATACGTGCAACTAGTTAAACTGAAGAATCTTCCTTCAGGGTTTGATATCCTCTCCTCTGTACAATCTTGCTTTGACATTTTTACCAAAAAGATTAGAGTTCCATTCATCCATGTCACTCACCAACAATAAACCACTAATGAGTTCTAACACTTTTGAGTCAGGACATCATCCGACCATTCTGATACATCACCTGATGGTTGACTGACATAACATCTGGTTTTCAAAACATAAAAACATGAAATGCTCATCAGCACTCTGATGAAAATCATGTTTGTGGTGTTTTTAACATGTACTTGTGGGATTTATCTGATGATGGAGGACACAAAAAAATATAGCTTAAAATTGTTTTTCTTGGTATTTCTTTTTAAAAAAAATTGGGAATCAGAAGCAGATGAAACAAATGTAGTTAAAAAAAAGATCACGAGGTCTCTGCTCTGTTCCACTTGGATGCACGGTTGTGAGGGGCTGTAAACTTGTAATCTAGAGTATAAACAAAAGGATGATGGGAAATGAGGCCAGGCTTACTCTGCACCAATGGACCCGCCCACTACTCAGAGTTGAAGATGTATTAATTCTAACATTAATTTCCAGCT
>NC_050515.1:20010678-20055568 GCF_002922805.2 Oryzias melastigma | reverse complement strand
AAAAAAAAAAAAAAAAAACGGTTTTGAAAAAAAGACAGTTTTAGTGAGTGTCAAGAAAACGTAAAAAACAATTATTTTGGCGGTACTTTGTCGATTAAATACATAATAGATGTGTTATTTAAGTTTTGGCATTTCTACTTCGATTTCTAACATGTCAAACAACTAAGCAGTTTTGAACAAATGCAGTTTACAATGATAGAAAAAAAATTAGAGGTATGTGTTCTGTGCCTCACATGTCAGAGAATGACAATAAAAAGCTCAGTTTATTCTAAATGTTTTGAGTTTCTTTTTTTTCTTAATAAATTGATTATATTAAAATGTTTATATCTGAGAGTAAAAAGGAAAACAAATGATGGTGGCAAACCAAAACTGACTGTGATGGATTTTTAATTTAAGTGAAGCTGCTGCAGCAGAAAGACATTTTTCAACACAGTGTGGGGATTATTTTGAAAGGAACTAGTGTGGTCTGCCGTCAGAAGTAAAAGAAGTTACAACCGGTATATATATATATATTTATATATATATATATATATATATAGACATTGCTGTAATTTAATTATTGCAATATTTAAGCTACATGTATAAATTTAACTGACAACAAAGCATAAATATTAGGGCTGGGAATCATCTCACAATATGATGTGATACATGGATCATGATATTGATGATATCGCGATACAGCGACAATTAGTAAATTCTATAATAACTCACATTATATAGAAGATCACATATTTTTGGAGAAAAGATATCCCCATTTATTTTTTAGCATGAAAACAATCATAATAACTTATTTTGTGGAACATTGCTGAAATTAGAAATACTACATCTTTGACAAGCACCGACACCAATTACATTTAAATTATTCATGAATAAATTCTTTGTTAGCAATAGTAAACATGAACAGCAGTGACACGTTTTACAGCTTCGTAAAACAAAAATGAAAGATTGATATTTAGTGAAAACCTATTGAGAATCAACCGAAGGACTAAACATCACAATATATCACAATATCAATAATATGGCACGCCCCTAATAAATATTGTGCATTTTTTAACGATAAAGTGAGATTTTGTGGCTCTTGTTGGGTTCTGGTCTGTAAGAAACTAAACCAAATGACTCTTTTAGTGTTAAAGGTTGCAGCCCCCTGCTTCAGAGTGCTGAAAAAAGATGCCTGAAAAGAAGTAGAGAATTACAATCGGTAGGGGGTACAGACCATGCAATCGTACAGTATGTGACAGTGTGGGAGCGAGTGAGTTCTCCTTGTTTTCTCTCGGTGTGAAATCCAGAGCATTAACCCATTTTGACGTGCCAATTTTCGCAGTTCCTAACATCTGGACAGCAGCTTGTGCAACACCCGGTTACCCAATACACGTCTCAGCGCTGACGACAGAACTGATGGAATCAACACTTGGTTGCATAAGACAAGATTCGGTACAGAGATTCTTATTTGATGAACTTCGCAGAAAAATCAACAACCAGTTACCGTGCGGAAACACAACGAAAGATCAAGTCACGCTGGAAATAAAAAATGTTTGAATGGTTGATTAGGTTGAAACATTGAGGAGCACTTGAAAGGAGCTTGAGGTTGCATTACATACCAACGCAACAGCATAACTGCCAAACAAAGACTGTGATAGTATTTCAAAAGCTTTATGGGGAGTTATTCAAGCACCCCATGTTGCCTTGAGTGCATTTTTCATCGTCTCTTACTGCAGAAATGGCGTCCCATTCATTTCTGTTTCATGCCGGAGCATAAACAAGCGTGGATGCTGGGAGAGCACAGACAATCTTGTTCTGTTTTTAGCTTTAAATTCCAGCCTTCACACATCAAACGATTGATGTTCAAGTGGGTCAGAGCTTCATAGAATGTTTTGAAGAGGTAGTAAACCATGTTCTCACAGCCCGCCAATGAACTGTAGCAATACTGCACACATTCAAGTGAAAAGAATAATTCATGGATTTTTGTTTGGATAGTTTTTCTAAATGTATTATTCTGTTTTAAATGCTTCCTCTGTAGCATTTAAGTGATTCCTACCATTTTCTTCAACGGGACTTATTGAATTTACACATTTCCTGATCTAATATGGAAAAAACCTCACCAACTATTGCAAAACTCTGCCACTTTTACAATGTCAGCAGAAAATCAGTGAGTGACTGAATTACTGTTATTGATTGTGGAAAAAAACGGAAAGAACATTCACAAGTTGAGACAGATTTTTGTTGCAACTTAGTGCGGGGAGCTTGTGAAATGCTTTCTATCCTTTAACTGTGGAAAACCCTGCTATGCATCATTGAGCATAGCATAAATGCACCACGAAAATTCAAGTAATGTGAGGACATATGCAGAAATTTTCTTATCTTTGGCTGTGTCTCCATGAGACGGTTAGGCTCTTTAGAGATAATAGGAAATAAGGATTTTACCAACAAAGTTACAGAGATTTTTGTAGAAAATACACTTCAGATTATGGCTGGGTATCGATAATCATTTCCAGAATCGATTTACCAGAGCACTCAATTCCATTTTTTTTTTTTAATTTTTCCGATCCTGTCAATTCAGTTTGATCCAGTTCAATTTTGAGTTTACACATTCAGACACATTTGTTTAGAAATACATTAATAACCTACTATATGTTTTTAATATATTTATATTAATCCGATACAGTTCACATTGTGTAAAATGTATTAATTAAATACTGAGATTGTTACGAGCATACAGTGTTACATGGCTATAGCAGTACACATTTTTTCAAGAAGAATAAGCAAAGAGTGAGCAAAAAAACTGTGCTTTAGACCACAAATGGTTACTTTAAAAAAATATTCCCTTGATAGAGTTTGGAAAATTCATGCCTGTGAGTGTATAAAGATTGTTATTTAGTCAGCAATGTATGTTTACGTTGACCAAGCATTAGCATCAGCCGTCCTATGGGAAATTCCATTGTCTGTTAGCATCAAGCTAGCGGACTCTAGCATTATATGTTAGATCGATCTCTACTTTTATGGATCGATTTTTGATCTATTGTCAATCAATTCAGATACATTAATCAATCTTATCAACCAAGTCTTACTTCAGACACAAACAAAAGTAGGAAAAAATAAATAATATTTTTAATTCTATAAAGAAGCTGTTGAACAGGAACACTGATTTATGTGGATTTTTCCCAGATCCCCCCAGAAATGCCCATGATATGATCTTTTGTCACTGACAATTGTTATCAAATTTAGATAATTTACCCTTTTTTGGAATCATCTGGACTAAATTGTATATATTCCACATATCCATTCATCCAACCATCCTCTTTTTCTTACAATCATGATAGAAGCTTGTGACCAAAGGTGAGGATAAGAAGATATATTGACAAAAACCAGTCCAGCGATTGCATTACTGCATCTATCCGCCTTTGGATCTCACTCTCCTTCCTTCTGTCAATTGTGAACACAAGCCCCAAGAAACCTGAGCACTTCTGTACTAAAACTGGATAGCAATTGTAGATTCAACACGGAGAGAGTTAGCGTGGATTTGAACCAGGTTCTTCTCTCTGTAAGGTTCGAGTGCAAACCACTGTACTGCAAAAGTACTGTAGTGGTAGTCTCAGAAACACTTATTTGAAAAAAAAAACAAAAAAAAAACAGCTTTTAACTGTTTGAATTAAAACTAACAATCCAATCAGCTTTGAGATGCTGACAGCAATGGATAATGGATTTCTTACCAACTAATGTAAATATGATTAAAGAAAAAAGGTACAAAGCAAATCATGATGCAACAAATGTACCGAACAGCTTATGCTTCTGTTTCTATTAAAATAATAGTCATAAACATGGAAAAAAAAAACAGTTCAGACTGTAGGATTCAGAACAGATAAAACTGGACTTGATCAGGAACAAATGGATACAGTTTTGAAATGAACAAAGAGAGTACAGGGGGAATTAACATTAAACAGATGTTGGACAACAAGTAAACTGAAACCATGTGTAAGGTAGCATATTCAGTTTCAGCCACTTGAAACTCACAAAAGACCAAACCTGAAAAAATATAAGCAAAACAGAAAAGTATCCCTTCATTCTGACCGTGGAGAAAACAAGCTAAACTTTGATCACTTATTCAGTATTTACCACTAAACACAGTTGTTGACAAAAGGATCAAGTGACTCATTGATTGTCCACAGTCCTTCTGCTTGTGTTTATTTACAGAAAGTTTTCAATCAAATGCTACAAGTGAAACTGTTCTGATCCCTAAAAAAAATGTTGAACTGAAAAATCCCCTATCCTTCCTTTCTCTACTGTACATCATAGCAACCAGAGACTGCCATCACTCTCTCCTCGACTTATTGTTCCTTAGATTATGTACAAAGTGACACAGTGCTACCTCATAATTACTTTTGCACTATTGCCACTTTATGATTCAATGATGATAATGATCCTCCGCGATAATCAGGATATTTTTGAGCCGCTTTCGAGTCAGCTGATGCCATTTCTCTATGAAGGCGCTCACTATTCAGCTGGTAGGGATTTAGGAACTGGTGGGATGAGCCTTTAGCCTGCTATGTGTGTGCGTTTGAGTGTGTGACTAGCTGACAGGCCAGTGCGTCATCTCCATTCCCCTCCTGGGAAATTTACTGCTCTTTGGAATGCAAAAGTTTCATGCAAGAGTCTTGAGTCATCTGAATTTTTGTGACGAACCGTAAAAAATCTGCAAATACAAGAAACCACGAATGAGTGGGGAAACACTGTATACTGTATATTTGACAATAAAGCTGAAAGAACTTGAAAGGTGAATGCCAGGCCACAGTTTTTCCCTAAACTCCTGCGTCTCTGCTGATAATAACTGACAATCACCAGTGTGTGGATGTGCTTGTTGTCATTCAGCAGAAGACTGGAGTTTGGAATAAAAGATTAATCCATCACAAATAAGGACACTTGACATGCTGTCTCAAACACCGTAGTGATAGTGTTTGGAGAAACTGAGAAAAGACACGCAGCTCTCGCCAAATCCTTTATTTACGCACAATGTTGAGCAATGATCTCGGAAGCACACGTATCTGTTCATCAATACTGTTTAGTAATGTTACAGGGCAAAATCCCCCCTAGTTGTAACCTCTTTTTTTCATTGCAGTACATGAATGTGTTTGAATTTTTGTCTTAATCTTGTCATCAGGATTAAGATGCAACCTGTTTTTCTGTAGTTTAAAAAACAAATTTGATCAGTCTAACTGTTGCTATTACTTAGTCTGGATACATTTCAACAAAACTTTATTTGTATTAAAGAATAAAATCACTTCACACAAGAGGTTATGTCACACAGGCTGCCTCCTGATGTTTGTTTCTGTGCCTGCAGCTGTGCTAACAGCCAAAGTCTGGACATGCTCAGACTCTGAAGCCTAACTTGCTTATCTCTGGATGTTTTTTCTGGCTTTCGGAACACCAAACAGCTGTGGGGCCTGATAATTGAAACCTGACAGGAGGATCTTTCGTCCTAATGTGATCATGCATACAAGAAGGCACGTACCCACCAGCACATGCACACACAAAGCCACTTATCTCCATCGCGCTGAGGAGCACAGAGCGCATACAGCCATAGGGCTGCAAGTCTGCATGTCTGGTTTGTTTTAAAGTTAGTTCATGTCATAAAAACTCTACCTTTAGGGGGAAAAGTTATCCTTGTTCAATTGTAAAGATTCATCACCAACTGCAATATTGTTGACCTCGCTTCTGAATATTTATGGATTAGGTTTCTTTTTTCCTGCAAAAATCATCTGACATAAGAAATTAAAACCATTTAATTTGTTGATCACAGGGTGAAAATGTTGAGGGTCTGAAACTGATCAAAGCCACCTTCAGGTATGTTTTTAGACAGCATACATCTGCAGAAAAATAAGAATCACTGATTCCTGTTCAAATAGGAGTGCACAACTTGGAGAAAAATAAATGCAAATCTATGCCTAAGTGTCCCAGCATGGGGTAAATTAGTGCAGTTTCCTTTTATCTTCTACTTGTCATCTAATCAAACAATATATTTGCACCATGTAGAGCAGCCAGCTTCTGATTGGAAGGATGCAGGCTGGTTTCCACTTGGCGAGCTTGTGTGTCATACTATCATTGAGCATTGCATAGCAACTCAACCACTATCAGTCACTATAAAGCACCTTGAATCTTAATGTAGATAGAAAAGCACTAGAGGAGTATGCAATTTACCATTTATTTCTCATAACTTTAAGCATTTTGCTGAGAACTAAAAGATATGGCAGAGCTCACAATATATATATATAAACAATATAAGTTTCAAATTGTCACAAACAGGCAGATAGCTGGTTCCACGTCCAGCAGGTTTATTAGTTCAGGCAGGAACTCAGCACAGTTAAGACTCCACAAAGTTAAATCCAAGTCAGACAGACAGGCAGAAGTCATCAATGAGCATGGAGGCATCAGAGAAGAGACTAGAGTTGTCAGAGTCCAGGCGAGGGTCAGGGCAGGCAGCAGGCAGCAGGCAGGTAGCAGGCAAACAGAGGTGAAGCAGGGTCAGGTACACAGATGATCAGGTCCAGAATGAGCCACCCAGTGAGGCAGGCCTGCAGGGTAGCACAAACAATACTTCACACCGGGTGAGGCGCTGGGTGCTGCTTAAGAAGGAGGTTGGAGATTGCCAGATTGGAGACAGCTGAGCAGCATCCAGGAACTGTGGGCAGGGGCTGCTGGGAGATGTAGTGCAGTCAGTACTCTGGAGATGACACCCGCTGGTGGCCAGAGGGGGAGATAGAGTGCTGACTCCTGACACAAATTAATCAGCATTAAATAAATAAATAAATGTGAACTTGTTAGAGATAAAAATCTTAACTAGTGAAAAAGTCAGAACAGGAAAAAACAGGAAACTTTTAAAAATCTGAGATCATCACTTTTACTTTAAAATGTATACTTAAGGACAGGCTCCAATCTCACAAGATACTTATTTCAACCTATTTTAATAAGATTTTGTCTTAAAATTTTCCCAACTTTGAAAGAAAAAAAAAAGTTTAACCACAAGTCCTGATAAAAGTGTATCAGAGTCTGTGGTTTCTTGTTTGTCCACTGTGATAATAAATAATGAACCGAAGCCAATTAATAAACTTCTAAGTGGACTTTTTGACATTTCACATTTTATGCTATGAAAATATTGAATTATGAACAAGTATTAGTCACTTTGAATTTGTAATGTAGCCATACGGACAAAAACTTGGTTCTTTAAAAAAAAAAACTAAAAAACTTTCAATGAGAAACTCTTTGAAGCGTCCAGTATATTTTTTCTTACACCATGAAGTTACTTTAAGGTCTGGAACAGAATTCCTTGTAGAGTATCTACATCAAGATTAATAAACCTGCAGAGGATTTCATGTAAATGCCTTACTCAATGTGAAGTGTTTGTTGTTCTGAAAACACCCTGGCTGTTACTGGGAAAGCCTTAAGGCTAAATTTGTTGAATAGGTTCAAATTCTTCCTGAGAAAGTGTCAGTTAGCCTCAAGAAAGAAAGTTAAACACATTGTTTCACTAGACAACAGTAAAGGCTATTTAAAATGTCCCCTTTTGTGCTGCACATTTCAAAAGCTTTTTTTTTTTTTTTCAGCCCTTTTGATTTACAATCAGCCTGTCAGGATAAATAAGCAGAGACAGCCTTCAAAGCAAATATGAGCACAAAACTACTTCAAGCATTTTTTTATCTAATACCTCCAAAGAGATGCATTCTGAGGAGCTTTGTTTGTCAGAGCACTGCACATGGAGAAAATGCAGAGATCCTTCAGAAGTCATCTGATCAAAACAACTCAGTGAACATATCAAAAATTAGCCCAAGATGATTCAGGGAAGGATCCACTTGATTTAGTAAAATATGTATGCATAATGTATTAATATAATAGAGGCTTGTAAATAAATAAAATAAAAAAAAGATCCTGCTGATCAAAAATGTTAGAAAGTCTAATTTTATTGCTGACAGAACCAAAATGTTGAACAAACAGTAAATTATGTTGAAGAAGTGTGTTCTGGTATTGAAATATCAAAATAGAAAGGAATATCAGAGCAAATGTTAAACATGGTGGTGGTAGTGTGATGGTATGGTGCTGCCTTGCTTTTTTAGAAAAATATTCCATAATTAACAAATGCTTATAATTGGCATTTTGTGTAAGAAATTAGTTTCTTCGCTTACATTTGATTTATTTATTTTTAATGAAAATGCTCGTTTCTGCGGATTCAAATACTTTCCTATATTGATAATTAGAGAGTGTGCTAAGTAATTTATCACTTTTCCGAGGTTAGAACTATCCACCTATATTTCTATTCTCTATACTTCCATGATTCCGTTGAGGTCGTAGAGTGCATTCGGAGGCAACCCCCGCTGTCATCAGACAGGACGCGGTGAACTGTAGGATAGTGAATGCAAACAGGAAGCCTGATCAACAAGCAGGCACTAATTCAGGAGCTGATGGTTTGATAAGTGGCTTTGAGTGAAGGCCTGGCGGACAATATAAGGGGCAGCTGGTGGACAGGTGAGATATATATTGATGTGGTGAATGAAAGCAACCCCCCATTCTTGCACACAAAAGGTCAATCTACTCTATCAGAAGCACAAAACTCCCTGATAAGCCATGAGGCAAGACATGTAAGAGAAACGTATAGCTTTCCTCACTATGGAAACTGCGTTTACAAAGAAATGTCCTTATTTTTTAGGAAATTGTTTGGTCATCGTGCTGCAAGAATAACCTAAGTAATCTAAATGTTTCCAGTCTCTCCTTTTTATTAGAGCATGTATTGTATGCGTCACATCAAACCACCTTAATAACACTAAACTAGCTATATTCACCTCGCCCTCAGGAAAGCGCATTAAAGCGACCACTTCCTAGTGCAAAGTCTATGCAAACGTAAATGTGGGTTTCGGGCTTCCACGTTCAGAAGCCTTGCATTCACACTTACCCAATGGGTAAGGCCTGCAAAGCCTTCAGTGAAGACCTAATTATCTGAAAAGAAATATTTAAATCACAGAGAATGGGAGAATTCTGTAAACTGTAGAAAAAGAAAAAGCCCCTCGCTGCTTGACCACACAGTGGGTTAAACGTGTGGCTTCAGACAAGCACATATTTGTACTTCTTTCATTTGTTGTTTTAATTTTCACAGCACACATCAATAAATTACACAATATTCTTGTCTTTTGGTGAAAATGAAAGCGACAAAATGGAGAAAACATAGTGTCTCTGCCCCATTTAACTAAACCTATAAACTATTTATCTCTTTACTTCTCCTACTTAATTTTTTTCTGTCATCATCTCTTTCCAGCCCTCTCCCCCTTTGAAGGTCACACTATAAATTATCCTTTTTGATCAGGTTTACAGTGCAGTTGCCTCCATGACCCTCAGCCATGGCTATTATTTATGATGCCATAACCAAAACTGCAAGCTTAAAGTGTTACGAAATACACAATGGATTTTCTTTCCTTTGTGTCCCTCTATCCATCTGTATCTTTTAGTCTCTGAAAAAAGTCTTGAGAACAAAATTTTGTTCATTTAGTAGTAAAAAATTAGCAAATATTAACAATAAAAAAAAATCCACTTTAGTTTAATTTGTTTTTAAAATGCCAGTTCCCAGGGGTTTTAGTCTCGAACTGCTACAGAAAAATGACTAAAGTAAGAAAAACTGAAGTATTTGTAGTTGTTTTTATTCCAATTCAGTCCAGGTCATTTCATTGGGGCCAACTTATCTTGACTGTAGTTTTAGCAATCACCTGGATAGATGATTTATCAGTCAATGGATGACAGTGGAGAGGAAATTACATCTAAATGAATGAATCAAAAAGTTGTAGTGGAATCAGAATCAGTGGGAAACCATCAAGAGCCGAGCAATTGGAGTCTAAGAAAAAAAGACAAAGGAACACAAAAACACTAAAACATTTGCTAGAAGACCAATGCGACATATTTTATTCATAAATAATAATAAAAAAAAAAGTTGGACGAATTACAGGTTTTGAAGCCAACAGTATAGTAAGAACCAACACCTTTAATCTGCCTGTCCTACTGGACAACACGGGGCTGTAAATGTGACTCAGCAACACTATTGCTGAGGTTTATAAGTCAGTCTTACGTATTGGCTTCTTATAAACACACATTCACAAATCCAGGTCAACCTTCTCTCTTATCAGTTGAAAGGATTTTGCTTCCTGCGGTTTGAAGGTCACTGAAGTACTATTAGGATGCTGTTTTCTTTTTAGCAAGAAATGGTTTGTGTTTGATGCTGTGAGAGCTGCACTAATGGCTCTCTATTGAGCTTTTAATCTGTGTCAACACTTTGAGTAGTTCCAAACTTGTTTCATTTAAAAGCTCCAGAAGCTTTCTTCTGAAGGTCACCTTCAGAGTGCTTAAGTATTACGGCCATGTTCCTAGTTCGAAAGGTTTTTCTTAATATTATGACAGTTTTTCACTTTGAGCTCAAACATGCAGTGGGAAGTGTAATACGTGTCATACAAAGGAGAGGTGCAAAAGACCAAATCCAGAGAGTTGCTATAGTTGAGGTTTGCAAGGTTTGTCTTTCGTGTTCTTGTTTTAAGGACTTTTCTCCAAAAATGATTTAAAAAACACTTAAAGAAGCATACTTATTTTGAGATTATTTTTTTTTACCTCATAATGGAACAAATAAAGATTAAAAACCTCATTCTTGGAGGGAAAACGTTGAAAAATAATGTAAGACATTTGTTTAAAATAGGAACCTTTGCAACACTTTTCTCAAAAGCATACTGTCAGGAATCTCTTGAAACATGTCCTGGGTTCTATAGTTGGTAGAGGCATGATGTTTACAAGAATTTGGGAGAAAAAAGTTCCTTTTATGGTTATTGCAGAAGGTTTTGATGAAAAAAAGAATGTCCCATTAAGAGCATAAGTGATACTTTTACATAGAGATTCAATTAGATTTGAGATTAGAGTTTGCCAGTTCCAATGATGTAAGATTACCATTACGCTTTGAAATCTCACTCAGCGAGTAAAGAGAAAGAAACAAAGTTTTTCTAACATAAATAACACATGAATTTGGTTTAATCTTTGTTTTTTAATCATCATAAACCATCATCTTGAGAAAAACTTGATTTGATTAATCACCCTCATTATTCATCTGTTTTGATTAAAAATCATTTGGTACGTTCTTGTATTAGCTTTAGGTAAGAATACAGAATGGGCAGTGAAATGTGAACATAAATATCCTTTGTTTTTAGGAATGTAAGGCTCCTCAGATATCTCAGTAACCAAACTGGATCAACTCCTGCAAGATAATATTATATATTGGGGCAGTCAGGTGGCTTTCATTTTGACCTTCCTATCTGTTGCATTGATCTTTCCACACTACAAGGCACACTTAGAAGCCTTAACTTAAAAATAAAAAAGTTTCTTCACAATCCAGTGTGTCTTAATATGGATTAATTCTGCTGCAAACAAGATTAGGTGCTATTGCGAACACGCTTTGGATTGGGTAGGTGGCATGGACGGCATCTGCTTTAATTCACAGAAGTGCCAACCGAGTGAAAATTGATCATGGAGGAAAAATGAATAATTGCGGTTTGTGCCCGACCAGAAGACTAAGTCTCATGTGTTGGAATAGAGCCGTGAAAGAAAAAGCCTGGAGCAAGATTTACGAGATTTGACATTTGACACCAAACCTCTTCCAACTTTTGGTGGGGGAGATGTGCTAGTAAATAGAAGAAAAAGAAAACGAAGCCCCTCCCTGCTTTTCCAGTGTGAACACTATGGGATACATGTGCGTTAAAGAAGGCATGTTTCGCGTGTTCATGCCAAGACAATAAACTTTATTGATCCCAAGAGAAACTGGTGGTAGAGCAGCACATCCAAAGACAAGTTACTCAGAGGTGGGCAGCAGCCGCTCAAATCAGGCAACGCTAATCACCCAGAAAAGACACACGAGGAAGTACAGGGTATGATGTCAGAAATCAAGCATCTTTGACCTGTGTCACAACAGAAACATTAAAGTACAAGCAAAGATACATCGACATTTAGGCGACATTGATTCACAAAGGACGTCTCCACGCCAGGCTAGGCCTTCGAACAGTAATGTGTTTTTGCACAGTGCTTCATGGCACAGCCTGAAAGAGCAATAGAAGTTCACCAAGGTGTTGAAAACTAGGGAAAAAAAGTCGTGGAGAGGGGAGGGACGTAGATTTCCATGACAACCGGCTCTGCTTATTCCACTTTAAGCGAATTTGTTTCGGTACGGCTGTAGGAGTGTGCCCTTGGCCTGGGAACGTGCCAAGTGTGAATGTAGCTTTACAAAACATGCTAACGCGGCAGACCCTTAGAATCACTGTGGACGCAGTCTGTCCGACTTATCTCTGACTCTTTTCTGCGTCTTACAATCCGGTGTACCCTTTAGTGCAGAAAATACAATAATATCAAGTTTACTTTCTGTTGACACAGATTTTATTAAAAGACCTTATGTGAGGATTGTGACCTTTTTAGTTTAGTATTGTTGTTTTCAGTCATGCTTTGTGTCTTTTGTTCTGTTTTGATTTCTATTTCCAGAACATCGGGTTTCATTTCCAATCGTGCACAGCTGTTTCTGTTTTTTGTTCCTTTGTATTCAGAACATTTAATATCATGGCTTGTTTCTTACGTTGCTCACTGCCAAATTCTCACTTGTCTTCACCCCTCGTGCCTTGGAATGTTCAAGTCTTTAGTTTTGCTTCATTCATGTCTGCTTTTTATCAGGTTTTAGGCCTATTTATGTAGTTTTAGTCACCATGCCAAGCAGGGTGTGTGTCCAACTTTAACCACAATCGCTCATATCACTGGTTCTTCATGTTTTTCAGCTCTATCATTTGGCACACTAAAAGCTTTGACTAATACAGTTCGTTTTTTTTTAAAGTTACAAAAACAGGGAAAAAACTTCCTGAAAAATAAGCAATGATAGAAAGACATAAAGTACATGCAGTTAAGAAACAAACGTTCCTTCTCCTTTTAGGCAGAGCTATCATTTAAGTACCTTCTCTCACCAAAATAATGTTGTTTACCTTGTTGTTTACCTGAGAAGTTTCACTTTTTTTGCCCTTATAGGAAGATGAGAGTCTAGTCTTCTAATTACCCATCTGCCAGCCTCTTCAAATCCCTTTCCATTGACACCTTCCCCTCACTCGTGACTCTCACTTCCCCTTTTTGCTCTCAGGAGTTAAAGCACATGGTAAAAACAAACTCGGTTTGAGCAGTTTCAATTACATGGACTCCTGTGACCGCGGGCTCACGTGGATTCTGCACCCTCATTGCTATTTCACAGTTTTGAGTTTTTGACATGTAGGCGGATGCTAATCCTCCATGTTTTCAAACTTCTTATCACTGAAGTGGACCCATGCTCTGCTGCCGCGACAGGAGCACTTGATGTTTATTAATGGATAGTCAGTAGCTCAGAGTTCAGAAAGAAGAAGTGTCTGGGCAGAGGGTCACGCTGCATTTAACTGTGAGAGGCTCTTACGGTACAGTGGGACAGCCAACCCTTGAAAGGCTGAAAGTGGGTCCAGAATTTATATTTTTTCAGTGTTTTGGGGAAAGATCAGTATCTTTCAGCCATCGTTTTATTGTTTTTCAAAAGTAAATTCTTAAGCTACGTACACACCGGGTACTTATGCACGTTCAAGATATCTTGAACGCGCATTTAGCACACAGTGTTCCCACTGGACAATAAAGGTGGGAATCTTGAGGCACCTCACAATTTGATTATGATTCAGAAGGCAACAATTTGATTTTGAAATGATTCGATTATGAAACTATTATTACTGCATCCCAGATTTTTGTTTTAGAAATGTTTTCCTTTACTACTAGAGACTAGAGCGGGGGCACCAACCTTTTTTGAACTGAGAGCTACTTCCTGGGTACAGAGTCATGTGAAGGGCTACCAGTTTGAACTAACAAATTTGCTCAGTTTTCCATTAAGACACAGATTTCTCACAATAATTATCAACAAAGACAAGCTGGAAAACAGATATCAATACTCAGCACTTTATTAATCTCAGTAATTGTTACATCTTCAGGTGATCACTTACATTTCATGGGGAAAATGTCCCATTTTCACTATGTTGTACCATGTTTATCGATTATGTAATGTTATAGTATTATCAATGTACACATTTTTAAACAAATCACACCTTTATTCCAATATATGAAAGACTTTGTGTCGTTTAGTTCCGGCCAGGCACAAACCGTAATTATTAATTTCTCCTCCATCACCAACTTTCAAATAGTTGGCACTTAATTAGAAAGGTATTAGATATTTTTGCAAAAAGAAAAGTTTCTCGGTTGTTTTTAGCATTTAGCTAAAACTTTTATTTTTCCGGGCTCCAACTCCTGTAGGATGGGCAAGGTAGTTTCTGGCAGGGCGGGGGAGAGTTGGCGGGGATTGTTTACTGCAGACAGGCTCAGCCACAAACACAAGAATATGCAGACACACTTACAACACCTCACAGTGGTACTGAATAAATAAAATGTGTATTGTGAAAAATGTTGAAATGAACCTTCGAATGCAAACTGAACGGTTCGGTTTTATATAGAATATTGTTGGATCCATACTATTGAATTTTGTGTGTTTTATTCAGGGTCTTCATAAGCACAGCACTGTATGCACAAAAACGTTTCTTTTCCCTCTCGTTCATACTGTTCGGCGCTCGCCAGCATGACGTCATCCTTTCTCGACGGCGCTAGTTCTGCCTGTTGGCCATTTATGGTACTACAAAATTTGTAATAAACCCACAAAAAATTTCAACGGTTCTAAAATTAAACATTTATAAAACAAAATTAATGAGTGGCTTATTTTCACTGTTCTTACACAAGCCCATACCAAGACTTTTCACTGGAAGTGGCCATTTGAATGTGTGTTACTTTTTTATTGCAGTTTTTTTAAGCACCTGTTTTGTAAATTTAGTAAGAAAAAAAAAATGTATCTAGTTACTGCTAACTCTTTAAATATAATAAATATGAAAAAAAAAACATTTTTAAAGGGTTTCTCGATTCACCTGGTCTAAAGTAATCAATCTCTGGGAAGTGCAAGTTTTACTGAACTCAACTGTTTTTATTGTTAATCCATCTTAATGTGTTGGATCTTGATATATGAAAAAATGATCCAAAAATACTTCTCAACTGTTGGTTTGGCTTTTTGTTCTGCTGTCGTATGTGTTTTCTGCCTGTGCTTCACACTTGTGAGAAGATTTAGATTTCACATTCCCTTTAGTTGCCCTTATCACATGTTTAGCCTCTCGCCAACTTTAGAGCTAAAATGAGTCTTTGATTCCAGTTTGTAAAATCCACATCAGGTCATTGCTGAACACCTTTACCGAAACGTCACAATTACAAAAAGCAAAAAGTCTGGTTTAGTTAGGAGTTACCTAGCAACCGTGCTCTCTCTGTTTAAGGCGAAGCACGCTCACCTTCCAAGCCAGCAAATATTGCTTCATGTGAACATGGCAGCTTCCCATAGATAAATCCTAAATAAGCGAATATGAATTTGGTTTTCCAGCTGGGAGGTGGACTGCAGACAGAAACCCAGCGGGTGCTGTCTTGGTCTGTGAATTCCTCTAACAGGAAACATCACTGGGGAGTTAAAAGAATGTTTTATTTTATTATTATTATCGTCCTTCACACAAAGAAAGATCATTCTTTTTCCTCTAAAGTGTATTAAAAAGCCCTGAAGCCATGAGAACAGTTTTCTGGTCGATGCAGCTTTTATTTATTTATTTTATTTTACAGGGGAGCCGAGTGAGCTCTCATCCTTTTATGTTTATCACTATAGCTTCACCCACGCCATCTCCCCCCCCCCTTTAATGATTCCTGAGTAAACAAACAGCATTGTATAATTTTATGGTCTTTATCCATCAACAAATATTGCTTTTAAAAATGGACAGAGCTCCTTTTTTTCAACCATCATTGTTTAAAAAGACCAGCTTTGATGAAAAAAAAGCTTAAACTTTATTTACTTAAGTCACTCTAGTTTTCTATTCTGGAACTGTCCAAACAGAACAGTGGGAAATTATGTCATATTCTGAAGGGAAATGACTTAAAGGGTAATGATTAGAGGATAAGAGAACTAAAAAAAGTTAGTATGTCTTAGCAAAGGCTAAAGAATAGCAGACATACCATAACAAGCCATAACAAACCATAATAAAATATCTTACACAAGGAAATATGACTAGTCATTTTTCATTTGGCGATACTTGCATACTCGATTTAAAATGCTGCAGACAATATTAATTACTATAAACAAACATAGTTAGTCTTACTTTTGTACTTAAACTCCCAACCACTAGTTGGCAGCACACCACACGGAGCCTCTATGGCTTGTGGTGTAAAGTCACAACTAAACAGTATAACAACACTTGCTTTAAACATATTAACAAACATTTCTGATAATAAATGTGATCATCATTTCATTCCGTCATCCAACATGTGTGCATTAAGGAGGATTGATAAAACACCTAAGGTTTCTTACTTTAGTGTCATGTCAGGAGTGGTTAGTAAACAAGTTTATTTTACTATTATTAAATCTTCTCATTAAGAAAAAAAAAAATCTTAAATACATGAACAAAATGTAACCAACAAATTGATGCTCAATGGGAAACAAATCCGACTACTTTGAAGCTCCATGCAAAAACTTCAAGTGAAACATTTTAACACAATAACATTTTTGACATGACATTTTCTTTTTTTACACAAAAGATAAAATTAATAATAATAATTATGAACCAGGCTTGAGATGGTAACCTAAAAGCTCAATAAATAAACCTAAACAAAACTGTTCAAATTCAAACATATTCATGAAGCAAATGTAGAAACAAAAAGTGCACAAAGCTGAAAATCCGACACTCAGCATGATTAACCCAAATGAAGACAGCTGTGGTTAATTATCAAATGAAACCAGGTGAGACTGTGACAGAGAGAAAAATAAACAACCCTGAGAGCAGAGCATGACAACAATCAAGGAAGAATAACTAAAAAATATATTATTTTTGAACCTGGAAAGAAGGGCTTCTTTTGGTAACCACTGAAGGTTGGCTGACAGAGTTTAATCTCACTTCGCTTTGTTTTGCCCAAAGGTCCAGTTTCTAAACCTTTACTAATCAAACACAATAAGTTCAAGTCAACATGACTGTGACATTTCTGCAGTGGTTCATTGTGTGTTTCACATCTAATGCTTCAGTAGTCCTCTGTCTAAACAAATACAATTTTCACAAACTATTTTATAGCCATGAAATTATCTTTTTACGCAGAAATGCAGTGTAAAGAGTCGCTGTCTGATTATTTGTGTAGCCACGATAAATGTCTTGCTGAAGAAACAACCCGGGGTCGTGTAAGTTGTCCTTTACTGAAGCCACAGCTGCTACAAACATGAAAGAACATCAATAAGATCCATTATTTAGACTTGCCTCACATCCATTAGTCCAGTGCGTAAGTTCTCATCATGTTCGTCACGATGCTCCAGGAAGGGATCAAACGTTTTTTTTTGGAGCATTTATCCTCACAAAGACACTTTTTTTCATCATTTTGGATGTGTGCTGCTACCATGTTGGTGCCGCAGAAGAAAGATGAACCCGGCTGGAGAATCTAGAAAGACGGCCGTAAAGCCTAAACTCTTTATGGTCTCAACCGAATGGCTCATTTTGAAAACATATTTTTGAAAAACACAGATTATGTGTACTACTCATTTTCATTGATTTATTTATTTTTAGTTGGCAAAAACTACTGAAACGCTGGAGACAATTGTGTCATCAAGCTTGAAACGTGTAAAAGCGTTATTGACACAAAGCCTAATGAATAAAATATAGATATATTCCTTTTCATGCACCTTACAGATGCAGTCTTCTCCCCAGGCTAGTACACTCTGTGACTATCCATTAAAAGGTGTAAATGCATAAGCCTGCAATAAGAATGGTGTCAGCAACTCGTACTCTGATTGGTTGAAGTAACATTTTCTTTGCTCAAGGGCCTGCATGGGACTGATTAAAAAGGCCTCCAGACAGAGATCCTTGGCTTTGACCCTACCTGCAACAAGAGTGGGCTGAAATGTGATTGGTTAAGTGCTTTAATATGAAAATAATCTCTGGAAGCAGCTCCACCAGAGGAAAAGCTGTTGAGCAAGCAGAATGACCATCTAGAAGTATTGGACAAAAGAAAACCTACAGACTCTGACTGTCCATTCCTGCATTTCAGACTTAACCATTCAAGCCAAGATAGTATTTGAGTTCCTAGAATCCTGAAAATAAAGGTGAACTTACAGGGAATAAAGATGAAACTGTGACTCAATGTTGACTTTTAACATTGAGAGATTGTGTTGTTTGGCTAACATGTTTCAAAATAAAAGTGTTGTTGGGTTAAGACTGAAAGTAGAATTTAACATAACTCACAAATTTTAATTTTAATGATTATTCATTTGAAAAGGTCTCCTTAATCTGTTTTTTCATGTTTTAAATATATTTTTGACTATATATACTAGTGTAATGTTATGAAATGCTCTGTAAATTGCTTAATCTTTCTCTTAAATATATATATATATATATACATACATACATACATACACTAATACTTTTTTTTAAATCTTGACAAGGCAAAAATAGTCATTTTTAGTATTTGTGTCAGATTTGCAAATATCTGATCTGTTTTATTGTTTTAAAAACCCACTTTCATCATTTAAAAGCGTTCTCAGTTGCAATTTTCTTATGGTTATGTGGTTTTAGGTGAAAAAAAATGTTTTTTTGGGACATAGTCTGTGCAGAGCATTAGTAGTTTCTCAAACATTTTCCTCAGAGTTGTGTGCTGGGCCATTTCCGCTGACCACCTTCCCCCAACCATCTTTTTTCTTCTCACGTACACCTATATATATATATATATATATAGATATATATATATCTATATATATATATATATGTGTGTGTATTTTTCTCCTCCTATCCAGCAACAGAGCAAACAGATGAGAGCTGAATGCCTCTTGTGTTGGACAGATTTTACTGTTAGAATGTGGGGTTATGAATTTTGAGCTACAAGAGATGTATACTTGTATAAACCCCTTTTGTATTTGAGGCCATTGTTTAAGTATACATTTCTTGTTGGATCTGATAGAAAAAAGAAGAGTTAGAGTGTGATATTAGGGATAAGGGTTAAAAAAATATGTCATTTCTCGTCTCGAGTTCTGCCACAAAAAAAATCATTCACATTTCATTAGTTCAAAAAGAAATATTGCCATGTGCTGAGAAAAATGTCAAGGATCTTTTCTTAATCCTATTCATTATATCCTTGAGAACCATTGGAGGGAATGTAGTTTTTCATTTTCAGAGCAGGACAAATATCCTTTTCCATAAACTGAAAGGACTCCTGAAAATGAAACAGCACAACTTACAAATTGGGATTTGAAAAAAGTTTGTCAGAAATGTCACTAACCCCCTTGAGGGGCTGAAGGGATGTGACCTTTTCCATTATTTCTAAGAAGCCTGGTAGTAATGGATGCTTTTTTACAGACTAGTGACAGTGTTTGTTTTGGCAATCGGCTCATCGTCTGCATCTGCTTCCGCTCGTCTCCTCAGTCATCGTTGACGTCTCTGTTGCGTACTATCTAGACTTATTACTTTAGGACACTTTTATTTAAATACAGAATACCTCAGAGGAAATGCATTTTGGATGTTTTTTTCTTTAAAAAAATGTAAAGAATTTCCTTCTTGCTTTTATGAAGTTTGGTGAATAAAAAAATAGTTTTACTTGTAAAAAGAAAGCAAGGACCAGGAACCTTATCAATGTTTTCTTGTGTCAGTCTTAGGGAGTTTTGTGATGATTGTACAAATTATAAAAAGTTTATAAATACATTTTATATGCTAGTGCCCCTGAAAGGCAATTATTATTAAAAAATGCAAAAGCATGAAAAATTGTAAAACCATTGTGGGGCTATTTTTTTTATTTTTTATTTATTTTTTGGTCACTTTTTATTTTCCACATTTTTTGGCATTTTTGGCAAAGTCCAGTTTTCAACTATTAACGTTATAAAAGGTGTGTAATTATATCCAACACATCTATTGTAGTTTCAAAGTCATGTGACAACATTTTGATATTTTCATTCTGGTTGATAATACGTTCCTGATCAGCTTGATTCATCACCAAATTATCACAAACTCATAATTGTCAGACTTTCTGAGGATGGCTCTAGATTTATTCAATTCATTTTTGACAATCTGCAACTTGTGCTATTGTTTGACGAATTTTCAAAAACCTGAGATCCTTTTTTTTTTTTTTGTATTTTCTGAACTAAATTGAATTTCTGTATTTTGTTACAGACCGTGGGATACTATCCTAGTATGTCCTAAACTTGATGTTCCACTGGTGCTATACTCTCATGTTATCATTAGTATTAACACATTTGTGTTGCTTTCAAGTATACTGTTTATTTGTCATTGGGTATACACCATTG
This sequence comes from Oryzias melastigma, assembly GCF_002922805.2. Classification (NCBI taxonomy): domain Eukaryota; kingdom Metazoa; phylum Chordata; class Actinopteri; order Beloniformes; family Adrianichthyidae; genus Oryzias; species Oryzias melastigma. The sequence continues at coordinate 20,035,131 of NC_050515.1, read as the reverse complement.
TCAATTAATCACGTCCAAAGCGTTTCTTTTATACAGACAGTGTTCAGTTTACCAAATTTATATAAATCTTTGATCAATTGAAATATAACTGAAGTGATGGACTTCTTTGAGAGTTAAAAAAACGCAGATCAGTGTGAAAATGTTCATGTTTGTCTGAGAAAAGTGTATAAAAGTGTAGTGAGCCTTAGTTTTTGCAAAAATTACAATTGATTGATTATGTCTATTACAGATTATTTTTAGAATGCAGTTCCTGCTAATAACACTGTAGTAGTAAAAGCATTCTTTCAGTGGTGAGTTTAGCTGAAAAATGATCTTGTTCTTCACAAGGCCTTGCAAAAAAAAGAGCTTCTATGATTAAAAAAAAAAAAAAAAAGACATATCATCGACTGACATATTTTAGCCTTTTGCATGCAAGAAGTCACCTACTTTAAGGTAATGTTTAGGTAAACTGACCTGGCTGTAACAACTTTTATTTTGAACAAAGCTTCAAACAGGAAGTCATGTGTTGGTGTTAAAACAAATTTGGTGTAATGTGGAGCTAAAACAGGCTGTGTGAGCAGACCATGGGAACTTTGCTCTCACATGCAGTAAACCCTTAGAGATATAAAAAAATAATAACTTGGATTATGCCACCATTTGGCACTCTCTATTACCAATTAGTCAAATGGCTTTGTGAGCCTGATGAGATTGTCCATCAAAGACGCTTCCTGTCCAGGCTTGCAACACGCTTAACGATCCTTCCAACAGTAGGAATAGGGTCATAGTGAGTGTCTGAACTCAAACTTGATGGTCTACTGAAGAAAAACAAAGTGACAATAGGTGGTCAGGTGTGTCGTCCTTTATAAACAGTGAAAAGACCTGAGTCGGTGCCACGTTAAAGTCATGGCTTCCATTGAATTATAACTTAGAATGTATTTACACATATGTATAAATAAATACATCTTCAGGAATTTTATGCATATATATATTTTTATGTGATCCACTTCAAGACGTACATGCAAGGCTACATTCATAATGCATATCCAGTGTTGTTAAAGCCCTTATTGACAATGTTGGGATATTTTTGTTGTGTTTTTTTTTTTTTTTTTATCTTAGTTTATGACACCAGAGTGCTCAATCTGTGCCACAACAAGAATGTTTTTCCAGAAAGTATGTTGAATGAAATATGTGTATTTTGGAGAACAATAAGGACTTAAACCGCTGAATATGTCGATAATATTCGTGCTGGTTAAAATAGGAGTAAATAAAATCACATTGCTACATTCTAAGTACAACTATAGTGACATTTCAACATAGTATACCAACTTAAAGTACTCCATCTGGCTTTTCTTCTGTCAAACATATGCTGGTTAATATTGCTGACATTATAAAGGGTTAAATAACCTTCTTTGGTTGAAGACATTCACCAGAAATCTTTGAAAGAAAAAAAAAACGATCTGCTGGATGATTAGTCATTAAATGTCAGAGTCACTGCTCTAATGGGAAATGTCAAGTGCCAGAGCCGTCCAAGTTCTTTCTTCCCATATTTTCATCTGAAGCTTTTCAGGATCTCGGCGTGCGCACATATACATCTTTGTTATTATCACATGGGAAAAAAAAAAGAAAAAAATAGAGCCATCTTTGTATAAAGCTCCTGCTCTGTTTACAACTTCTTCTGAGATTCCCTCCTACTTTGTTTTCCCATCTTAGCAACGTGCAGCGCAGTGGCAGCCAAGGAGCTGCACCGCTGAGCCAACTAGTCAGCACTGTTCTGAAGGGATGGCTCCCACAGGAAGGATCACAACCCGAAAAAAGGTGGGGTTTGATCCAAGTCCAAAGAGTGCTGTTGTGCGAGTGTGAGAGATTGGTACGAACAGTTACGTGACGATCGTTAGAAATACAGTGTTGCACCATGAGACTATTTTTGTGCAGCAGAAAAAATAACTCCTGACATTAATCTGTGTAGTCAAAGTATATCAATCTCAGGTATTGCTGGTGTTTTCTTGTTAATAAAGAAGAAGAAAAAAACGCAAATCTCCTATGTGGAGTTTTGCTGGATGACAACGCAACCGCCAACTGTGCTTTGTCTGAGGAAGATTCAGCCATTTAAGGTGAACCTTCAAATCGCATGTTTTATTGTGGAAAAACTCCATCTATCTTGAGCTCTGGATGTCCGTGTTCAGACATATATCAGTACTAAGATTTATGTAAATGTGATCAAATTTAATGGCTTGTGTGTGCGAAGGGGAAGATTTATGGCGGAGGCAGCCTCGAATTGGAGCTATTTTAAGTATGTGAGCAAAAACGGACTGCATACGGTGTGTGACGGTTTACTTTTTTACAATCCAAGAAAATCTCAAAATGCTTCTCTTTTTTATTGGCAGACCAATAAAACATTAACTTTAAGATGTTAATTTTTTTGCAGTGTTTAGTAAGTGAAAACAACAATTTTTTTCCAATTTTTAAAGGGTTTGATGTTCACACAAACATTATTTTTCTGCCAATTTTTCTTTTCAAATCAGATTGTTGAAACACAGTCGATACATTTGGAAATTTTCAAAGAAACTTTCTGTTATCTTTGAATTTAACATGTTTCAAAGCAGTTTAGAAATTCAAAATTTGACTTTAGATTTTCTCAATGGACCTAATTTTGCTGGCACTCCAGGAACTTTCAAGTCAGGTGAGGAGACTGGGACATTTCAAAAGGCAGTTCTACATTTTTACTGATCTTGTTTGAAATTTAAAACAATTTTATTGAAAAAAAAAGGCCCTTGAGGTGTTCGGATTCCATTACAAGTTTATTGAAGGGGTTTCAATTTCTTTCTGATTGTCTTGGATGAACGATAATGAAAAATAAAAACTGCTGATTGAAACAACCCCAACCTCCCCACCCAAGCTCCTCAGATTCATGTTTGGCTTAGTTGACCAGGAGCTCCTGGTACTGCTCAGAGCGGAGGAAGCGAGCGAAGGAGTCTTTTTCCATCAGGGCGAAAATCCTCTTCTGAGCCAGGTCAAAGGTTGACGGGGAGAGATCCACCAGATTCCTCAGGGTCACATCCTTGGTGAAGTGATCGATGTTCACCTGCAGAGAGGAAAAATCCCATTTGATTAAATAGAAGCGGGACGATCTAATGAACAACAAACACGTGAAAAAGATGGATGTGAAATAGTAATTATGTCACAAAAAATAATTTAAACAAGAATTCATAAAATATTTATTGCAAAAAAGTGAAAATCACAATAACTGGAATCTGGTAAGAAAACATCAATTCTAATGGTCAAAATGAGCAAATATTTAAGGAAATTGTTAAATATCAGGAAAAAGTTAAATGCAGAATTTATAAAAAGATGGCATTTAAAACTGTTAATACAGGCCAGCCCAGTGAGAATGCTGGGAGATAAGATGGTTTTACTTTTTCGATGAAACGTTCTAAGAAACTGGATCTTTGCCTGTCAAAGGAGACTTTTGCGTCTTATTCAGGCAGCAAGCCGCAAGAGTGAGTATGAATGAAGCGACGTGGAAATCTTTGTTGGTGATTTTACATGTTAGCTAATGAGCTGTTGGATGTTGCCCGCTGTGCAGCACTCAGGACAGGCACTTCCTTCAAAGAAGCAGATTTAATTTTAGAAAAAAGTGTTTCCATTGGAGTATTGCAAAAAAATGTCCATTTCGATATGCCCCAGAAGCCACCTCCTCTATGCTCAAAAACGTTTTTTTTTTCAATAAATGCAAGTTTTCTTTTCGAAATTGTGGCGTTTCCATTAAGAGAATTTATTATCGAAAATCCAGTTTGCGCAATTCAGAGTTAATCAAAATCCAGCTGATTATTATACTATTAATTAATGAGTATTTCAGTTTTAATACATAGTTTTTTGCACCGTGTTGAAACAATCCTTGCTATCTCTGAGTTATTTGTGAAGCATATAACCAAGTGATAGCTTTATTTATTTATTTATTTTTTTGTGCTGGTGGAGGTGGTGGGGGGTTACAAAGCTAAAAATATTTTCAAATAAACTCAATTTTAAGTCCAAACCCCTTGTAGACATTAAAGTATAAAATATATCTGGATGGTAATGCAGTGTAATAAAGAGTTGTGTATACATTTCCCTCAAGTGTATATTTTTATCATCTGTAAACTGGCTGCTGGAATTGGTGTTTTAAAGTTTTACACATTATTTAAAGCCTCCAAGCAAAAAAGAGTATTCAAATACTTTTTTTTAATTTATTTTGGCTCAAACCTACAGTTTATTGATCAAAGTCAATGTTTGTACAACGTGTCAAATAATGAAGATAAAAGATATAAATATTTGGAATGGATGCCAGAGGTTGGACTTGTTTATGGTAGAATATAAAGCAGGTGAAACACATAAAGCATGAATATTTATGTCAAAGTCAGCAACAATTCCTTTGCTTTACTGTTCCATTATGTGTAATCCTCCACTGACGTTTTCTTTGGCTTCATTGTTGCAGCATGGAAATAAACATTTCAAAAGTGAACATTTATATTAGGATCCCATCCGTCTTAAATCTTTGACTTTTCCAGGTCTGAGCAAAGATGCCCTGATCTTCCTCACTCCAAACCACTTTCTTAAGCTTATCTCTGATGAGGTCGTGGAGGGGGTGTTCAAGAGGGCAGCCAGCAGATAAACTATTCCTGGACCAGCCCTGAGGCCTGTTTCCATTAGACTAGTCTTGTGCTACAAGGTGTGTAGGAGGTTTTCCAACCACACATTCGGACCACATCAGCTAGTTCCACTTCCTGCAGAGAGGTTGCTCTTAGATGTTTTTTCAAATGACTAAATGCTCATTTATTGACTCGGCTTTTCTGATCCTCTTGTCATTATCCTGAGCTCCAAACCAAAGCCTTATAACAGCTGCTAAATCAAAACTTATTGCATGAACCTTAGCAACCCTGACATAGACCAAACATGTCCCCACGATTCCCTCCTCCTTCACACACAGAGAAAACAAAGACCTTTCAACTCTTCACCTAAGGTAGCAGTTATTTCCAGGCCTGAGGACGACAGTCTGATCTTTTTCTGATAGGACGGCTCGCAATTAAAGCAGAGAAATCTCACTAAATGTTCTAACTTTAAGAAAGGATCACATCATCTGCAAAATGTGGAGTTTTTATAGCTGTGATGGACAAAAGTGTCTTTAAACTTGTGAAAATCCTTTGTAAACCCTTTTGAAAAAAAAAAAAAAAGTTTTAATCAGGAACTTCTACATATACATACCAGACCAGCACCAGAGATCATTTTCTTGATGTGGCATCAATAAGGTAAATTAGCGATGTGCGATATTAGCGATCAATATTGCGATGATGATATGACTTGCAATACATTAACAGATAGCAAAAACAACTAATACATCATTTTCATTTCACTGCAACAGTTTTAATAATAAAAAAGTCACCATGACATTAAACTCCAAATGGTGCTCATCTAAATGAGAGGTGGCAATCTGACATAAAAGGGTTCCATTGATTGGTCAAGGACCTGAAGGGGGTTAATCCGATTGGTCAAATGTGTAACAGGCTTTATTTGATTTGTTAAATACTTTAAGGTGCCATGATTTTTTTTTCAGCATGTGCGTAAACATTTGAGGTAACCATTTATTGCAGTTTACGCTGTCTTTTGCGATATACGCATATCACACGGGCTGATATCGCGATAATGGTAAACTTGCGATTTATTGTACAGGCCTACATTTTTCCATTTTTTTTTTTGTTTCTGGATTTTGCCCAACACATTCTTGACACATGTCGAGTCGCTCCCTCGCATGTTGAAAATTCATCTGTTACTTTCTTAAAGTGGCAACACCTACTGCTAAATTAAAATCTCCAAGCTCGGAAAGTTAGCCAAAAACAAACATATCTGGAACGTTTCTTTCGCAGAAAAAGGCAGTGAGGAAACAGAAGAGTCTTTGACTACAAAATAAAAGGAAGCTGCATTTAACAGACAAAAACCAGGAGTCTTTACTCCAAATATGGATTTATTGCGACAGTTATTCCCATAAAAATAATGCATAATTTTTCAGCAACTGGGTGTCTAACGTTACGAGGTCGATGCTAATTTAATTTCATAATTACAATGAAATTGAACTAAGAACAGTTTTAGTTACTTTTTTTTTTCATCCGTCCCACCTTAAAAGTTGAACGACGCTGAAGCTGTCGTCTGATTTTTTAGCTTCCACTTTAACAGTTATGGGTTAGGGGGAAAATCTTTATCACATCACATTTTAATGATTCCTACATGAAATCTAGTTTAAAAATACATTTGAAACCAACTGCAGTTATTTTACAGAGGATAAAGATAAGCTTTACCCTGAATATTTTAGGAAAACTCAAAAGCTAAAAAAAAATATTAGACACCTATTTCAGCCTTGTACAGGCCAGTCCATGAAAATACTGTCTGACAGTAAACTGTGGCTTGAAAAAGGCTGGGGACCACTGCTTTAAAGGATTGGTGATAACAATAATTTTTCCTCTTTTTTCTGGTTAGAACTCATTTTCTTTGGAACTGGGGTTCTTCGCTGAAATGAACCAATGTTGTCAACGTCTGATGGTTTGACAGTCCATTCAAGCATGACGCAAATGGAGCCCTTCAAAGCTGTTTGTTTAGGCATTCCCTTTGGAAGTGTGTCTACTCAACTGTGTACAAACACCGTTAATGGAATCGATTTGAACAAAAGACTAAATGACAGAAGTATCTGACCTCTCTGGGTCCCTCAGACTGGATGAAATCCTCATAGATCTTCTTGGCCTTGGCTGCCATTTTCACTGGGTTCTTGGTCTTCTTGAAGTCCTCACAGGCCATCCAGAACTCGATGTTCTCATCACTGAACTCAGACTGCAGGTAGCTGCGGAAAGCTGCCAGACCATCTAAAAAGTAAGAGGGAGAAATGTTTCAGAGAATTTATATTTCTGCAGTTGCAAACACCACAAGTGCAGCATCAAGAAACACATTTCCTCTTTATGCACAAACCTGCTTTCATTTTGTTGAAACAAGTTTATTTATGAAAAAAGTACTACATCATCTTTCCACCACTAAATTGCCACAATAAATACATGAAATGACAATTTCGGTTTATAAAAATAGCTCTAATACACCCACACTTTTTCCTTCCCACAAGAGGACAACATGTAAGTCACAAACCAAACTTCTATAAAACATTTCACTGTGTCGTTTGGGTTGGCTCTACTGCCTCACAAATGCCAGAAACTGAATGTCAGCACGAGCATTTTTCCATTACAGTTGAGTCAGGTTTGAGCGGCGAAACATTTACATAACAAGACACCAAGACGGCCTTCAATTGATTTATGGACCTGGCGTCGTTGCACGGCTCTTGTTTGAAAAGGTTGCGTGTGATTTTCAGAGGTAAAGTAGTGGAAACTCTTTCTAAACTGAGGACTAAATTACAGAAGATTGTTGCTGTAGAAAATGTGAGCGCATACCATGTCATTCTTTTCCTCTCTTTCTTTCTTTTTTAATAAGAAGCATAACAATGCTTTGAATAGAAAACGAATCAAAACGAAACAAGCTTTTTAAAAACACTAATTTTTTGGAAGAAATTTTGCATTTCAAATAAATATAAGAAAAAAGACAAAAACTTTCAATGAAAAGTGCTTAAACACAACAACAAAAGCCACCACTCACTTCAGTCAGGAGCATTGTAGTTTAACACAATGCTTGTGAGAGCTGCAATTGTCTGAAAAGCATGTGCTGCAGATGATAAGCGCTCTGCTCTGGCTTCAGGCTTTATCTTCCATCTAAATGGGCTAGCCTGGATCAAAATAGCATGTAGCGGTAATCAAGCTCAAGTTGTTGTTTTTTTTTTCAGCAAACCTTTAGTACAGGGACACACAAAAAGAAAACACTCATTCACACACTTTTATGCTCAAATGTTTTGGGCACATATTCATGTCTGTGGTTTCACATTTCAACTAAAATAAAATAAAAAAAAACATAAATGTCTGTCATGAAAACATAAATGTGCGTCACTTAATGTAATTTGTTATATTATAAGTGGGGGCAGTTTCCAGTATTAAAGACCCACTCCAATGAAAATTAGGTTTTGAACATGTTCTTAAGTATTTTAAGCTTAAAAATTGCATTCTGAATATTTCTTTATTCACATTAGTTTTGTTTCCACTGAGAAGTTCGGTCCGGTCCAGTTATGAGTGGAACAGTACAGTCCAGTTAATTAAGCCTTGCTTCTACCGACCAGTTTGTTTTCGTGGCTCAAGCGTGGTGTAGACCGCTAGCGTGCTGCTAGCTAACCCTGTATCACACTGTCACTGTCACTGTCACTGTCACTAATTTCCACAGCAGACTAGGCTTTGCTAATGTTTACAAAAGAGAACACAGGAAAATGAAAAAACCCGAATGCTAACAAACTTTAGCTTAAATGAGCACTATATTCGCATTTTTTAATGTCGTCATAACTTTCTGCCAATCAACAGGTGGCTACAGCGGCTCCGCCCACATCACTCCATTGCACTTTTCAATGGACCTACAAAAGATAGGGGTCACCAAAAGGTATGGGTCAGTACTGTTTAATGGGTTAATTTAAACGCTCAAACTCCCAGACCGGGCCGTACCGGAGCGCTCAGTGGAGACAAGGCTTTTGTGGTGATTCAGATGAAATAATGCAGTTGGAAAAAGCTTGTAGTTGTGACGTTGAAGCTACTTCAGCAAGTCACAAGCTCCCTGCTCAGCTCCATTCTGATGCATGCGCTTGTAGACAAATAGATCCATGTATGTCTTCATTTTCCTTGTCTGAGCTTGAATCTGTACAGCTGGATAGCTATGTTATTGCTCACCAGTTTTGTTGTACTGGTTGTTAGGTTTTGGGTGTGAGGGGATTTAAACTACCAGGAAAGAGTGTAAACAAATGGGTGATGAGGAGGCAAATATCGAATAAACTTTGGGCACCATATGCAGAAACTTTAGAAAGTTTAGAAAACTATATTTTTTTGGCTAATCATAATCACTAAAAAAAAATACTAGGAACGATTTTACCATAGATCAAGAGATGATCGGAGTGGAACTTTAATAAACTGAGGCTTTAGAGAGAATTTGCAGAAGTTCTAAAGAAAACAGTTTATCCAAAATCTCAAAATCCAATTTTAGCAGCAGCAGAGCTATAAATCAGCCTAGGTGGAACCATTTAGACTTTGCCCTGGAGCTGTTACCACAACACGTAACCTTTACGGGTCGGTGTGCACACACAGATGCATACAAGCATTAATTAAAGCACGCAGAGACAAGACAAACATGTCCGCTGATGCTGAAGGAGCTACTTAGGAAGGTCTTTTGCCACCCACTGAGCTCTGCAGAGAAGAGGCTTCTCTGGGAACATAAAGCAGCTGCTCACTGACAGCTGTGTGTGCATCTACATACACCGCCGTGACATAAGTCACTTATTAGCAGAGTGGAGCTAAATACTATTAACAATCACTGTTAATCATCAGTCTTTCCTGCATCCTGTTGGGGGGCCACACAGATGCAAAAAAGGTCAAGAAAGTCGATTTCGTACAGTTTTTTTTTTTTTTTTTTTTTTTTTTTTCAGAAATGTGATGTTGTAAGGCTTCAAATAGGGAAACACCAGTTTCTCTTAGACAAGTCAAATTCTCTTAAGATATTATTACTCCTTATTTTTAATAAAACATTTTTTTTCTAAAAAATGACAGTTTTAAGAGTTAAGATTAGCCTTGCAGGGTCATTTCAGGTATGAAAACCAAACAAAAAGTCCAGACTCCATGTTTTTGGCCTGTTTCCAGTAATATTTTTAGCATTTTTTTTTTTTTAGCAAATTCTCTAATTTAGAAAAACCTTTAACATACTGTACTCTACTAGACTGACACTTGTTTGCTTTTGCAAAAATGTATTGATAAGGCAATATTTTGTGTGACATTATGTCTTAGTCTATAATAAACACTGTTTTTTGCTATACACATTTTTAATATTAAGACAGCATTAGGGCAAGTTTACAAACAAAATTATTTTTACTTTAAATCTTGTAAATTTACAAGAAAAAAGTCATAACTGTTAAACTACAAGAATAAACATGTTTTTTTATGACTTTGAAAGTCATAGGCTAAATGTATGACTTTTTCTCGTAAATTTACTAGATAAAATGTTGTAAATTTACAAGATTTAAATTAGTAAAATTGTGAAATTTAAAATCGTAAATTTTGTAAGATTGAAAGTTGTGATTTAAGAGATTAAATGTTGTAAATTTACAAGTTTAAAAGTCATAAATTTATGAGATTAAAAGTTTTAAATTTACGATGTTAAAAGTAGTAAATTTGCAAGATTTAAAGTTGTAAAGTCACAAGGTTAAAAGTCGTAAAGTTACCCCAAATAATTTTGTAACACGTGTTTTTAATTTTTTTTTGGTGGCTCTAATACACCGTCGTAAATATTATTAAATCAACAGCTGTTGAAAAAACAAATCTTTTTTAAGACCCAAGCTTTCACTTTTACATTTTTCGGTGGAAAAAGTACATTTTATTATGAAAAAGGGAAACCCTGAACATAAACATTTAATGTGGCAGGTTTTACAAAAATCTCAAACGCACTGGGTCAGCTGTACCTGTTTAAACTTCACTTCTAATAAAAAGTATAGCTAAATGCTTATAAATGCATGTTTTGAGTTTCCATATTTAAATGTTCATGTTCACGCACTGATATGCAAGTTTCTACGACATTAAATGCGTGTTGTTAGTCAAACAAGATCAAACTTTGATCAATCAAGAACTCTGATTTGGTGGTGACGTCCGCTTTAATTAACATTTCAAATTTGACCATAGTGGGACAATTAATAATTGCAGTTTGTGCCTTGACAAAGTTATGACACTATTCATATATCGGAATAGAGCTGTGAAAGAAAAAGATTTGCGATATTTGCACCATTTAGACATTTCACACCAAGCCTCTTCCAACTGTAAGTGGCGGACATGCGCTAGTAAGTAGAAGAAAATAAATAAAAAATAAAAAAAAGAGGCAATGCTGGCACCTTTATACATTGTTTATGGGAATGCTCATTTGTTGACCGTTTTTGGTTAAAGGTACTAGACATACTCAGTGATTGGTTGGGAAAAATTGTACCACACTGTCCAAGTTTATGCTTTTTGGGGGATAGAGACAAGATGACGGATATACCAGATGGGAAATTTTCCGTCCTGATGGTGACAGCCAGGGTTATTCTCAGACACTGGAATACCCCACAAATTTCACAGATCAAAGTGTGGATAAATACGATGACAAAAATGGCATCGTATGAATGTATGTTAAACAAATTAAAAAAGTGGAGACCCTACCACAGTGTTAATTTGTGACTCTTTCTGGTCCCATATTATTGTATACGACCAACAAGGTGAATGCTTCCAACATATACCATTTGCTATTTATTTCTAACTTGTCATGTTTAAAATTTACTCGTTTTTGCCTTTATATAATATTCTGATTTAAAATAGTACACTGCTTTGTTTTGTTCTTTTTTTTTATTTTGCTCTGCCCTTCTTTATTATTTATTTATTTTTTTGTCTTGTTTCATGAACCTGTCCTGTAAAATGCCATATATGTTACTTTTGTAATGTTATTTGGTAAGTTAAAACTCAATAAAAACTTGAGCTGAAAATAAAAAAAAAAGAAGCCCCTCCCTGCTTGTCCAGTGTGAAGACAGTTTGTCACGATGCCTGTGTGTAGGTAGCATAACAGGCAGACAGCAGGCGTTCGGAAAGGCTCGAGTTCCCATCTGACACTTATACTGCTAGCAGGATGAACACCGCAGCTTCAGACTGTATGACATAATGACGGTGGATGTGGTGCTTTTGAATCAATCACAGATCTACAGAAAAAGCCCCAGAGACTCTATATTGGCGTTCTGTGGCTTTTTGCAGATGACAAAATGGTTCTTGAATGTAGTATTAGATGACTGCTCAAAGGATAAGGATGAATACAGGATGAGATACACATTTACATGAATAAATTCACTTTTTTAGGTTTTTTTTTTCTGGAATAAAATAAATCGTTTGGTTTTTACCTGGTAAAAGAAAAAAAACTTTAATAAATGGCAACTTTCAAACAACTGTTTTCTCATTGCCTATAGGCTTACCAATGATGCCCTGCTGCTCACATACCAGCTCCATAAAAGCAGAGCTTTTTATGCCAGGCAGAAAAAAACATGAGCATCACTGTGGATGTCCATTAATCTGAGAAAGGCTGTGGGGCCATGTCCAAACAATTTGGAGTCCATCAATGTACAGTGAGAAAGATTATTCACAATCAGAAAGTATTCAAGGCTGCTGGCAGTCTTCCCAGCAGCTGATGTTCCATGCAATCAGACCAGCCATCAAAAAAAAGAAAAAAAAATCAAAAAAGGAACAACATGAACATGTGTGCAGATTTGAAAAACAAAGGATGAAGTCGTGAACACTCATTGGTTACCACCATACAGGGAGGTTTACCAAAACTCTTCCCAAAAGGCTTAGTCATCTAAAGTTGCACATTTAAAGTTCTAAAGCTGAGAAAGATGATCGAACTAAATGTTTTATGTTGACTCACGTCACTTCCAATCAGAATAAAAGGTTTTTATTTTTTTCAGGCTGAATTTTTGAGCTCCTTTAGGAACGGATGGTTTGTGGTTTTTGGAAGAACACTGAGCAAGTGCATGGAAGTAAAAAAAGAGAGAAAGACCTACAGCTGTTATTCAGAACCCGGTCCAGACTCTCACGCCACTGAGCAGCCTCCTCAGGGATAGGCCTACACAAAAACAAAACACAAAGATTCATCATCTTTAAAACGTTGCTATTATTTGGACCATAAATATGTGTTGCTGAACAGAAGACAAGCAGGTGAAGGGGTGATACAGGAAATCATCAAGGAAAAAGCCATAACTTTCTCATAAATTCAATTTTGATTCATTTTTTTTTAATTTTCTATTGATTTGAAAGCTTCTATTTTTATTTTATCCATGGGTGGAGCTAAGGGGGGAGGGGCTTGGGGTGGCAGCTACCCTTCAAAAAATTATTGTCAAATATTAAGAAATCATCTAAACAAGTTTTTTTTTTTTTTATTAATTGCGAAATAACTATTTTTTAACTGAACTCTTTAGCCCCTCACATGATTTGAGAAGAGAAAATTTGCAAGAGAAAATTCTTATTTTTGGAAAACTTGTTTAAAAAATTATTTTAACACAATTTGAAATGTGTATTTGTTATCTTTTAAAAGGCCTCTCACTCCCCAAATGTTCTTGCTCCATCACTGATTTAATCTAAAAATCAGTCATAAAAAGGAATTTCACTCACCTGAACAAGGTGTCATTAATTTTTTCTTCTTTTTTTTTTTTACATTTTTCATCAATAAAATAAAAAGTTTTTAAATACTTTTTAATTGTGGTTTTTTTTTTTTTACAGGATCAACACCTCAAGTTTCCACATTTACAGGTATCATGATGTGATTTGGCGCTGCGGGTGGGAGCGCTTCAGCTCCTGGGACCTGCTGTTGAGCCAAACTACACAAAAAAGATCTTGAAAACAAGAAAAACAAATAGCACCGCCTCAGCTTGAGCTCTTTTTACTCTCCAACAAGTGAGGGGTGACTCGAAGGTGAGTGTTTAATATCCTTAAGAAAAATGCCCCTCCAGGCGGTCTTTTAAAGATGCCTGTTGTTCCTCTGTGGAGGCCACTCGGCTACTTTGATCTTTCCCCCGGCTCAATTCTACCACTTCACCTTTGCTTGTCTGATCATTAATCTCTGTGGATGAAACACTCACTTCTGCAGTTTCTCCGGCTTCTTCTCAGTCTTCTCCGGGTAGGGGATGATGAGGTCGATGGCATTTTCTGGCTTGTTCAGAAAGACTCCCAATTTTGTCTTGATCTCTTTAGCCCTGGATGGAAAGCAAAACTTTTGTTCATCTTAAAATCAATTTGAGCTTCTGTGTCTTTTCAAAATAAGATAGACAGAATTCAAAGTTTTTGAATACTTTTATTTTGAAAGGACTACCTTAAAAAACAAATCGTTCTTAAATATTTTCTTTTTATGTCTACAGGTTTAATTTCATGTGTTTGTCAATACCTGAACAATCAGCATGTAAACTGTAAAAATTTAAAGAAAAAAAAAAATTAAATTTAAATTAAAACTCGTAATAAATCATAATAGAGAAATACACTTATTTGACTCAAACTACAGTAAATTGTGACATTTTGAAAAAAAAAACACTTTTTTTCTTCTAAATAAAAATAAAATAAAGTTCAGATCAGACGGGACAGGTAAAAGGCAGTGCAGTGTCATCATTCTCACCTTTCCAGGCAGGTCTGAGGTAAGGCAGCTAATCCTTTACACATTTTCCAAAGTGTTCAAGTTGCGATGTTCAAGAGTGACTTTAGTTTTCCTGCTTGCCAGCTGTGAGTCTGTGAGTTTCCTCTGCTTTCTGACTCCGGCGTTCAGCTCAGAAGGAGTTTTATACAGACGCCCTTTGGGCTGTGGGCCAGCAGCTAAGCCAATCAGACTGGAATGTGAGCAGCAGCAGCGGCAGATGAGAGGCCTGGCTGATGAAGGATGGTTTTTCAGTCCGAGATAGTTGTTGGCTTTAAATGATTTTAATTAGAACACTAATCTTACAGCAGTCAATCATTTTACATGTTATTATTGTGTTATTAGTCTAATTTGAAACACATTTTCAAAATTTGACTTCTTGCCACAACAACAGTAATAAAAAAAGAGTTATAGAGACAACATTCAAAGTAGATTCATGTTTAAGTTTTTTAAACTACAATATATTCTGCACTATAGAGAAGTATAAGTCCCACCATCAATGTTATAGTCTATTTTTGAACTTGCACATAGGAAGCAATAGCGTATTTACAAGACCTGTAACTCACAACCTTGTTTGTAACACAAGATACAGCTAAAACAAACATTACTCTGACAAAGCTAACTTTCAACCTTTGTAATAATGCATAAAAAAACAGGAAAAAAGACAGACGTTAGCCGCGTTAGCATGTTCACAATGCCTGTACCTCCCAACCTTGTTCGCAATTTGTAAAAAAGAGACTGATTCCACTAAAACAAACGCTACCGTGACTATGCTAACTTCAAACCTTGTTCGTAACACCATCCATCCATCCATTTTCTTGACCGCTTCTTCCCTTTCGGGGTTGCGGGGGTGCCGGAGCCTATCCCGGCTACTGAAGGGCGAAGGCGGGGTACACCCTGGACAGGTCGCCAGTCTGTCGCAGGGCTGTTCGTAACACGTACAATTAAAATAAGTTTGTCAAAACTACACAATAGCCATTGTAGCATATTGACAATAACACCCAAAACTGTGACTATGCTAACCCTCAATCTTGCTAGTAACACATAAGAAAAAAAAACAAAAAAAAGTCCAACACTGCTACAGGTTAGCGGCGTCGGCTTATTTACAACAACATGCAAACTCAAAAAGACAGGCGACATTTTGACAGAGCTTCATTTTACTCTCAAAGTTGCTTGAGCATCTTTAAACACAACCAGAATTAATCTGTATATTAAGACACTCCAGATTTAAGGCACACCGATGTTTTTTGAAAAAAAAAAAACTTAAGTGTGCATTGTATATTGCGGAAAATATGGTAGATGCAGAAAGAAGCTGTGAGTTTTAGCTTCATGTAAGTTCCTCATATTTTTAAAAAACTCTACAATTTAGATCAAGAAAAGAAATGTCAATTTTCAGGAGACAATAAATATTTTTAAATGAATCATAATTACTTTTAATTCCTGGTTCAGAGGACCAGAGCTGATTTTAATCACTGCAGGTTTGCAGCTCGTGTCAGATTTACTTACACAAATGAACGCCAGACTCCCACTAACAGGTTTAAAAGCTAGAGAAGTGTTTACATTTGTGTTTAACATGGCCTGGCTTAAATGTAGGGCACGTCCAGATTTTATCTGTGATGGATGATCAGAAACAGAACAAGCTGACACTAGATTAGTCACTTCAACCTGATATTTTCCTCTATAACATTGCATTTTTCTGTAACAGCAGAACTTCTTTAATTTTGATGTAACTGTAAAGGAGTAAACATATAATATTTATAAATTGAAATGAAATGTGTATTCAAAGTCTAAAAGAAGTACAAATACTTGTCGTAAAGGTAAACTTTACCACACAAAATGTTTAAAAATTTGACTAGAAATATAAAACAGCAGGGGTAAAATTAAGTTGCAATGGTTTAAAATTGAGTTGAGTTCAGACAATAGAGATAAAACTGATGAACAAACTCATCAAGATCTGACTAATTTAGACATTGTTTTCAACATGTGTCAGTCTGTATAAAAATGTTTTTTTTTTTGTAGGCAGCAATTTTTTTCTTTTTTTTCTTTTTTTTTTTCTTTCTCAAGTTATATATATGTTCGATCACACTAAAGTTTCTTAATGCAAACTGTTTTTGGTCTCCTCCCTTTGAAACATTATTTATTCATTGAGAACCCCACACTACATGAAGGTTCAAATGCATCATCATAGAATTTATAAGGAAATGGATTGACTCTTGAGTGATGTCACCCCCTGGTTTGCATTTGGTTAATTAATCTTACTTTGTTTTAAGACAGCTAGAGGAAAAATACTTGACATTGAAAGAAAATTCAAATTAACAACACTTAGAATTAAAAATACTTATGTATTATGTGCATCACTTCTATTAAAACGGTTAACAGTGGTCCTAAAAAGCTAACTTAAGATCAGACCAACGTATAGTCATTAACAACATGTATTAACTTTATTTTGAATTTACCTTGACCTATCTTTCAATTCAAAATCTGTGTTTATTATGTATATCTAGCGTAATGCTATTAAGTTTCTCTGATTTTCCTAAGAATTGTCTCTCTAGCTGAATAAATATTCTGGATGTTTTCAAGTCATTTGTGTATATGCCTTGTATTGTTCCTTAGCAACCTGGTATTATTGTGTTTTTTGTGTTTGGAGTTGATGATTTTCACCCAATTCATTAACTCACAACAATGTGGGTTTCACATGAAGGGGAAAATGTTCAGCTCAAATGAGGCATAAATCCCATAGGTAGTGTCAATACTTAATGTTTACCATCAGTAATATATCAACGTTCATTCTGGCCTTCAGTGGACATGTAGTTCACGTTGCCCCAACAATGTATTCTTACAAAGAAGGGTTTTTTTAGGGCATACGTGTTCAATTCATACGTTCTCAGAGGTCTAAATTTTCACATTGATTTCATGAGAAAACATGTTTTTAGCAACAAGTTTGAAGTTTTTTAGGATACACAAATGAACATTCAGGGTTGCAGTTGTGCCGTTGTGTGTTCATGAAAAACAAGAACATTTTTAGACAAACACTTTCCTTCATTTTTGTCAAAACGACATGTAGACCCTGTTTTATGACAAGCTCATGACTTCTTGTTTGATTCCACATCTGTGTCACAAAAACTTTAATACTAATAAATTAATAAAATATTTTTTCTTTAATGAGATTAAAGAAACAAAATGAAAAAGCCTTTATTTGGGTAGTATTGCAATTCAGGCATGGAGGTGGTGAGTTTGAGAAGAGGGTGTTATTTGGGTTCAAGAAGACTGATCAATATTCCAGTGGCAATGCTAGGGAACCGTCTCTCAGTTAGTCGTAATTCTCAAGTTTCCGTGTCTTTTCCCAGTAGATAGCAGGGTGCAGGTGATGGTGGAAGTTTTTCGTCACTGATGAGTCAGCGAAAGCTTGCAATGGTGTCCATACTCTTACACGTAAACTTTGGGTCTTCAAGGAGTAAAGCACCATTAAGTATACACCATTTACCTTTTAGGAAACGTCATTGCTGCTGAGCATTCTTGACTACAGTGTGAAGCTGTCCATTTGAAGTCCTTAGAGATGTGAGCTTCCAGGAATTTTTTTATTGAATTTTTTTTATCCCTGAAATGGACTGGCTACCTATCAAGGGTGTATCCCACCTATGCCCAACAGTAGATCGGACAGGCTCCAGCAACCAGGTGACCTCAAAAAGGGATTCAACAGGAAATGGATGAGTGAATGAAAATTCTCTATGCACAGTAGTGTTGTCCATGACCAGCTCCTTCGTCTTTTTGATGTTGAGAAACAAGTTATGCACTTTATCTCTGTTGAAAGACTCACTGTGAGTCCTACCAGGAATGTCTTATCTGCATATCATAAACTTGATGTGCTAGGTAGTGGCTCAGTTATTGGTTTGCATGGTGACTTGGTTCTGGACACCTTCCTGGAGAGGTGTGGCATGTCCCACTGGGCGGAGGCCCTGGAAAAGACCCAGGACACGCTGGAGAGACTACATCTCTTTGTTGGCCTGGGAATGCCTCGGTGTCCCCCCAAAGGAGCTGGAGGAAGTGACCAGGAAGAGGGAAGTCTGGGCAACTTTGCTTGGACTGCTGCCCCCGCGACCAAGTCCCGGATGGATGGATGGACAGATGGATGGATGGCAACTTGGAGCAGAATCCCCACATAGCCTTGTAAGGATCAGGTACTGACCATGACAGGAGATGACATGTGGCTGTCTATGCTCTTTGCCTGTGGGCGATGAGGGCAACCATGACTGCTAAGGACAGAGCTGGTCAATAAAAAGCATTCTTAAAGCCATCCCCAGTTTCTCTTAGTGATTCAGATTGATGCGGATGGAGTGGAGTGGATAGTTGAACATTCTGGATGGCTCTAATCTGTTTGCTTTGAATGTCGACTGATAGGGGTACAAAGTATTTCATGAGCACTCGAAGGGGATTGAGGACATAAGTCTAAAAGTCCTTGAAGCTGTCTGTGCTTTAGTTTCTAGGGACAGGAGGCTGATTTGAGGCCAGGGGGGAGCGTTGACAAGCAGCAGGGAGAGGTTTCCGATCTGTGTTGAGACTGCAGAAAGATGGGAGGTAGAGGCTTTTGAGGCCTTTGATAGTTCCGCCGTTTGGTCCTTTAACTTTCCCTGGGTTCACTGACCTTAGCTCACAAGTCCTCTGATGTACTTAAGAGTGTGTGGAGGTGTGTAAATACAGCGTGTGGGTCTGTGGAGGGCCTTGCTGCCTAAAAACAGGCAAAAAAGAGGTTATTGTTGTAGGAAAGCTTTGGTCGGCTGTTTCATGCCTCTAACCTGAGGGTGTAGTTGGATCCACAGTAGTTTCTGGACCACATATTTCCATCTATTTGTACTACAATCAAAATTCTGACCCTTTGTAGATGTTAATAAAACCAGCTTTATATTCAATAATCTCTTTCGATCTAGATGAGCTTTTCATCACTGCCATTAAACACAGCCTCATTTATCACTTTGCACGTTTGATGAACTGCGAGAAAGCTATTGCTTTAATATATGAAACTGTTCTGTCAGATATCTTTGGTAGATAAAAGTTTAATTTTCCTATGAATATGCAAACATTCATGAAGGGAAGCAGAAGAGAAGCCTTTATCTTCCAGCAAAAGATCAAGATCCCATGCAATACTTAGTTCTAATTCATGGATTATTGACTGACTTGAGTTTTAGTTGATTTAATGCCTGTACAGAACATTGAAAGTAAACAGTCAAATTTGCAATGAGGATGAACCCCATGAGATAAGAAAATCTAGATGCATGAGCCAAAAAAGCCCTGGAAAATTCTAATTTCACACAGTTTAGTGTTTCTGATGAACAAATAAACTGTGACGGGTTCCAAAGAACATTCAACTAATGGAAAAAAAGCTTGCCAAATAAGCCTGGTATGCACTTTTGCTAGTGATTTCAAGGATTTAGCCAATGTAGGGGATCAGCTTGTAGGTGTCACGGTTTCTGAAAGTGCCGGTTCTGTTTCTGATTGTGCTGCAGGCATATAACGCAGGCTTGACGATTATGAAGCTGCAGAATGGATCGTCACAAGCGACTAAAACATCAAAGTGAACCCGTGCCAGAGTTTTAATCATTAAACTATGAACACAGCCTGATGCAGAGCCAGAAACTTTAATGACAGTGTTTTTTAAGTCTATTTTAAAAATGCACCCATATGTGCTTAAGTATATTTATGAGGAGAGTGTAATCAAAAGCATGTTTTTTTTTCCAAAAAGATATAATATTAAAACAAAATCAATTGACATAATTGACAGGGATTTATCAGTTGTATGATAGGTATACTGTATACCTCAGACTATACTATAAGTTGAAATAAGAAGCTCTTTTAAAGTCCTACTATTTCAACGAAGCATTGTGGTGGGAGAGTAATGGTTTGGGCTTTTTTCCAAGGACAGGGCCAAGGAATTTAAGTTGTGAAAAACCTTTATGTAACCAAGTAAGACCCACTAAGTTGAACAGATATCTCTTTTATGCTACGCTGACACAAGGTGTGTGATGCACATCCAAGAACAGGGTTTGTGAAATGGTTTGATGCAAACTGTTAAAGCGGTGTAAATCTCATAACTCTTGCTCCAGCCTTTTTTCTTTCACAGCTCTATTCCGATATAAGAAAGATTAGTGTCCAGCCGGGCACAAATCGCAATGAATAATTTCTCTTCCATAATCAATGGAGTTTATGGTTGGCACTTCTATGAATTGAAATGGATGACATTCATGCTTCTCCACTAAGTCCCCTGATTGGTCAAAGTTTGACCTGATTTAACTTATGTGTGTTTATCGACCACAAGTTTTATAAGTAAAGCTTGAAACTTGTAGAAACTAACTAGCTATCTAACTAACGTAACTATGTGTGCACGCAAGAGTTTTGAACATTTTACATAGAGTTGTCATTGGAAGAGGTCACCTGAAAGCGCATTACTGAAGGACCTAGCTTTACAATGGTGGGGGGAAAAAAGCAAATAGATAAGAATTAAAAGAGAACTTCACAAGGCTAAACCTACAAAGATAATATTTAGACAGTGTAGCTTTAACAGGGTGTTTCTTTTGAATATTTTTTTACCATTTTAGTTCCTAAAACTATACAAGTAGTACTATACGAGTTTGTAAGTTGTGTGATCTATTATAATGCATTTTTTTTAAAGCACAAAATTACATTTTTGAACGTTTAAAAAAAAAAGAAGAAAAAACGAAATTACACCCATATGTGCTACTTACAACACTGCATGTAAAGCTGATTTAATCAGGTAATTAGTGGTTGGGGCTTTGAGCATGAAAGAGCCATATTTCATTATGCAGCACTTTTTTAAGAGAGAAACATACAATGTATTTTACAATGAGCAAGAAAAAAAAAATAAATAAAAGCTAAAATAAATGAGTAACATACTTTTTTGTGAAAGGTGAACACCTACAAAACCTATTTGTATCACGGTGTGCTGCATGGTGGTGTGCACTAATGCCTCCTAGGCTGTATGGCAGAAACGTAAACATAAAAAAAAAATACTTTTAAAACCAAGGCAATAACAGAGTGACAAAACAGAGGAACTGAAAACTAGATGCTTAAATGCACTGAGGGTGATTAACTGAAATGAAGATGATGTGATAGTGAGGCAACTCAGAACATTAACACCAATAAATATGTCTTAGAACAAAAAAGTTAAGAAGTGTACAATCCTTACACTTTAAGTCATTTTTAGTTTTTCGCCTTTCATAATGTGTTGATTCGATGAAGTAACTGACAACATGTACCACCACTTTTGCCCAACAGTAGTTGGGATAGGCTCCAGCAACCCTGTAATCCCAAAAGGGATTCAGTGGTTTTTGAAAATGGATGGATGGATGTTTTAATGGAGGCGAGATTTGTAATTTCTGTAAAACCTGGCTGCATTATTGTGACCTCATCAAAAAAAAAAATAAAAATAAACTGAGCTGTATGTCAAAAATGTGTCAATGTTTTCATCAAATTAAAATTTTGAGTTCATGGTTTACTCAACTCAAAAATGTAATTTGAAAAAATCTAATATTTTTTATTTTAATGAAATGTAAAGCTTTTGTTAATTGATTAAATTTGTCACTTTTTACGGTATAGGCTGGGGAGTTGAAATGACACAGAATGTATACATTCAGCTAACAAATGTTTACAAATGACTATTTATATAAAATAAAAAAAAATAATCCAATCAAAAGCATAAAGATGGTCACAAATGAACTCTCTCAAACTGCTGTTTATCTCTATTTGATGGATTTCAGTCTTTTCTTGAATGACTTCAGTTTTCACACTGAAAACAACCCAGATTGCTCTGAGTGCATATCACTCCAAATCTGTAAACAAAATTGATTTTTTTGTGTTTATTCGTGACAGATTCAGCGTCGCCTTCACAGTCAAGACAAGAACACAAGTCCTCGCAGGGTTTGCTTTGATTACAACATTTACATGCAGCCGGAGTTCAGGAAGGGACAGCCCTTTGAGTGGATCTGTACTCAGCCTCTGGGCCGTGGCTGCACTGCTGTTCAAATAAACTGGCAGCAGTTGGCATCCAGGTGCTTTGATTACCGCGCTGACAGAAGCTCCTCCGCTCAATTTACAGGCGTAATGGGTGCAGAAAACACCATAAAAGACTGTTTTCTGAGAGAAACGGGGCCCAAACACCTCAATAAAAGCACAAGGAATTCAATTTTGATCAAAATATTGACTGTTTTTACACTTGGGGACAAAAATTTAATATAAGACTCTAAAAGAAATGCATGAAGTATTAAAGCAGGGACATATGCTGAGCTGCAGACCTGACTAAACACGTGTATTTGTTGTTCCTGCTCAAAGCAGCAACTGGTCTCAGTTCACTGAAAGTCCGAGAACAATGAGCACTTTGAACTCAGATAATGGGATGCTTATCGTTCCTTTGTAAAAAACAGAAACTGAGTATTTGCATCTCAAGAATCGTGTTCTCTGTTCCCCATGATTGGTGTCTTCTGCAGATGAAAACTGGCCAGGTTTCCTGTTCTTTTCCCCCTTAAACGGACAGGAGAAAGTAATCT
The DNA here is from genome assembly GCF_002922805.2 of Oryzias melastigma. Classification (NCBI taxonomy): domain Eukaryota; kingdom Metazoa; phylum Chordata; class Actinopteri; order Beloniformes; family Adrianichthyidae; genus Oryzias; species Oryzias melastigma. The sequence continues at coordinate 20,012,272 of NC_050515.1, read as the reverse complement.
CGGCCTGACGTTAGTGCAGAAATACCAGCGAGCTCCAGTGCTTGCACTAACCTCCGAGCTCTGTTATGACTCTGCGGCTCAGATCGGGCAGATAGTGCACCCTTTTCCTGACATTTTATAGCTAAAGGTCAACAATGGGTGCTTGGAGATAAACACTGAAAAGCAAAAGTGCCCAGCAGGGGAATGTGTGAACGTCTGCATCAGATGAAAACAAAAATGCGCTGCAAGGGTTGTGAGTTAGAGAGGAGATTTATAGGGACCACTTCCTTTTACTGATTCCAGAATGGTCCAGAGATTCAAAGCTCCTGGGAATGTCTGATGCGATGTGGGGAAGGGTTTCAGTTGAGTAAGCAATACTTTCTTAAAAAAACTATGATTGGAGAAGTAGAATTTGATCATTTCTACACTTTAAAATGAATTTTGTTTTTCCAGCAAAGCCCCAAACCTCATCTCAGGGGCATTTCAATTGTGCAATTGTTTTCAAATCAAATGTACAGTTTGAATCAAACATTTCCTGATTTTGCTTCCAGTTGAGCAGAAAATTTGACGCGTTTCCTCTGATTGATGACTTTTCCTCTTTCAGACTTCCAACAGGAAAGTTAATTGGAAGCAGGAAACAGCGTTACGTCAGATGTTCGAGGACATGCAATGCAAGCAAACACAGACAAAAGAGTGAAAATAAATGTGAAAAGACTTGGAAAACTCACGTAGTAAAATCCCACAGTGTTTGACGATTCCATGTTATATTATTTGCGACACAAATTGTGATAAAAGGGGTTTTATTTTCATCTTTACAATAATTATTGTAATAGTTTGTATTTTTTAACTAAAAGATATTTAATAAATATCCCATACGAGGCCTTCCAAATACAAGATTTATGATTTATTTTATGGACTTATATGAAAACCCTTTTACCATATTTTTCAAATACTGTAACGCCAGGTTCACACTGGACGCGGAAGCACGGCGAACAGACGCGGAATGGAGGCCGCTTCCATTTGGCGACCTTTTTTACCTTTGGTGTAGTTCACAACAGCCGCAAAGCACCGCGGTCCTCCGTGTGAAATAATTGTTTCGCCGTCTGGTCTATTGCGCAAGCCACTAGGAAATCCTCTCAATCCTGGCAGGAAGTTACGCCAAGACACACGAAAAAATACGTTCAATTTTCAAAATATAACCAATTTTTCGCAATAAAATACAAAGATTGACAAATTTGATATTACTTTGGCATCTAAACAGACTGTAGAGATGAAAATAAAGACAATACACACACAGCTCAATGTAGCGGGCCGACTCCAGAAAGGCGGTGAGGATTGAGTGTCTAAATTGGGGACAAGTTAAGATGGATTATGTCAAATTAATTCTAGAAGCTGTAAATAACCTGTTCAAAACTCTGGCGTTCACACAAGTTTTATGGCTCTACACATATAATCCACAGCTGTTAAACGCACGTTTAAAGTTAAAACTGTTTAACTTTGACCCACTAGTGATTTTAATTTTCCATTGTGAGTAGCTGCCTTTTTAATTGGTCGAAGAGCTAATTGTTTGGATAAGTCACCCCCCCAGATAAATTATTCAAAAAAATGCAACTTA
>NC_050515.1:20005052-20010572 GCF_002922805.2 Oryzias melastigma | reverse complement strand
TAGGCTCCGGCACCCCCGCGACCCCGAAAGGGAAGTAGCGGTCAAGAAAATGGATGGATGGATCTAAACAGACTGTAGAGATGAAAATAAAGACAATACACACACAGCTCAACGTAGCGGGCCGACTCCAGAAAGGCGGTGAGGATTGAGTGTCTAAATTGGGGACAAGTTAAAATGGATGATGTCAAATTAATTCTAGAAGCTGTAAATAACCTGTTCAAAACTCTGGCGTTCACACAAGTTTTATGGCTCTACACATATAATCCACAGCTGTTAAACGCATGTTTAAAGTTAAAACTGTTTAACTTTGACCCACCAGTGACTTTAATTTTGCAATGTGAGTAGCTCCCTTTTTAATTGGTCGAAGAGCTAATTGTTTGGATAAGTCACACCCCCCAGATAAATTATTCAAAAAAATGCAACTTAATCCAATTTAGGAATACACAATTATATATATTTAAGCAAGTATAAAAATATGCAAAAAAGTTTTAATCCAAGAGTAGCTCATGACCAAAATTGTCTTGATTTTTAGATGTGCTTTTAAAGGGGATATATGGGTCACAACGCATTAAATGCATTTTTTTTAACCAGATTCTTTTGGGTCTACATAATTTTTCATTTTTTTTATTATCTAAAAATTTTTTTTAATCATCTGCTCTCATGTTGTAACTGTTACTTTTGCTGAGCCTCAGCCGTCAGGCTTGCTGGATGAAGAGGTGTCTTCTTTCCAGATGCTCCGCTGCAGAGTCCACGAGAGGAAATTAAATGGCGTTTCCCACAGCTCCATTAATTGTTTTTGTTAAGTTGTTTATTTGTAAAAGGCTTTTCCGGGTAACCTCGCGCTAACAAGGGGGACAGAGAAAAGCTCCAAAACTGTTTTCTCTTGGTTCATGAAGACTCTGCCTCTGACGGTCTGATGGCTTGGACATTGGGGGGGTGGGGGTGGATTCGAGGACACGTATCTGTGTGCTCGTTTGCATTCCTGCCTTAGAGAAATAAATTGCATTCTTTGTCAGGAGGCAACATGGATTTTCCGTTTGAGGGTCAGCACTGCATGCTGGAGATGAACCTGTCGCTGACCTGCTTTTTATGTAACAGTGAGGATGGTCACTTTGACTGGAACACGTCCACTCAGTCATTTCTGGTGATGCTGAATACTCAGTTTTAAAACAGAAAAAACAATGTTTTGTGTATTTCTAAAAGATGCAAACAGACGGTATTTTACACACTAACAGGCATACTTAAATAATTTTTCTCCCAAAAACTTCAGTGCACCTTGTGATCTGGAGAACCTTGTAAATGGAGTAATTCTGGTTCTGCTTATTGATTTCAAGGTGATTTTGAGAAGTAGTAATGTGGCTAACGTGGTTTTACGTGTGAGGAGCTAGACTGGGCGTTTGTGTAATTGCAATAATGTGTATTTAAAATAGTTTTTGTCTGTGCTGCAAACAAGGTTGGCTGTTATTGTGAATATGCCAACGCAGCTAACTATAAAAGGTGTCGGAACTTTGCTCTATTTACATGTTCACGTTAGCGTTTGTTTTACCGGCATGACTGTTTTCTGGTTTCTGTTACGTGTTAGGAGTTGGCGTAGTCACAGTAACGTTTGTTTCAGATGTATACGTTTGCTCTTTACCTGTTGTAAACAAGGCTGCAATATAGGTATATGAATACGCCAATGTGGCGAAACGTGAATACTAAGGAAGTAACGATTCTTCGGGAAAAAACGACTTCAACTCATCAACATATTCATCGATGCAGAAAATGTAAAAATCGGTTTGTCTCGGCCTGTGCCTAAATTTAGAAAACTGCAGAGCAAATGACTGATGACTCGTGACTGTGTGCGTCCAAGACAGGCTGTGTGTTGTTCTGTGCTTCCCCCCTGGGAAATTCTCACAGCTCCTTCGGATTTAAGAGTTTCACATAAGTCAGTCCCTCCAGGATTTTGTGATGTTGCGACTGCAACTATTTACGTAAATTCAAGCAAAGCCAAGATTTGTTCCTCAACCTGCAACGTTACATTTTCATTCAACTTTCTACCGCAACGACAGTCATGGGTGATGACGCAGCTACATGACTATTTTACTCATATATTTCTCTTTTGACTTTCCTTCCGGCCCGGGCGTGTGGAGTGGTCCGTCACATGGAGTACAACATGAACCGAGTATGAAAGGATTTGTGATCATTTCAATATTATGTACAGTTGTTTATTTATATTAAATACTTTCTGTTAGTAGGAAAACAGACAGTTTGATGTAAGGGGCAAAAATAAAACATACTTGGTCTTAAAATACCTTTAATTCTTTGTGTTGAAAAACAAAATTGTAAAATAATAGAAAAAAATCAAAATCTTGACTTTAAAACTGTGAATTGGGGGCCGGATCCAGTCATCCGGGTATTTCTATCCGGCCCTCCAAATCATTTTATTTTATTGTTATTAATGGCCCGATGTTATCTTGCGCTTATTTCTAACTTGTTCTATTTTGTCAAAATATGTTTTTATGGAGAGTAAAATATTGAAAGTTATTTAAGGTTTAAATTTATTTATTCTGGATTAATATCCCTGCCTGTTTTCATTCATAGTAATGTTAAAAAGTTATGTTTTTTAAACTTTTCAAAATGTAGTTTTAGAGTGTTACAAAAATGTTTATCCTGTTTGGCTTGTGACCTAAGGTGTGTTTTGGATTTTGGCCCCATGCGATTGAGTTTAACACCCCTGACTTAAAGTATCAAAAGATGGAAATGCTTTAGCACTATCTTCATACATTCATGGTGTAGGATTGTGCAATTTTAATACATTTTATTTAATAATTAGAAAGGATTGGTATAATTGTTCTTTTTTATTTGCTTACTTTAATTACATATTTTTTTTATTCTTCTTTTGACTTGTTTTTATTGTTCAGGTCATTTGCACATTGCAGGACTAATAAAAGTACTCCTATTTTTATTCTCTTGATCTCAGTTTAGAAAGCAGAAGGTGAACAAGCAATGATTTTGACCAGTTTTGGACCACAGTGGGAGATTTGTGAGTGGAAAGAGTGTCATTTAGTATGTGAAAGAAAAAAAGCCTTTTCTGCCTGAGACGACATGATTGTTTGAGTCTCCAAAGCCGAGTCCATTAGTGGAAAACACAGAACCGCACACAGCAAGGGCCTCTGCTAAGTGACTGAGTGCTGAGGCAGCCCTCAGCTTGAAGCTGCACTTGATGCTCACCTGGGCAACTCTGGGTTCATTCAAGTAAGGAAGTACTTTTTCTCACAACGTGATTTTTCTTTTTTTTGTTTTGTGGCCTGATGTCTAATGCTCAAATTTTGAGTAATTTGCTTTCATTTGTGGCTAGAATGTAATAAATAAAATAGATAAACAGATTGCGTGACTTACTCCTCCTCTATTAGTGTGGCTCCTGTTTTCAGATTTGCTGTTTAAACTAATTAAATAAACCGTTTGGCCATAATATTTTCTAATCATTAAACAGTTAATCCTTACACAACCCTAAAAGTTTTATTAATAGACTATGATGTGGCTGTTTTGTGTCCCTAAATTATCTAGTAGTTTTAACCCCTCCATGCTGTTTGTCATTAATTTGTAACAAAGTATTAGTTAAATATTAGTTTAGCATCACCTTAAAAGATAAAAACACAGAATAATATACTTTTATACTGGAAATAAAGTCAGACATGAAGGGGTTAAACACTCAAAATCAATATCCTTTCTAGTCACTAAAATGTGTTTTGTCAAGGTGAGATTGCTATTGAAAAACTGTAATGATAGAAATAGTTTTCTGCAAGACAGAAAATAAGGTAAATTTTATTACTTTCTCAAGATTTAGTGTTTGTAATGTGTCAGAATGCTACACAACCACACACACTTGCAGACAAACTGCAGAAAATTTAGATTCCTTAGTTAACCTGTGATTCATGTTTTAGGACGGGTTTAAGCTTGAAAATAAAGAAAAAAAAAACTCATTCACAGGGAAAACATCCAAACTCCACAAAAAAGGGATGCAGCTGGGATTTAAACCAGATCCTCTGTGGAGTAAGGGGAGACTGCTAACCGCTACACCACAGTCCAGCCCTTTCTGAAAAACATAACCAAATCCATCTCCATTAAAATTGTACACAAAGTACCAAACTGAAGTACACAAACACTTTAAAGTTTAAATGAGGTCTGACATTTTGGGAATTTGTTCCAGCTTTCTGTTCTCTTTAAGTGGCTGATTGATGACAATGAATCCAGATGAGAATAAATGTGGTTTTTAGTGAAAAGATGAAATAAAAGACTAAAAAAAAATCAGATCTAATCGATTCCCTCGACAGATGCTATTTTTTTTTTTTTTAAATCATTAATGTGATATTATGCATTTTTGAGGCCAACAATGACACAAAGGATGAATGTCACATCACTGAGTAGATTTTGGGGGTAGTATTTCTCTTTTTGTGTGAAAAGAAGGACAAAAAGACGCTCATGTGTTGTTTTTTTAAGACAGATCCTGTTGACGTGTCCTCAGCTGCTGTTCCTGTCTGCTGATGCAGATTGTGTTATAATTTTCCAGACCGTTGACCTCCGTCACATTACATAACTGTTTTTATTAAGGAAAAAAAAAGGAAGTTTATCAGAGTTCTATCCAAACTCTGCTGGGATAAGTGCTGCCTAATCCGTCTTTGAACGTTCAGACGTTCACATTTCCTGTCTGACCTTGTTCAAATAGTCATTAACACTTTAAGTCCTTGTAGAACAAAGAAGGAGGGAGCAGAAAAGAGCTTGACATTCAAAGCTGAGGGGCTGAGGGAATTTTTTTATAATTAAGCAAACATCTGGCTTCAGTTATTGAAGTGTTTGCAACAGAACTGTGTCCACATGAGGGTTTTTGCACATGGAATTACATGTAGGAAGGAAAAAAAACACACATATATAAGAAAATTTGCTTTTTCCCCCCACACCATTTATGAATTGGAGTTTATTAAAAGTATTGAAGCCACTTCAGAAAATCAAAGATGTTATGAAAGCTGCAGCTGCTTAGATTTGAGCACATTGATCGTCTTTCTCAATAAAATGAAGAGCCGCTAAAGCAGCTTGAAGACCCTTTCAATTATTTAATGATTTTTCCATCCTTATGAAACTTTCATTTTTTTAAAGCATACAGACTCAGTGTGCAACTGCAGCTGTTTTTACACTTTTAGACGTTTTAGCAATGCTCAAAGGAGTGATAAATATCACTAAAGATTTAATATCACTAAGTATTATCATGTAAAAGTATGTAGGTGAAGACTAGTTGAAAACATGACAGTTATAAATTATAAAAAGCTCACATTTTACACTGAAAACTCCATAGTTTGGTGGTTTTTACACAACTCTAAGGTCAAAGAGGTATAATGGAGTATTTGAGCTAGTTTACAAGCAAAAACATTGTTTTAATTAGGACAATAAAGCCTTCAATTTATGAGAAAAAAGTCATAACTGTTAAATTGCAAGAATAAAGTTGTATTTTTACATCTTTAAGGGGCCTATACCGTGCTTATC
>NC_050515.1:19990479-20004414 GCF_002922805.2 Oryzias melastigma | reverse complement strand
CTTATGACACTTTAATTTTTTTAAAACACATCGACTCAGCGTGCAACTGGAACCGTTTATACACTTTTAGACGTTTTAGCAATGCTCAAAGGAGTTATAAATACCACTAAAGATTTAATATCACTAAGTAAAAGTATGTAGGTGAAGACTAATTGAAAACATGACAGTTATTATTACAAAAAGTTAAAAATTTACACTGAAAACTCCATAGTTTGGTGGTTTTTACACAACTCTAAGGTCAAAGAGGTACAATGGAGTATTAGAGCTAGTTTACAAGCAAAAAAAGTAAAAATACGAGATTGAAGTCTTAAGTCTAAGAATTTTTTTTCTTGTAAATTCACAATTTTAGTTTTGTAATATTACTTTTTTGTGGTCCTTATACTCTGTTGTAAAACAGGATTCACTCAAAAAAATAAAAAACCCTCAGGAAAAAAACTTAAATTGAGTTAAAATTTAATTTCATTATTTTTTTCTCAGGGACAACTTACATTAATAGCATCACTGCCATGACCCAGACAAAGCCCAGAGGCTATTTTTTATGTATTGATTCTGGACAGATGTTAAAAAAGAAACTGCTAAAATCCCCAAAATTAGTAATGCTCCAACGAGTAACCCAAAAAATACAACCCAACACAAATAACCCGACGACTGAGTTGAAGAAACAACTCAACTGTTTTTAAAGTGTCATAAATCAATACAGCAAATACATAAAAAAGAAATTAAACATTTGTCATAAACTATGTTGGACATGCTATACTAGTTATACTAAGTTACAGATAATCCTACTCAAATAATACAATTCAAGAATAATTAAAACAGAATTGAATTTGTTTTAAAAAATCACCAGTATAATAAATAACAGAGGAGGATAATTTTAATTAAAAAAAGGCAAATATAATAATAAAAATAAAAAAAGTAGTCATGTTCTTGAGAACATTGACACCTTTTTAACATCTGTCATCAGTGCAATTTGTCATAAACCGCAACAGCTTCCATAAAGATTTACTTGCAGTCTGAGTTTTTCCTGGCTGACTCCAAATGTCTGTTATCATCTCTAATCTAGTAGAAAGTCTCAAAAGTGTTGATTCTTTTCAATAAGTGCTCACTCATTTAAAATAAAAGAATGGGACGGAAAATTTCTTGAACAAACTGCAACAATTTAAATACAATTTACCAAAACAGAGTCTAAAGACCCACTTCAATAGTATTCTCAATAGTCTTTTAATCATAATGATGCAATTTTTTTGCATAAATCAAAAAATCAAATTTTAAGTTCATCAGAAATGTGTTTTTGAGTTGTGGGTGGGATCGCTGGTGTGGAGTAGGCCGGCTCCCTCTTCCCATCATCCATGTCTTTACACGCTCTCTTGTTAGCTTACAGCTCCTCACACCCTTACAGTTACAGAATTAGTGCAACAAAAATGGCGAGCAATATTGGAGTTATCCAGCTAGATGCCACTCAGATGAAGAAAATGAAGACGTTCATGGATCTAGTCGTCTATAAGCAGATCCAGAATTAAGCGAAGCAGGGAACTTAACTAGCCTTTTTTAAACGTTTCATCTGCTCCTGATTCAAAACTAATTGAATAAAAATAGTCAGGAATATAATTTTACGCTTAATTTTCTATATATATTTGCTTCATGAGAAAAATGCTACAATTACATGTTAAAAACACCAAAAACATCCATTTCATTGGAGTAGGTCCTTCATTTTCCTTGTATCTATCTGTCCATCATTGATTTAAGGTTAAACATTACTAAAGAAAAATTTAAATAATTGTTTTTTTTTATTTTTTTTATTATTTTTTGCATCTCATAGAATATTTGCATGCATCAACTATTTCTATGCAGAAAAAAAGGGAGACAAGAGGAAGACACTGAATGTGTGACATCTCTTCTGTGCTTTCAGGCCTGAACGCGATCCAGAGGATGTAAAACCCAGAGGAGCCCGAAGTCACAAGAAAGAACAGTCTCCTCTTCTCACCAGGGACCCACACCGGGAGATTTCCCACGCTTGTGCGATGATGTTGCTGCTGCTGTCACACTCTTGTAACCCCCCCACACACTCATCTTCTCATCCTCTCCTAATGTTCTGCCTCCGAATTTGTCTTCTTCTCCTCTCAAGGAATTCTGCTGACTTGTAGAGAAAAGAAAACGACAACATTCTCAGTTTAAAAACTAACACTTGCTAAAGAAAGGGACTGTTTTTATGCAACGCACTATTTCAAGCTTCACTAACATGTAGTGATAAATTTCAGATATGCTTGTGAGATAAGAACTCCAGTAAAAGAAGCTACTTGGAGGTCTGGGCCACACTGAGGTGCACATGTCCTGCACATGGCTGGCCCCTGGGGGGGTTATGAAGAATGTGCACACTGGGTCAGCCTCTCCAGATCTGCTTCCATCTTTATAACCGCCAAGAGGGTCATCAGTGATGACACATGTGGGACCGCGTGTGGCGGCTGCACCTATTTTCATCTCAGGGCCACAGAGCTCAGGACAGCACAGAGACTGAAGAGCACAACACGTGAGGTCCATTTTTCTGAAGGCTCTAACTAAAAAAAAAGTTTCAAAGAAATGTGTATTTAAAATGTTTTTTTTTTATTTGGCAAAAAAAAGTGTCATTATTAAGTTAATGGAGGTTTATATTTCATTGGATATTGTTAATTCTGTTATCTCAGGTGAGAAAATGAGAGAAAAGAAATTTGTTTCCAATATATGAAAGAAAAAATATGAAAAAAATTAACATTATTTCAACTCTAACATTTCTAAATAGGAATCTGTAGTTCATCCACATGTTCATGTCTATAGGGCCAGAAATTGATTAAAAAAATAACAAACTAATCGCAAATCTGGAAAAAAAAAAAAATCAGATTAATCGCCGTCATTTATGTATTTATTTATTTTTTAGTTACAGTATTTGCCAGCCACTTATTATCCGCAAATAATCACAACATGAAATCCCACGCAAAATGGTTCATTTTAGAATTTTTTAGCCCTTTGGAACCAAGAGTCTAAAACTCGGTTATTCTCTACTTTTGAATTTACTTTTGTATTTTGAATGTGGTTGCTTATTTGGTGTAATTTTAATCAGCACAACCACACTTATGCAACATTACCTTTATTTTGTCATTTGTCCATGTTGCATTCACACACTAGACATAAAATCATGCAAAAACAGATCATTTTGTCTAGAAAAATGGGATTAATTTTGCGGTGGAATATCCAACAGAATTAAAGTTTTAGGTGTAATTTAAAAAAAAAAAAAACAACAAGAGTAAAATGTGTCAACAAATTAATCAACATGTTTTTGAAAGAAAATACAAAGAAATCCAGGCTAAAGTCACACCAGGCAGCCTAAAAAATAAGAATTTCTCTCCTAAGAGCACTGCATTCTATTTTACATTTTTCATGAAATTCTGTTTTTCTTTTTTTTCTAGCTTTTTTAACTTTCCTTATTACGCTTGTGAAATTATAAAACACCCTTTATTGCGGATGTACAGCTGCTGCTGCATTAGAGCTGTCAGAATGATGCTAGTTCTCCGCCTTATTTATTAAAATAGAAGATTGGTTTTGTCCAAAAACTATAAATATTATATCTTTAACTTAATAAAATCTCAATCACAGGATGTAAAACAAAGTTTAAGTTTATTTTAGACAGAGTTTTACTACCCTGATCTCACAGCAGGAAGGCTTGGATGCCATTAATAAATATTAAGTAATTAATTACGTTTTATTAATAGTGCGCGTTAACGCGTTAACATTCACAGCCTTTGTATAAACACATATTTATACTACAGGGAATCACTTTATCTTATTTTATAATCTACACTTTTATTTCTGGTTTTATTCGATCTTTATTGTCTTAAAGAGTGGTTTTTAACACTGGAGAGAGTCTTTAAATAGTCTTTATTGATCTTTTATTTAACCCGGAGAAATAAATCAATTATTTTCATCATCATCATTTTTAAATTTCAAAGATTATATATGTGTATTTTCTAAATACAACAATGTGGGCAGACTGATGTAAAAGAAAAAAATAAAAACAAAAAAACAAAGTCTTCAGAGGTCCAAAGCTTTACTTTAGTGACATCTAGTGGTTAAAAAAGACACAGCAGTCTAACTGTGGCAGTCTGTGGAGCTTCTTATAGGGGTCAATTATGTCATACATTAATTGTGTTGTTTTCATTAATATAAAAATAGTTTCTTTAAGTTTCTGTTAGTGCATTCCAAAGAGATTTTCCACAAGGCCCTATATTAGCAAATTGGTGGAATTAGTCTGAAGTTTTGGTGAGTTGGATTGGTGATGGATGGAGGGAGCAGGACAGACTCGTCTGCTGTTGATGAAGTCAAACTAAAGCATTTCCTGTTGAATTAGCTTGAGGTATTCCTATCAGCATAGAACATCCTGTACAACTGTTTTAACAATAAATCAAAAGAAAAACCACAAAGATGCTACTAAACATTTGCAGAAATGGAACAATTCAAAAAAATGTAACAATCAACTTAGCAGATAAATAAACAAACAAAAGTGTTTATTTATTTTTGTTGTTTCTAAAATAAGTAAGCAAAATTGTATTTAAGATGGGTCCTTTGAATTACTATAAACTCAAAAAACTCTGCAAAGTTAGCTTCCTAAATTTAACTCAGTAATCAATGAGTGTGCAAAGAAGGTCTTGGAGTTTCTGGACTCCTCACAGACCTCTGCATCTTTTATTCAGTCCTGCAATGACCGCTTTGGATCCTATCTGAAAAACTGTGGTGTGGATTTTTCAATATTTACAATAAGGAGGTACCTGAATAAAAATAGCCTGCATGATCAAGCCATAAACACTACATTTGGAGAGGAGTCAACAAGGCCTATGAAAATAACACTATTCCTACTGTGAAACACGGAGGTGGGTTGCTTATGGTTTGGCGATGAGTGAGCTACAAAAGCTCAGGAAACTTGGTCAAAACTGAAGATGAGTTATGGTTATCAGAAGATACTGGAGGTAAACTTACACTTTTATGTTATCTTTTGTATCAATAGCCCAGATTTGATCATTTCTTTCAGGGTACATAAACTTTTCAGCAAACTGCTTATTGTCCATGTTAGGGGAAGGTTTTCATTGAAATGATGTTTCAAATAAAAAAGGATTTGGAATCTAAAAACCTAATTTTATGGTCAAATTTTTATTTACATTTAATTTTTTTAAAAGTGATCATTATTATTCAAGTACAATGACATTTTGGACTGCAGAGTTTGATGCTATTGTTCAAATATTATGTCTCTTCTTTCCCATCTGTGTTTGAAATAAGTTTACATATTAAAAAAATAAAGTAAAATAATTTCAAAGTTTTTGAATACATTAAAATGGACAATTTCCCATGTGTGTAGTTGACCACTTCAGCCACTATGAGTCAGTGTTGCTTTGAAATAGAATTTGAAAAAAGGATCCAGCCTGAAACAAAAACACAGACTTTCCTTTTTGCTGTGTAAGGAAAGCTTATAAAAATACAAATCTTAAAAATAGACAACAAAAAATGTTTTTCAGAATGTAATAGTTCATTTAATGACAATAGAAGAAAATTGTTATATTACAACAACTGATGTTTTTTCTTTTTTTTTTTAGTTTTCCTTGAGTTAGGCCAGTTAAATGCCAGCTAAATTTAGAGCCTTAAACCTCATTCCTATTCTTTCTGTCTTTAGAGAACTCCAATTTACTTCTTTAATTGCATTTTAATATTAATCAGACCAGGCAGTAAAAAACTGGCTGAGACCAGCCTGTCTTCCCCTCAAGAAAAAGATCTCTTCCTGTGCTACAGCGGGGCTTTCGTCAATGGAAAAGGAGGTTCAATGACATCTGTTCACATGTGGGTCTCAAAAGAAGTCAAATGCTTTGAGCAACACCCAGTAAATTTCCTTTGAAGTCAGACAGGAATAGTTAGGAGGGAAGTCTTAAACTTCGGAGAATAAAAGCACAATTGATTGCGACCTAGCCGCATACTCTTTTCAGGTTTCCTTGCAGCTTAACTTTGATGCTAGAGATTATATACCTTACCTTATGACAGCTAAGGAAACAACGGAGGTCCAGTTCCACAAAACATCTACAAGGAGCTTTTGTGCTGATCCACAGCCCAAAACAATGTCTTCATTGTAAAGAAGTTAAATAATCCAAATAGATTTATTGATTCTTTATTTTAATGTATGCCGTAACTTTATAGAATGGGATACCATTGAGTAAATCTTTATGCTAAAATTCAGCTTTTCTGGTTATATGCATTCATTATATTTTTTACCTTTTCAATATTTTATTTGATTTATGATTTAGAATCCATACATAAATAGATATAAAATTATTTGTAAGTATTGTGAGAATAATTTCTTTTATTTTTTTTCTTGATTTTTGTTGGAGGACAAGTTTTAAATCATGCAAATGAATGTGACAAAATAAATAATTGTCTTATCTAATATTCTCTTATCTAGCTTAATTTTTTCACAATTAATCTATTTTTAGAAGATTCTGAAGTGGAGATGAGTAGCTTTGCTCTGAGATGCAACATTTTACAGTAGTAAAGGGCTGACACAAGCAAAGTAAATCAGCTGGTTTGGGGGGGAAACGAGCAACTTTGCTTAGCTATGCAACACTAGGAATTTGATATGCAACACTTACTTTACAAATAAAGTATTAGATAACGATGTAAAGCTTTTCTGCGTCAGAAGCAGCTGATTTTGCGTTAATTGCGGTTGAAGAGTAATAGAATGTCAAAGATCGTGTGCTATTTAACTCAAGCGACATCTTCAACATTACAGGGTTGAATTAAAAAGCAGAGGTCAAGATTTAAAAGATTACGACTGAGAATGACTTTAAATGTTTTAGTTTGGTTCTGGAGCTGATGTGTCATCTTGACTAATACATTTACATTTTATGATTTTTTTTAGGATTTTATTCCTTTTTTTTTAACTTAACTTTAAGTTGATTTAAAAGGACCTGACTGCAGACAGAACCAGAAGTCATTGAGTGGAACAGGAAGATATTGCTAAAAAAAACAACTTAATTTTAACTCGCAATCCAAACAGTTTAGGTTTTTTGTTTGTGTTTTAGGCTAGGAGTCGCTAGTCTCAATGTGAGCTCAGTGACCACCTGTTTTGAACATAGAGCATAGAAACTGACCTAAAAACATGCATAGCGATTAATGATTGTTCAAGTTTTAAATGCGTAAGTCCGTTTAAACATGTTTACAAAGGCCGGATCTGAATTCTTTCCCTACCCCTACAGCTTTTCTCTATCCCTATATTTAGTCCTCCAAACAGGGAGTTACGGAAAAATAGTGTCTTCAAATTCAGATGTTACTACTACTTGATGACATCATCAATAGTCGACAGCCAGCTACATTAGCAAGGAACAAAAATGCATTACTTATATTTAAATGTAAACTTCTGTGCTTCAGAGCACAGCCATGCAAAGAAATGTGCTTCTCCTCTGTGGCACAGTTCACCCCTGTGGCTAAGGGCTCTACATTCCTCGTCAGTGAGGGTAAGTTCTTAAAAATCCTATTTTGGACAGCCCTGCTCCTTCAAATACCCCTACGATTTAAGGGGTAGGGAGAAGTCGTAGGGGTAGGGGAAGAATTTGGATTTGGCCATAGACTTTTCATTGGAAGTTGTGGCTTGAAGATGTGTTTCCAAGCCTGGTGTGAATGTAGTATAAAGGGTTTGGTTCCATCAATTTGTTCATTTTCTTCCTGGGCACAATTGTATCACACAATTTATCAATACCACAAGAAAAAAATATCCTCACATGAGAGGCTACAGCCTTATTCCCCCTGATAATATGTCTAAAACTAACAGTTTGCTCTTGTTTCTCGTTCTTTAACACTGTTAAGAGCTGTTTCTATCATTTTTAGTTCAACTTGATGAAAGCCAGATCCTCTTTATCAAATGTTCTCTGCATGAAACCCTGTTCCTGCAAGGGTTTTAAATATCTCCACTAATGAAATGAACTATTCTAGATGTTGGATAACCCATGCTGCAGCTTCATTATTCATGGAGCCAGTTTTACGGACAGGCATTGCCGCGTGTTGTCGAAAATGTCAAAGGGTTACTATGGAGAAGAAGGCGGCATTTTGACTTGTGCATATGGATCGGGCCTCGGGACCAGCTGTTGTCCACCTGATAATGGCTCCACTCTGCACTGATGACATCTGAATACACAAATAATCAGCAAGATTCTTTTTTTAAACCAAAGCAAATCATGATAATATTTCACAGGAGGGGAATTATACAATCCCACCATCAGAAACATTGTTACCTAACTACAGACTACGGGGAGGAGGGGTTGTGTTATCCCTTTGTTATGTGATTTGTTGGGTAGCGACCGGCTGCAGCTGCCCGCGGTAGCGGCCATACTGACATTTATTACCTAAAGTTGATGGCAGGTGCAAACAGCGTCTCAAGTAATAATAAACCTTTACAGCTCTTCCTATTACGTTAATCCTGTCACAACTTCTGTGATGCTTCCTGTTTTCTAGCAACACACACGGCGGGTTTGCATTGTCCAGGACCTTTATGGGACGTGTTTTAGCAACGCCGTCAACACATCGCCTCATACGTGAATCGTTGCCATTTTTCTTTTCGGCCAGACCATCTGTCTGATTGTTTGCACAAGTTCACCTGGCTGTTTTGTTTGTTTGAATCCAGTGTTTCATCTGTGTCACTAGGGTAAGCTTAATTATCTTGTTCGTCAGTGAGTATCCAGACCTAACAGATAGAAAAAACACAAAAGATTTCCAGTTTCCACACTTTATTTTCTCAGTGTATTTCTTTGTGAAAAGACACAATTTATCAACACATTTTCTGGTAAAAATGTAAATCATACTACAGATGAATAAATAGAAATAAATACAAATAGTTTCACTTGACTGTTAAAAACCAGTGCACTTCAAAAATAGGACATTGCACAAGACAGTTTTGAAAAAAAACTTTGCTAAAAAAGGTGCTTTTTTTCTTCTTTTCCTGCTTCCACTCCCTTGCTTTTAAACAGACGTTGGGTCTGTCAGGTCGACCCTCTTGGGCTTTGCCCCTCCATCGTCTCTACTGGCACATCAGTCCACTTCACACAAGCAGCTCTCAGTGTTCCTCCACCTTGTCTGTGTCTCTCCTCAGAGGCACTTTTTAGGTTTTTGATCAATCCCACGGATGCCCTTTGACATGCTTGCTTTCTGTCTGCTCTGGTTGGGAAACCAGCACGCAGCAAGTTCTGCAATCTTCTGGTGGCTAAAGGTCCTCTTCAGACCGATGGAGAAGTTCTCACACCTTCTTATCTGGCTGGGAGTGTTTCGGAGATTTTGCGCTCGGCTTGGCTTGGCACACTAGATCTCTGTAGGCCGGGGAGCGGAGGAAGCGTGGGTAGCAGTCTTTAGCCATCAGCATGTAGATCCTGTGCTGAGCCAGGTCAAAACAAGACGGTGTGGGGGTCTGCATGTTGGCTTTGGTGATGTCACGGGTTTCGTGGTCAATATTTATCTACAACGATAAACCAAAGACTATTAATTAGTGTCATTTTTTCCCATAATTCAGATATATCTTTTTTTTTAAATTTGGGGTATTCTTACCTCTCTGGGAGCTTCACTTCCAAAAAATTCATTGAAGATCTTTTGGGCTTTTGCACGAAGTTTGGTAGGACACTTGGTTTGTCTGTAATCCTCACAGGCGAAGTAAAATGCAATGTTCTCCTCACTGAACTCAGACACCAGGAAGGCTGTGAAGGCACACAGTCCGTCTGCAGAGATAAAGGTGTTTGTCATTATAGCACAACTGCCACACAAATATAAAACATTTGCAGCCAAAATAAGAGCACAAACATGAATGTTTCCTTACATTTGCTAGAGAGGAGCTTCTCAAAAGACTCTTTCCAGCAAAGGCATTCTTCCAGGGTTGGCCTATGAATAGACAAAGTACTGGTTAGACATAAATCAGAAGAGTATTTGCTGAAGATCGGGGTATAATAATGCTGTAAAAATACTCATTTGTCATGATACTTACTTGTTTTTTCCAATTTTCAGACATGACAGAGTCCAACTGGGCTTCTGCAGAATGTTACCCAGTCTTGCTTTCATCTCCTTGGCTCTGATGGGACAGAAAAGCAGCAAAAATTCACTTTTTTGAACATAAAACTAACATTTACATGTGACATGAACTAAAAAGTCCAGATTTTACATTCCAAAAGCCCAAGCACAGATGCAATAAACCCAAAATAAAAAAAATCTCTGCAGGAATCTGCTTGTACCTTTCCAGGCAGCAGGTAGGCAACGATGCAAGTCCTTTACACATAGCAGCAGGTCGGAGCTGGCACGGGTGGTGTACTGGGCCAGGTGGTGCTTTAGTATCCGTTTGGTAGAGCTCAGTCAGGAGCAAGATTGTCTGCGTTTGCACAGTCAGAGCAGAGGTTTTATATTCCCTGCCTCCCCCTGCCTCTGTGATGACATCAGCACTGTCGACCAATAGCGGCGAGGCAGTGAGAAAAGAGAGAAAAAGAAAGAGAGGAAGTTTGAAAATAGGGGAGGATGTGCAAGGACAAGGCTGGGAAATTACTGACAAATGAAAAATGTCTCTGATAGCAGATGGAAAAGCAGCTTGTGCTTATTCCTGAAAATGAGCACAAACTGTTTTGCAAAAACTGTTTTTCTATAGCTTTTCTTGGCCGTCTGCCCACATACACTTTCTGTTTTAAAGCAGTGCTCTCTGTAATGTCTGTGGAGAAATCCAAACCATTGGTGAAGTGGCTGAGCAAATAAACAAAAGCGAGGAAAGAAAAAAAAAACAATCTGTGTAAAAAAACAACAACAAATAAATATGTATATATTGACTAGTTCGTGAAAAATAATCCATACTATCAAATATATCATCATAAAATATTACCTTATTCTCAGTAAAATAGAGTTTTTTCCCACTAAAAGAAAAAAAAATCCACATACTCGTATCTCAGAACTCTGTTAATTGCTTAGAAAACACAAAAATAAAATGATGAAAAATATTACATTTGTAATTTATAATGCTAGCTTTAGCATTTAAAATTACAATTGTAATATTTTACATATTTGTGCAAAAAAAATTATGTATATTATATTATCATTCTTTGTCAATGAATGTCATGTCCAGGGCTACACATATCAGTACAAAGCAATGAATAATTAAAACTTGAAAGGGGAAAAACAAAAGTTTTACTAGAATATTTTTTGCACTTTACAAAAATAAACAAAAAAGGTGCAGAAAAAAGGAAAACAAACAAAATGAAACTGAACATTACAAAAGGTAAATTCCTTAAAAAACAATGTAATATTAACTCTTTAACTGAACATTAGAGCCATTTAAAAAAATAGATTTTAAAACAAATGCGTGTATAAATTGCACAATGCAATACACAGCATAAAACCTTTTTTTTTTTAAATTGATTTTGTCTTGGTTAAAAGCTGAAAATTACATGAAATGTTGCCTCAGCAACAAGTGTCAATATATCAATTCTCCAAATTTCTTCAAAAGAAAAAACTAAATAAGAGAAACAATAACTAAATGATTTTCGGGTTTAAAATTAAGTAAAAATTCATGATTTTTCTGTCATGCTTGAAGGTGAATCAATAACAACACAGATAACACAAGTACTACAATTCATGAAGCAGACTGTTTGTTGATACTTCCTGATAGAATCATGAGTTACACATGAATATAACTCTATTCCAAATGATCCCTGATTAAAATTCAAAGTGAATCCATGAACATTAGTTAGTCAGTGCACACAAAGAAACAGGAGAAGCCCAGACTCTATTGTTTATCATTGGACTTAATTAGCCATGAAGAGCAAGTTGAACAGGCCTTTGTAACATCCTGGTTCAGGATCTTTATAGTCTTTGATAAAAGTGTTTTTCCCGTCAGTTCTTGAGATTGATGGGAGGGAAAAGTAGTCTCCCTTGGTAATGAAGTTAGAGAAAGCGGGCGGGGTGCACGCGCAGATGCAGCTCACAAGATGCAGGCAGACTGGTTTCCAGATGGCAGACAGAGAGCTGCTTTATCTAGGATGTGCTCATCATGTAATCCAGATTACGGGGACAATAGAGAATCTGAGGTGGTACTTGATTGAAGGACAATAAAGGCAAACATTCTCACACTTATTGGAGTGGTGGTTAATTTAATCAAATGCTTCTAGTCCTTCTTTTTTATTCTAATTATATCAACTGTAAAGGGATTTTTTTGGTCGCCAACACAGCAAAATGAGGTGAGGATCCAATCACCTTTAACACACAGATGATTCAGATTATGTAACGTATTTTAATGTTCTCCAAAAGATTATTAATAGTCATCCTGTTTTAAAACATTAACAAACTCTTATAAGAAGTAAAAGTTCTATTAAATTAACTTTTAAATTAAACAAAAACAAAAATATTTTGTGTCTATCTTATCTTTCAGTAATAATGCATCTTCATTGTGAAATACACATAAGTAGATTTGAGAAAAAACTGTAACATACCTCCAGCAAAGTGAAAAAAAAGGCCACAAATTACTGTCTGTACGATATGATTCCACCAAAAAATGATGTGTCAAGATAGCTATCATTCTTGCTTGTGTTTAAAATCATCATTTTCAAGCTATACACTTATTACCAATTAAATAAAATGTAACTCTCCGATTTATTTGGGAAAGCCTATTAACTGTAGCACCACTCTGAGTTAAAAAAAAGAGCTCATTCTTAGTTACTATAAAGAAAAATATAATGTTGTTCACCGTTTGGCTAATCCCATTAAGGATCGCCACAGCGAATCAGCTTCCACAGCATTACACAGTTTTTTTTGGCAGAGAGGTTTTACGTTGGATGTCCTTCCTGTCACTCCCCTGTATTTGCAAGGATCAGGGGAACCCAGTTTTGCAGCAGTGTGAAGGGTCTTGCCTGAGGACCCACACTGGATTCTGGATTTGGCTCCATGGGAATAGAACCCAGGTTTCCTGCACCCAGCCCACTGAGCCATCCAGCCATCATAAAGAAATAGAAAATGTAATCCAAAACAATTTTGGATTTTTATACTACGTGCATGTCAAGGGTTTAGTCATACATACTCCTACTGTAACAAACTGTATGGACTGGAGTTTGCCCCGCCCACCTCAACAATGTTGGGTACCCCTAAAAAAGTTTAAATTTGAGCCAAATAATCAAATCTAAATTAAACTTGAAAGGTTTCAACATAAAAAAAGAAAAAGAACAAAAATAACAAATACTCTCCATACCCCTCTCCTATCCACTTCTCTTCCCCAAAATTCTCATTAGTAGAAATAATAGTAGAATATAGTAGAATAAAAAAAACATAGCAAAGAATCTTTGAAATGGATCTGCAGATTCATTTTTTATTGGCATAAAGTTTGACTTTTTGGCATTACAGTCAAAGAGAAATTGGCTACTTTTGTCACCAGCTTCTCGTGGTGTTTCGAAGCAGAATTCGAGAGAATTTGATTTACTTTACTATTCAATTTTTGGCTAAACTGGAATGCGTTTCATCAACTTTGAGTTTTGCACAATGAAAGAAATGATCAATGTTTATTTAAAAAATCTGAATGTTTCAGATTTGTTGTAAATTGTTTCACTTTAAAAGCTAAAATGGACATAACAAGGCCTCCTTAATACACAAGTTCACAGCAACAAAGAGCCTTGTAGACTTAGAGGTTAAGGTTGGGCAACCTTGCCCCAGAGGCTTTAAGGGCTTGGAGATCATTTTTTAGTTTTGGGGCCAGTGTGCCACAAGTGTGACTGCCCACTTGACATCTGACTGCAAACTAGGCCAGTTCATAGCATGACTCCCAATAAAACAGCACACCATGTCTGTGTGAACAAAAAAAATGTTATGAAACCATGGTTGTTGTTTGTTTATTCATTAAAAAAACATAGAAACAAAGTGGTTTATCATTTT
>NC_050515.1:19969650-19989290 GCF_002922805.2 Oryzias melastigma | reverse complement strand
GATAGACGGTATGTGTATGGCCCTTCACCCTGTGTTTTAAAGTGAATGTGCTGCTCTGATCCCCTGCCTGTCCTCCACAGGGTCAGACTGTGAGCCCCTGCTGTTTTGCCTGGTTTGCCTGCTTTGCCTGTTTTTTATCTTTTTTTTGTTGGTTTCTGCTCCTGTGCTTGGTGGCCAAACTGAAGCCCTGCCTGGACACCGCCTCCCCTCAACGGCTTCAGGCCTCCGGCGCGCCCTCCCCTCAACGGCTTCAGGCCTCCGGCGCGCCCTCCCCTCAACGGCTTCAGGCCTCCGGCGCGCCCTCCCCTCAACGGCTTTGTTACGCCCCAATTTGTCTAGGGGATGTGGGGCCTAACATAAAGGTAAATTAAATGAGAAATATGTAACAAAAACACAAATGTCTCCATAAAAAGTATAACAATATTTATTTACAACAAAACCACCAAACCATAACTAAAAGTGAAGCAAAAGGCTTCAGGGTGAACCAAGGCCAAAACAACAAACAAAACCCCAACTAACTCAACCCAGGGAGCTTACCTGCAAAAGAAACAGTAAAATAATGACAAACACTAACCTCCCTGGACTAACATAAACAGGAGAAAACATTTACTAAAGAAAATGGCGGTTCACCCCTACAGCTTCACCTAAAGAAAAACCAACACTAAACACAGAACACAGAGTGGGAACTAAACCAAACACCAAAGAAACTACAAAAGTGTGCACAAATTAAAACAGGTGGAGAAGTTCACTGAGCTGCAGTGGAGACAGGTTGCAGCCCAGCTCCCTTCTCGTGGTCTGGAGGTCCAAATGGTGGTTTTAAAGGCTCCCCTCCTTCAGGTTTGACCAATGGGGAGCCACGCCTCCAGCACCACACCTGAAACAAATAAACAGAAAAACACACAAACAAAGATCCACAAAACACAAAGAAGTCCAACTCTGACAAAAATCCACAAGACCAAAAAGAAAACCAAATACGGCCACAGCCGTAACAGGCTTCAGGCCTCCGGCGCGCCCTCCCCTCAACGGCTTCAGGCCTCCGGCGCGCCCTCCCCTCAGCGGCTTCAGGCCTCCGGTGCGCCCTCTCAGCGGCTTCAGGCCTCCGGCACGCCCTCTCCTCAGCGGCTTCAGGCCTCCGGCGCGCCCCTGGACTTTATGGACGGTTGCCTTTCCTTTTTATTTTACAACTTTTATTAAATTTTGTTTAGGTGTGAGTGGGAAGGTGTGCATGGTTGCCCTACTTACTGGTTTTATTTTCTTTTCAGGGAAGTGCTTGGCAGAGCGTGTTGGCCGACGACGGTGGAGGCTTGTTGTGTTTCCTGGTGTGGGTCCATTCCCTTTCACGTGTGTGTGCATGTCACTGTGGGGTGAAATCCATTTGTTTTATTCTGTTTTTTCCTCCCCTCGTACGCCCAGCGCTCTGCCGGTAAGCCTTCCCCCAGTAGAGTTTTTATTTTTTGGCTTTGATTCTTTTAATTGGTTTTATATTTTTTTAATAAAACTATTTATTAAACTGGAACCACGTCTTGGCTGCTTGGGAAAAAATCTACGTGTCCTTTATCAGGACTGCCCTTTGGGTTCCCCGGACCTTGCATTCCGGGGTGGCGTTGTTTCCGTTAGGGTTATATACCCAAAATCCACTTTGCCACACTACATTCATGTCAAGGGTTTAGTCATACATACTTCTAACAAACTGTATGGACTGGAGTTTGCCCCGCCCACCTCAACAATGTTGGGTACCCCTAAAAAAGTTTAAATTTGAGCCAAATAATCAAATCTAAATTAAACTTGAAAGGTTTCAACATAAAAAAAGAAAAAGAACAAAAATAACAAATACTCTCCATACCCCTCTCCTATCCACTTCTCTTCCCCAAAATTCTCATTAGTAGAAATAATAGTAGAATATAGTAGAATAAAAAAAACATAGCAAAGAATCTTTGAAATGGATCTGCAGATTCATTTTTTATTGGCATAAAGTTTGACTTTTTGGCATTACAGTCAAAGAGAAATTGGCTACTTTTGTCACCAGCTTCTCGTGGTGTTTCGAAGCAGAATTCGAGAGAATTTGATTTACTTTACTATTCAATTTTTGGCTAAACTGGAATGCGTTTCATCAACTTTGAGTTTTGCACAATGAAAGAAATGATCAATGTTTATTTAAAAAATCTGAATGTTTCAGATTTGTTGTAAATTGTTTCACTTTAAAAGCTAAAATGGACATAACATGGCCTCCTTAATACACAAGTTCACAGCAAACAAAGAGCCTTGTAGATTTAGAGGTTAAGGTTGGGCAACCTTGCCCCAGAGGCTTTAAGGGCTTGGAGATCATTTTTTAGTTTTGGGGCCAGTGTGCCATAAGTGTGACTGCCCACTTGACATCTGACTGCAAACTAGGCCAGTTCATAGCATGACTCCCAATAAAACAGCACACCATGTCTGTGTGAACAAAAAAAACGTTATGAAACCATGGTTGTTGTTTGTTTATTCATTAAAAAAACATCGAAACAAAGTGGTTTATCATTTTCAGAGGGTGCTAGTTCTCAGGATTGTATGTTGCAACATGTCAGACAAACTAAGAGCAAATTTAAAATTAAAAGCCTTAATGACCCATTGTAAAGAAACGTGTTTTTGGTGGTTTTAACATGTCCTTGTAGCATTTTCTTCTGATAATGGACAATATATAAAAAAATGTAAGATTAAAACTGTCTCTGAGAATTTCTTTACTCAAATTGTGATGGATCAAGAGCAGAATAGAAAACAGTGGTTTAAAAATAATGGTCAGATTTGTGACAGTAGCAACTACCAAAGTTTCTCTGCTCCACTGCAATGCTAAACCATCCATTTGAAAACAAATAGATCCCTTAATTTCGTGATTTTCTTCATCTGAGCTTCCATCTCGCTCACTATATGGCTGGATAGCTGCAATTTTGCTCAATGTTTTTTTTGTTTTTTTGTTACGCTAACAATAGCTTGGGCTGTGAGGGTCTGTAAGCTATACATAGTGTAAACAAAAGAATGCTGGGATAATGTAGACAACAGACAAACTTCTAATAAGCTCCTGCTACGCTTCAGAGAATATATCTTAAAACTGGCTAACGTATAGCGTTGTCTGACAGCGTTTTTACTACGTGCTCGAAACAATGTTGGGAGTTGCAGCTATTGTATACCACTAACGCATAGTGGTGCCTGATGGTGTTTTTATTACATGTTCCTTGCAATCTTGAGAGTTACAGCTATTGTGAATATGCTAACGCGGCTAATGCATAGCAGTGCCTGACTGTGTTTTTATTACATTTTGGTTGGGAGTCACAGCTGTTGTGAATACGCTAACGTGGCTAATGTAAAGCGGTGTCTGATGTTGTTTTTATTACATTTTCCTACCAAGGTTGGGTGTTAACTTAATTACAGTTATGTTTCTTTTAGCTATATCAGTCTTTTTTTACTTTTATGTGTTCCTTCCAAGGTTGGGAGTTACAGGTATTATGTATATGCTAACGTATCTAACCTGGATAACATGTCGCGTGATACAAACAGATTCTAGAGTTACAGTGAATGCAGTTAATAAAGTCTGACTGACAGACTAACTTTTACTTTTTGTCTTACTTAATGCGCCTCATAGTCCGGTGCCCCTTTTATATGACATAAGTTCAGATTTTGACAGTATGTCTTATAAGTCGGTGTGTCTAATAGTGCAGAAAATACAGTAATGTCTAAATATACCTGAAGTTAAAAATTGTAAAGTAAACATTAAACTTGTTTTGACAGGAAATAGAGAAGCTTCCCAATTATCTATGAAAAATGTAAAATATGGATTAGATATTTTGTGCAGTTTTTTTTTTCTTACTTACTTTTGATATGCTGTACAATATCCTAAAGACAGCAAGCAGTTGCACAATCACCACTTCCCACAATAAAAACAGAACACTAACAGTGTCTTCATTGTATCACAGAACTTATGTAAAGTTCTGGCCACGGGCTCCAGGAGCAGCTGCTTCCTCTGAGCCTGCTTTCATCCACGCTATCTAGAACGCATATGTGCTTCTGGCAAAGAGGATAATTTTATCCTTTCAGAACCTTTAAATGCCTTTTCAATTTTCACACAAACCCTGTCGTTTCATATGAAGCGAAAACTCATTTCCATCCTTTTCTAATTTTTAACACGGAACTTTTTTTTTTTTTTTCTTTTGGAACATCAGCAACAGTTCCTGGAAATTTGGCTGCCAAAGGCTTCAAAGTTTGTGGTGAACTTTAAACTATTTTTTATAACTGTGAAAAATCATAAGAATTAAATTCTTATTTACTCGCAAAAGTCATGCGTTACACTTAAACCACTTTGTTTAAGCTGATTACAATCATTAGACAGAGAAGTGCTTTGCTACTAAACAACATCTTTAAATAAAAACAAAATACTCTAAAAATGTGCTTTCTTTTCACAAATCTGATAAAGACACAAATTATTAACAAAAAATTGATATTTATTGCAGACAAAACCTATGTCTTAAACCCTCAGGTACTGATGGTGTTTTTCTTGGAAGTAATCTAACCCAAAGAATAGACTTTTTAACCAAATTGGTAAATCAATAGACGGAAAGGTTAATTCTGGACATTGTTTTGTCCTGAATAACAAAATCAAACTCATAACCCACTTTGAAAACTGGGTTTTGAGAGCAACTTCGTCCATCTGTGGTCATGGTGACATCGGAGTGACTTTGCCCATCTGTCAGATCCAGTCTGTTGCTGGTTGCCAACCAAAAAGACTAACTGTATTATGCCATACATATGTAATCTACTAATAAAGCCGTCTTTATAGAACATCAATGTATTTGGTCTTCCTTTTAACCGAAATTCATGGTCACGAACCGCAGTCACGTCTTGTGAATCAAATTCTGAGAATGTAGCGGTGGAACCAAATAAAGTCATTAGGCGATTTAGATTTGATCAGTTACATAAGATGTTTGAAGATAAAATAAAGTACCAAAATTGACCCTTAAAATATCTTATCTAGAATAAGGACATAAAGAATTGAACAGAAGACACATTTTGCAGGAACTCAAGCCAGACGCCATTGATTAGTATGAGTCAGCTGATGTGGAAAGGATAGAGTGAGGAAGAAGGATATCTGCCCGGGAATGACCTAACCTGTCCAGACTCATTGTGCTGCTGTGGAGGACGTAATTGCAGTGTTCACTGCCATCTGGGAACAAAAGGTTTGGCTGGTGAGCCTGGGGGAATCCGGCCACCCACTTACCGTGATGTGAGTGCTCTTCCACCTTCGTGTTCGCAGAACCGGAAATGACAATGGAGCTACAAAGAGATAGAAAAATCTGTTAAAATTACTAAGACACAAGCTCTTGTTTGAGCAGGAAAGTCATTGTACTTATAGACATAAATATGCCTTTCATGGCAATGGATTCTTCTTTAAATAACAGAGACACTTAACATAAAAAAATCTCTTGAGTCATAACTACCTATTTAACATTTAAAAAGTCACTTAAAGTAAGCACAAAAACACATACAAGCTCTAATAACATCGGTTAACTGTACATTTCCTTAAATGTTTTGCTATGAGGAGTTCTTTTCTGAGATTAAAAGAATGTTTATTTCTTTATGTATATATTCAATATGACTCCAACTGCTTCAAATATTTCCAAGTGTTGGCTTTAGACTGTATGCCCAATATATTCCCATTCACTACTCGTCATGTATGGATATCAGGTCGTGTCACTTTTTGAGTTTTGGGTGTCCCCAACTCATCACTTTTTGACGTGCTGGCTGTTCCCATTAAATCAGGGGTCTCCAACCACCGGGCTGCAAACTGGTCAGAGGGCCGCTAGGTAACAGACCACTGATAGGGAAAAATTGCACGCCCTAATTAAGGTTCCCCAACCCTTGGGATGTGGACTGGATCAATACCCTATCCCAGTACCAGGGTTCTACGTCCCGAGGGTTGGGGACCCAACAGCCAGCATGTCAAAAAATGGTGTGGAGGGGGCCAAAACCATGTGTTTTTTGTGAATTTGTCTAGTACATTTATACCAGAACAGTTTGGTGGGATTGGGTGAGAATGTCAAAACAATGAACTTGATTTGACAGAAAAGAAGATAACCCAAAAAAATGCAGGCTAGTACATATTGCAAATCGTGTCTACAAAGACTATGACTATGTGTCAAACTTATAGTCTTACATTGGGCTATAAGACATTTTCCACATATCATGTAGTAGTATATTTCTTTCTATTCACAATGCATGATCAAGTATGGCTGATGCCTTAGTCATAAGTGTCCTTACAGGTTAAAACAGGCAAAAATGTGCAGATCTGTTGGGGGCCCAGCTCTTTTGGGAGTAGATATTCACGGACCTCAATACTTTTTTGGGGGGTTTGATTGATAAGCGATTGCCAAATCCTCAACCTTAGAACAGCCTTACCAGGCGTGCTCTAAAAACTGTTTGTTTCACATCAATGTTTAGAAAGGCCCAGGTTTGGTGATGATCACTGACATGGAAAACTCAAACAGGTCTAAGCAAAATGACAAAGTCACGGCACCAAATACTTTGGGCCTGTTTTTAAAATAATTGATTTAGGCTCAACAGTTCTGGTGTGAATGCAACTTTACTATTGATTTTAGAAAGAAAACATCCCATTTGTTTACTTGTTTGCATACTTCACGAGTGTTCCTTTTGGTCTGAATGGAGCCTGCGTGGTCTGAGCCACGATGATCAGTCATGATATTTCTAGTTAAGAAGATAGAGGTTGCTTTTGTTAGCAACTAATCTTGAAGATGAATCTTAGAACATAAAGTTACTGCCTTGGTGAGAAGCAACAGAATCCTTTGTATTTGTAGTGTTTTAGCTACTCATATTGTGAGCTAGCCTCTTGGTCATTTTTGGATTTCCTCCCTTAAATAAGTGCAGCTCTTCTTTAAAGAAAAGATGGCCATGTATTTTTATCGAAGACCTCCAGACAGAGCTGTTTAATTATAGCTCTGTGGTTTTTTTTTAAGCACTCATGCACTTAAATCAGCTCAGGCGGCTGGGTGGTTCCACAACTGTCTCACAGAACTCTGTGAAACTGTTACATAATATACTCTGAAAAATGTAAGACTCCAGCACTTTAGCCATGTGACTAATTATTTTTGTGGAGCTACTTATCTGTCATGAAACAGGCAGACAGATGGTTCCACGTGCAGCAGGTTTTTTTATTGTAGCTAAGAGTCCACAAAACTACAGCAGGGTCAGACAGGCAGAGGTCATAAAGGAGCAGGGGATCATCCGAGAAGAGAGAGAGAGTAGTCAGAGTCCAGGCGAGGGTCAGGGGCAGGCGGCAGGCAATCAGAGGGTCAGAGACAGAAGATCAGGTCCAGGAATAAACGCTCGATACTGCAGGCAGGGTGGCACAAACAAATACTTTGCAGAGAGTGTGGCTCTGTGTGCTGCTTATGAAGCATGTAGGTGATTGTCTGATGGGAGACAGCTGAGCAGGAACCAGGAACTGTGTGCTGGGGCTTCTGGAAGATGAAGTGCAATTAGTACTCTGGTGACTGTTCCCGCTGGTGCCCAGAGGGGGAGTCAGAGCCCTGACTCCTCACATTATCTTTGGTTTTGATCAAGATCGATTTAGGCGATAATAAACATGAATAATGAAAATGAGTTTGTATTTGAACCGTTATTAAAACGTATTATTTGCCTTTTAAATGTGTTCTTGGATTTTCTACCATAAGATGTCCTTAGTTATGAAATGACACTTTTTGAAAATATTGAAAACTAATATTAATTACTGCATTTATCATATGTTTGTCGCATCCCTGGCAATGAGAGATTAACGTTTGGAGGTAGTTGGAGACAAATTTTGCTTAAAAAAAACAAACAAAAAAGAAAAACAGATGATTTAATGTTATATTTTTGTAATGGCACTTAATTTGGATTGCGGAAAATACAAAAAGACGATCCACATCAGAATTAGCTGATTCACAATGATCACATGAACAATTGAGAAGTTACAGTGGGTCAAAGAGGGTGTGTTACTTAGGTGTCGCTGCTGGCCCAGTGTTAAAGGGTTCCACTTTTTGTCTAAGTTAACTGAAATGTTGATTTAATTAGTCCAAGTTGAAAAAACTGGTCCTTAGAGTTGTGATGACCCTGAACCAACTGTTAAAAGGAATGAGAGCATGTGGAAAATGAATGGGTGATTTCTTGTTTTTCATACCAAATGCAAAAGAAACAGATATACTTTTATTGCCAAATTTAGCAATTTATTTCAGGTTAGCATGCTAACCTAAGAGGCTGAGATTTTAGTTATTTTTGTGAATCATCAAAACTGAATCTACAGATTTATGCAGAATGGTAAAATGATGTGATGGAATCATACAAAATAGGTAATTTAATCCAACCTGTCTTTGTTTCTACCCAAAGTTAACTTTCTGACTCACTATCCCTTTAGATTTCTGTCATGTCACCATGACCCAGACCCTGATCCTCACTTTGATCAGATCTTCTAATTTAATCACACTCACAGCTCTAACACCCCCTTCACACAACTTCCCTGACTGTGTTCCAAAACTTACAAGTCCAAACATAACATATGACTTAATTACACATTACACATAATTTCTTGGCTGGCTAAAAAAAATACATTTTTTCCAGACTATAAGGCAGACTTAAATGCCATATTTCTTTATTTTTAATTTTTACATGAAAATGACAGTGTGTCTTGGAATCTGGAGACCATTATTATGGTTTAATTCTAGTTGTGCTTACTGATGTAGAAGCGATTTTGAGAGGCATATTGGCAAAATCAGTCCATTTGCAAACAAGGTTGGGTGTTATTGCGAATCTAACACATAATGTGTAGTGCTGTGGGGTTTTATTTATGCATTACTAACAAGGTTTGAAGCTAAAATAGTCTCAGTAATATCTCTTTTAGCGTTATCAGTTTTTACATGTTGCAAACAAGGTTGGGAGTTGCAGGTATTGTGAATATGCTAACACAGCTAACATGTGATGGTCTTAGACTATTTTTTACTTCTTACTAAGATGTTTGAAGTTAGCGTGTTCACAGTAACGTTTGTTTCATGGGTATCAGTCTGGTTGTATGTGTTTCTGACAAGGCTGGGAGTTACAGGTATTGTAAATATGCTAGCGTGGCTAATATGGAGCATGTCACACTCAATAATTATGTAAATGCAGTTTATAAAGTCTGATTGAAACTCACTTAATCCACCTTATAGTTCAGTGAGCCTATATATAATTTTAGTTTGAAAATAGACCATCAATTGACAGTGTGCCCAAAAGTGCAGGAAATACTGCATTTTTAATATATTGAAATAGTAGTCCATTATGAGAATGTATAAAAAGACATTGCAAACACAACAGAGAAAATCTCTCAGGAATGCCCTTCACAACTCTTTAGTCAACAAGCAATACGCTGTCTGAGATTAGGCAATGTGTCCACATAAAGAAGATAGATTCTACACCTCACTCCACTCGTTTGTTTGTTTCCTTCCTATGACCTGAACTAGTCAATCTGGTTTCTGTTCTGGAAAAGTTTTTAGATTGAGACATTCTTTGTTGTTGTTGCCTCATACATCCTGAAATGGAAAATTTTACTTATGTGTTGATGTTATGCGTCATTTCTTCACAAATATGTTGCTTGAAATAGATTACATTGAATTTAACTGAAATACAATATCAGGGCTGATTGGATTTTTTTCCCTTTCTTAGACTATCACCTTTAAAGAAACTCAACTTATTTGACCTCATATTCCAATTTTTTCCTTTTTTTACAGTTTTAATTATGGATATATTTATGCATATTACTGTTCTTAATATGAACACAAAGAATAAGCTCTGTGCTCCAATGACTTAAAACCACAGAGCTGGGTTGACATTTTATGTCCATCTGTATATAGATTTTGCCATTTTGGATAAACACCCCAGACTGTGTCGCCAAACTGTTGATAGATCCAACAAAAGATGCTTGGCGGTGCTCTTTTTGTTCACAATCTTTAATTTCACTATATGTCGGAACAATAAAAATAAAAAGAATAAAAAGAAACCGGATTTGTTCAAAAATCCCCGATTTAAACAAAAAAAAAAAGCGAAACAGAAAGAAACTCAGCACAATGCTGATAAACCTGGACTGACATTTACCTGTTTGAATGAATATCTAATAAAAGGTCACATCTCCATTTCATAACCCCCTTTGTCATTTCTGGGAGAGGAACTTGGCCGGGGCCGCTTTAGGACACTCAGCTCTGGGCATTAGTTCATCAACAGTCTGTGTCATATGGTTTACCTCATGCCACCTAAAATTGGAAATCTTTTTGCTCATCTGAGCCTCTCTAGTTCATTTTAGGCTCAGCTGTCCCTGAAAAAAAGAAATATCCTTAACACAACATGCTCCTTCAAAAGACCCGCTCCGAATGAGTCGCTATACAGGAATGAAAAGAGGAGAATTGGATCACGCTCTCATCGGGGGATGTTGTTGTTCTGGCTTCCCAACTGTTACAGCCAAAGAAAAATGGAAAAGATGGAGTCTGAGATGACCCCTCCACCGCACTGGAAACCAAGCACTTACTTTGCAGAAAATCTTTTTTTTATTATTATTCATAAATAATGCACCAAAATAAAGTCTATTAGTGAAATATAATTTATTGAAAAAATAGTGGGAAAAACAAGTTAAAATACAACAATGTAATTTTATATTTAGTATGGTATTGTTGGAATACATGTTTATTGGGATTTCTACTTTATGTTAGTTAAAACAATCTCCTTTTACCTCTGGTTATAATTAAACAAAACAAACAAACATAAAAATTGTTTAGTTTCAAGACAAAAATGAATTGTCAGAACAGCAAATGTTCTGGTGATTTGGATCTAAAAGTCTCAGAAAGTCAAAGTAAAAGATCCTGAGCAGTGGATGGATTTTTATTTTTTCATTAGTAAAATCATATCGTATCGTTTGATGCTGTTTGAGTCTATTTGTATTTATGCCCAATTTATAATACTAAGACAGTAGATAACTATTAAATGGATCATTGTTTTATATTTTTTTAAATTTGAGATTGGATTTGATGGTTCATGACTCCTCTCAGTGACCTGCAGCTTCAGGTCTAGCTCTTGGTTTTTTGGAGACAGTTCACCGCTTTTTGAAACCACAAATCCTTGTAAACTTTGTTGTTTGAATGAAATACTTCTTATTTTTCTTTGATAATGAGGAAGCTAGCAAGTATTTTTACCAATGGGAGTTGGAACATCTGTTGAGCAACTTTGTTAGAATTAACACATTTTAAAAGGTCTACAGTTACTTAAACAAGAAACAAAATTTCAATAACGAAACGTTTCATTCGGCATAAAAGGAAAATTGTGAGTGTTCAAAGAGAAACATTGTTATTTTATAGTTGTGTGTGCTGCAGCCTGTGAATCAGAATCATCACCCCTCCAAAATTCAGACGGTTACAAATGACCCATTTTCTGCAGGAAAAATCTCAGTTTTCTGCTAAACTTAAAAAAGAAAAAACTAAAATATGTTATTAATGTCATTTTTTTCTTTCTTGATTGCATATTATTTATTTAAAGTGCAGCTAAGACAGGTTTATTGAAGTCAACGTGTGATCCATTTATTTCAAGAAAGATTATTGAAGGATAAAAAAAATGGATTTTTTTAAAGATTTTTAAACAATTACTTAACAAAAAATAAAAAATAAAAATCATCAAGTTGTTCTTTGTGACACTAAAAATTAGGGGAAACTATTGTTTTTAAAGCAACATTGAGTCCCTCTCCTGCAGAGACGAGCCCTTCTGTTTCCAGCAGCTGTTATATTCCTCTCACTTTGTGATGCGGATCACAATCATTGCTGCAATACAGAGTGTACTCATTTGACGGAAAACAAGAACACAGCGCCACAGCTTTAGTGACACTTCAAATTAGCAGAACACTTTGTCTTAAATGTAACTTTCCACTTAAGTGCTTAACCACCGAGGAATGCTCGCAGCATCTCTGCTCCTTTCAGAAAAAAAGAATCCTCTTCGAAGCCTTTTTGTGACTTTACAGGTAAAAAGATTTTCATGGAGTAGCTTGTTTTCTGCCGTTTGCTGTGCTCATGGTTTAAAGAGAAGGTGATGAAATAAAGCAAACATCGCAGTCTCAGGTCAGTGCCACAGGAAGTGACTTTCTTGTTTCCCAGCACTATATTAGCTCATTTGTTTGTGTTTTTTTTTTTTTTTCTACTAAAGGTCCACCAAAGCGGTGACTCAGTCCAGAGCGGAAGAGGGGAGTCGGGAGGCAGCGAAAAGGAAACATTAAAATACAAAGATTAATTACTGGGAATTTCTCAGAAGTTAATCTGCCCAAAAGAGAAGATGAATGTTAGTTTGGCATCAGATATTTGTGAAATCTGTCACTTTAAAGAAGAATCAGTGAGTATCATTGTTAATATTGTGAATTGATGTGCTGAACTGTGAGGGAAAGTGCTTAAATTACCACTGTGTAATTGTCTTTTCTCTAAATATTTAAAGTTGTGACACAATAATTGGATTTTTATTTCCCTAGTTGCATTATTTTTGCAAATAAACTATTGATTTTCCTCCATTTTGAAATAAGATTTAAAATCAGACCTTTACAAATGAGTTTGAAACAAGACAAAGCATCATAGCAACAGACGATAAAACATACTTAGCGATAAGCTCAAGTCTCACATAAAACTGTCAAAAAAACAAGAATTGAGCACAGAGTTATCAGATTTCTTGATTTAACTGCTAAGTAATTATTAGTGTGGCAGATAAAATTTGTTTTTTTCTTTTCTTTCCTAGATGATGTAACTTTTATTTGTTGGGTGAACTTGACCTACCGGACAGAACACAAACAACAAGGAGATTCATCAGTGGACATATAAAGCGGTTAAACAGACCACATGACAAACACGTGAGAAAACTTAAAACTTCTGAATATCTAGAAACAAATCTGAACTAAAGGTGCATTCAGACAGTAAAAGTCTGTTGGTCCGGACCGAGTCCTGAACCTTGTGTTTTCGTCTGTATGCAGACTTGTGTCTACTAGAGATTTCAGTTTCAAACTAAATTTGTTTTTAGTCACTGGCCAGCAATTACGAGGGCAAGAAAAGCAACAAGCAAAAGAATAATTGAAGTCTTACTCTTTGCATCCATCTTTGTTGGTAAAGTTCACTTAATCAAACTTTTGTATCACTGACCAATTTAGAACGTCTGTACCAAGGTCACTTTTTTCTTGATACTTTGGTACTACAGAGGCATGCTGCAAGGCGGCCACTAAGGAGACGTCCGTAATGAAAGTACGCTGATATATGTTTACGACACATAGATTTTTAAGAAAACAGTGTGAGAAGCAATGTGGATCACGTTAAAAGTTGCTTGGCCATCCTAAAGTTAGGAGTCGGCTTCAGTAGAGGTGAGCTGTGACACTGTTTTCTCCTGGTTTTGTTAGGTTTAGGGGCAGAGGTCTGCAACCTGCAGCTCCAGAACCACATGTGGCTCTTTTTATCTCTCCATGGTGGCTCCTTGACCAAAAGACTGCTGACCCAGCCATGTCGACTGTCGGAGTCAGCAGCTCCCTGCTAATGGCTGCCTAACCAAAACTACCTACAGAAAACAAATAAACAAAGCCCACAAACTAAGACTACCAAGATCCAACCCCAATCAAAAATAACAAAACCCAGTGGTGCAAGATTGCTGAGGACAAAGAGGAGAAAAAGAGCAAAAAATATAAATAAAAGAAAAATAAAGTAGCATTTTTAAAAGTAAGGATTACTTGATTAGCATTTATTTAATTGAGATTAGTTAAATGTTTAAATTGATGGCTGAGGTGCAGATGATAAACTCTGCAGGTCTTTACATCCCTGTTGACCTGCAGTTATCTCGTTTGCTTAACACTACATCCAGAATGGTTAAAAAAAAAAAAAAAAGAAAGGTTGATCTTTTATGAGTTGAAAGCACATTATCTTGCACAACATTGATTACTAGCTGCCGAGAGCTGCACTGCAATGATCCTGATTGACACAGAGCGTCTTTTATTTTGAAAGTAAGTTTAAAAAAAGAAAAAAAAAATCACATTTTGAGAGTTGCTAGGTTCTTTTTTATTTTTGCTTTTGTTTGTGCCAAAAAATAGGCTAGATTCATATTTATTATTAAAAAAAAGAAGGTCATAAATACAAATCAAAATTTCTAAAGGCTAAAGTAAGACTATCTGGCTCCATCTAGGTTGATCTAGTAGAAAATGAGCCCAAATGGCTCTTTTACTGTTAAAGGTTAAAACCGACCCCTGGTTTAGACAGGTCAGCCACTGTCATTTATTTTACTTTTTTGTTTGATTTCAGGTCAAATAGAGGTTTTGACATTTTAGTTAGTTCTGTTTTGTTTATTGTTTTGGCTTTTGGCTCACCCTGAAGTTAAATGTTTAGTTTCCCCTTTTTTTTGTAACTTCACAAATGGGACAAGAAACTTTTCTGTAATTTGTCTATTCAGTGACATTCAGGTTTCTTCTTTTTTTATGTTAGGCCCTGCACCCCTAGACGTAAGGTGCAAAACACCTGGCTATGCTTACTGATGTCGAAGTGATTTCTGTCAAAATGTTTGGTGGGGTGTTGTTGTGAATATGCTTACCGCATAAAGTGTTGAAGGACCGTTTTTTTATATTACTGACAACTTTGGAAATTAGCATAATGACAGTGATGTTTGTCTAAACATTATGTGTCCTTTTTTATGTGTTGCAAATAAGATTAGGAGTTACAGGTTATGTGAACACGCTAACACACCTAACACTACTAATGTGGCTAGCGTGTTACAAACAGTTAATATCTGAGATACTGATGGAATTATCTCTGACTCTTGTCTCGCTTGATGTGCCTTATAGTTTGTTGCGTTTTTTTGCATGACATACGTTTGAAACTAGACCACTCTTATAAAGTCCACCTTATATTTCAGTGCCCCACATAGGGCAGAACATAGCGTATGTCAAATGTTCCTTGGCTGGATGGTGTAAGTAAAAACTGTTTCCAGTACTGCAATGCAAAACAAGTGCATCAGTTTAACTGAAAGAAATATGTTCATTCCATTTGAAAATGCGTCTGAAAATGTAAGCATTTTCAGCAATTTAACAAACGGTGGATGAAGAAAAATAATGGATACTGTAGGGGTTATTTAGCCGAGGGATTGACGGCGTAGCCTGCCATCAAAATGGGACAGAGGATTGAAATAGTTGTGCAACGTTCAACCTTGTTTCATGATCTTAATCACTTCAGTCTTACATAATTTATGCAAAAAGATAAAAACCGATAAGAGAGTACCATCCCAACACAGCATTAATTCCACATGATCACATTTTAATCACGTTGCAATCATCAAACGTTTGAAAAGAAAATCTCCCTGCAAATATTATATAACAGGCTTGTTTTCAAAAGACAAAATATTTAGCTGTGAAAAGATTGGTGCACATCAATTCATGAATGTAACTACAATTCCCTGAAGCAGAGTTGCCTAATTAAAACCAAGGTACTGGCATTTGTGCGTGCACAGTCCATCCTTTGCACAGCGGACACGTTCGGTCTCTGAGGGAGCGCGTCTGCCAATGTGGCTGAATGAGCCGCAGGTTGCTCATCTGTCTGAGCATTCTCTGGGGAGGACAGGAGCAGTTTGCTGCGGGGCTGGCCAGATGCTCACAGAGGCTGTTGGGTAATAACTACCCAAGTGTTCCCCACCTCGACAACAAGAACTACTCCCAAAGGACTCTGAAGACTGAGGTCAGCTGAGCTGACAACATACAAGCTGCCCTCAGGCGTACAGTGATCGTTTATGAAGCTTTTCCCCTTTTTTTTTATTGATAGCATGAATGGCCAGCTGACAATGAAAGTTGGAGTTTGTTTCCACTTGATTTTTGACTAAAGAAATGTTGCTAAAACAGCATCAGTAAGACCTGTGACATTCTGTTTCAGGAGCTTGAACAGGCCTCACCAGCAGCCTCTTGGAGCTGTTGTTGACTCACGGTTGCTTCTTTCATCGCAGATTTCAGACCCGGTTTGCGTAGCACTGTCATGTCCGTCTT
Organism: Oryzias melastigma; assembly: GCF_002922805.2. Lineage (NCBI taxonomy): Eukaryota > Metazoa > Chordata > Actinopteri > Beloniformes > Adrianichthyidae > Oryzias > Oryzias melastigma. The sequence goes on along the minus strand of NC_050515.1, from coordinate 19,973,224 downwards.
GTCTTCGTCACCCGCTAAACAGAAAATATGCAAACACTTGTATGACAAAAAGGCTGTTGGCAGACGACAGTCTTTTCCTTCTGATGTCATACTGACCTCACTGCAGGATTACCCTCATCTATAAAGATGTTGGAGGGGGGGAATAAGGCATGAGGGAGTGTGGCAGCTCCCACTCTTGGTTTCAAACTGAGAAAGGAGAGGTTTTAGAAAATATTTACCAAATAGAAAAAGAAACTATAATGTAAAAATGATGCATTTCTTACCCTCTAGCAAAGTATTTTAAGTTTAAAACTGTGAGAAAGTGCTTGCTCATAAAGTAAACTTCCAAAAGCAGAGAGGTACATTTGAACAGATTGCTCTTGCTGTAATTGGTAAGGGGTTAACGTCCAACCTTGAAATCTTTGTGTAATTTTTCAGTCTAAATCTGTCACTGGCAATAGCATTCATTTTGTCAATTTATCCCTTTTCCTTGTATTTTTATAGGCCACAGGGAGGTAAAAAACTAAACTAGGTTGTGTACTAGCGCATTTGTTACACTTTTATTGATGATAATTTTAAATCTCATAAATGAAGAAAAAAAAAAAACATTTATATGTCAGGAACTGGTGGTGTAGGACCCAAAATGTAGGAGACCAGGTTTGGTGACAGAAACAAATAAACTGAAAACCAGACATGTAAATACACTGAGGGTAATTGACAGAAATGAAGATGGCTGTGGATGATCAACATGAACCAGGAGGGACCGATTATGGCAAGTCAATGACAACAATAATCGCCAACAAAAGCGCCATAAAAACCGGCAAATTTACCATGAAAAACGCCACTTTTGATGCATGTTTTGAAAGCAGCACGTAAATAACGCCGTCTTGTGTTGTCTCAAAATGTAAAAAAGTGGGTTTTATTGCGTATAAACCGCTCGTCAAAAGTGCCGTTCTAGCGCGTTCAAAACCGTCCAGGCGTCCATCGAAAGCAGCGTTCCTTTAATGCTAGACTTATTTTTCTATGAAAGTTTGAATTTTAGAGAGACGAGTGTAAAAAATGTTCCTGTTTGTCTGAGAAAAATGTATTAAGGGGTTTTACAGCCTTAAAACATCTTTACTTTGCAGATTTTACCTATTGCGGAATATCTTTAGAATGTATCTTGTGGGATAAATGACTGTGTATGATTCAGCATGTGAATGCTAAAATAGACCTACTCTGACAATGGGCAACAATATTAAAATCAATTGTTAAAACAACCTTTAATAGTTTATGCTGTCCTATTATATCATTGTATTTGGTAGTCAATAGGTAAAATGCTGTTTGTTAATAATTAGAGACATCTCTGCTAAAAGGGGTTATTAGGATGTTTTCGCCACAAACTTTAATGCTTGAGATGTGAAAGATAAAAGAGTGAAATCCCACGCCTCAAACATACACTCACCAGACACTTCTCTTGGCACACCTGTCTAACTGCTTGCTAATGCAAATTTCTAATCAGCCAATCAAATGGCAGCAACGGGATAAACTTATGTATGCAGACATGGTCAAGGTGATCCGCTGCAGTTCAAGCTGAGCATTCAAGATGATACGGTCAGAATTTGGTGTCAATAGCATGAAAGCACAGATCCATCCTGTCTTGTATCAAGCTTCAGGCTGGTGGTTTAATGGTGTGGGGGTGGGGGTAGTTGTTGGTAGACTTTGGGCCTCTTAGTACCAATTGGGTATGGTTACAACATCACAGCCTACCTGAGTACTATTGCTGACCATGTCCATCACTTTATGACCACCTTTATGATGGTTACTTCCAGCAGGATAGTGCACCGTGTCATCTTCTCAACACCTTTGGGAACAGGAGATTGGCATCATGGATGTGCAGCCAACAAATCTGCAGCAACTGTGTGATGCTGTCATGTCAATATGGACTAAACTCTTTGAGGAATGTTTCTAGTACCTTGTTGAATCCATGCCACCAAGGATTAGGACAATTCTGAAGGCAAAAAGGAGGTCCAACCCAGTAGTAGAAAGCTGTACCTAATAAAGTGGCCGGTGAGTATATAAAAAGACACAGTTAACCCCCTTGCAAACAATAAACAGCCATTAAACTTCACTTGGCACACATACTTGATATGTGTGAGTGAAACTCTGGAAATAGTGGCTAGTTGAGAGGTTGTACTGCCTTGATCTGAGGCCCAAAAAAAGGGAGGTCGACACTGATAAGGACTCACTTGCAGTTAGGAAAAAAGATTTAATTTACAGCAGCTTTTTAAAACTGCTTCACACATGAGTGAACCTGGGTTTTTGTGTGACAATCGCAATTATCAAATGTTCCTGTTAGAACACAAGATAAGTCTGTTCTCTGACCAGCTAACAAAATCTTTACAACCGTAGCATCCATTGAAATTTTAGAGGAGATAAAGTCAGAGTTTATAAAGTAGGAGCAGATGTTGTTGTCAGTTAAGGACAAGTTGACCTTATAAATTTTCAACGAATAATTTGATTAGTCTTAATTTTGGAGTGTGTACATCTGTTCTGTTACTTTGTGTCTGTTTTTATCCCCAGGCACAGGGTTTATCAGTAAATTAACAGCTCTGCTTTGTGAATCAATAAACCTTTTAACATTTCTTGGTGTGTGTGCGTTAGCTTGGATTGGTGATGTAAAGTGTGAGAGCGTGGCCTGTAATGGGTGAGCAGCGGGGTTAACCGGCTGTGCTGAAACAGTCATGAATAAGCTATGAGCGCGATGCTTTCGCCTCCAGCTGTTAAACGACGGACAGAAACTTGTTGGTGGTCCTTTTCCCAGCAGAGCGTGCGCCAGAGAAAATCACTGCTAATCATTAACTTGAGGCAAGATGGCTTTGTTTTTGTTCTGCTGTACTCCAGCGGTGGGCTCGCAAAATGTCCCAGACAACAACAGCACCGATATTTGACCTTTGTCAACATCAAATACATTAATGCACCCTCTGCTTTGGGGAACATGACAAACAATTAAAAAATGTCAATATTAGTGAGCAGCGGGTATTGTTTGTTTAACACAAAAAAATTAAAATTCTAATGGAGGTTGCTGTCCTTGAATAACAGGCATCTATTCCGAACCATGCCAATTGTTCATCTGGTCCAACTTCTCATAGCCACCTACTTGTAAATGCAGATGCACATGTGTGCATGTTTTCATTGGTTTCCCAATCATCAATGACTGGCAAGAAGACCCTAAGAGTATTAAAAAATGAATCTAGTGGAGTTAGAGTTCTGCAACTGATTGGCAACTATAGTAATGTGAATATTGATACTAAAGTATCAAAATACAGGTACCCGTACATCACCAGTTTTGCTATTGACTACTCTTATAAAGTATTGATTACTAATTCATAAATGAGAAAATAAAAGTACATGTGTCATTTCTAGATATGTTGGCTATTAGGTGAGTATCTCCAGTCTTTTGTGCCTACCTCCCCCGCTCACAGCATATTGAACTGCTCCATCGGTCATGTGACCAGAGGAGCTGTGAGTTGTGTGTGTTGCCCTTAGTAACAACACAGCCCAGCATGAGGTGATCTTAGAAAAAAAGATTTTGCATTTTTAACCTTGCACATCG
>NC_050515.1:19965803-19969609 GCF_002922805.2 Oryzias melastigma | reverse complement strand
AAAAAAAAAAAAAAAAAAAAAATCACCAATGGGAAATTACCAGTTATCAGTAATTGGTATTAAATATTTTATGGCAAAAGTAATCGATATTATATCAAATCTTAAAAGTTTGGTATTTCCAACACTACAGGCGACCTGTCCAGGGTGCACCCGGCCTTCACTAAACAGTAGCTGGGATAGGCTCCAGCAACCCAGTGACCCCATAATAGATTTGGCAGATTTGGTAAATAGATGGATGGAGTTAGAGTTTGGTTAACATTGTGTTTTTTTAAAAAAAGAAAAGAAACGTTTTTAGCTTTAGAGAATCATTAGAGAATCACACTCCTATATGTTTGGTAGTCACATAAAGATACATTCACATTGCCCTCGGCAACGCGTGTTTAAGAAGCCACTTTCACTGAAAAGTCTATGTACACATGCATTTTGGGCCTCTCACGTTCATGCGTAGCTATACAAGCTACTACAACCAGTTATGGGCTCTACATACAAAACATCCCATTGTAAATGAAACCAGGTCATACTTTGATCAATCAGGGACTTGGATTTGGTAGTGACTCACAGATGGCTTCCTTTTGATTTCATGGAAATGCCAACAGAAATATGTGGTTTGTGTCCGGCTGGAATTTTATGACATTAAGTCTTTCATATATTGGAATAGAACTGTGAAAGAAAAAGCTTGTAACAAGATTTTTTAGATTTGCACGGTTTTAACGTTTTGTACCCAACCCTCTTTTAACTGTAGACAGTGGCCATGGGTTAGTAAACTGTAGAAAAGTAAAGAAGAGCAAGCCGCTCCCCATTTGTTCAGTGTGAACACCATGGGCTAAGCGCGTGTTCAAGAATCTGCGTTGAGTGCGTGTCACATGTCTAGCTTTAGATCCATATCCCACGGTCTCTGGAATCATGCTCCGGCTAGAAAATCGCTAAAACAATTTACTTGGTTGTGCCCCAGTAACACTGTAGGGTCAAAGCAATTATCTGTTAATAAAATGTGGTTCAAGAGGAAAAAAAAAAGAGGAGAAATAGAAAATAAAAGAAATAAAAGTGGTTTGGACTGAGTAAAAACTTGCTAGATAGTGCTTCAAACTCAATTGTGCCAAAACAGACTATCAAGCTATCATATGTGAACATACGTTGTTTTTTGATGACCTCTGTCCTTTTTTTAAGAGTACCTTTGCTTATCTCTATTCAGTCTATCCACATAAAGTCTATTCCTCAAACAAGAAGTGACAAGAGCAGTGATAGTCTGACACTACAGTTGTAAGATATTGATGAAAACACCAGATTACAGTTTCAGTCCAAAAGTCACACTTTTTAATCTCAGCAATGGCGATACGACCCCCCTGGGATCTTCTCTCCCAGCAACACGTCTTTAACTAATGGTTCAGTTTGGTCAGGATTCACAGAGGCAAGGCCACGGCCCCAATGTGTCTCAGCGTGTTTAGTTGTTTATGCTTTTTAATGTGCTTAGACACAGTTCTGCTCTGACTACTGACTACTCAAGGAAAGCTATTCCTTTCATAGATAAAAATGGATGGTATCCTCTTTAAATTATGGAAGTGCCAACTGTTTGATAATTGATTATGGAGGAGAAATTAACCATTTTGGCTTGCGTCCGGCTGGAATTGTATTATATCAAATCGTTCATATATCGGAATAGAGCTGTGAAATAAAAAGTCTGGAACAAGATTTGTGAGATTTGCACCGCTTTGACATTTCACATCAAGCCTCTTCTAGCAGTAAAAGAAAAATGAGAAGAATCCCCTCACAGTATGAACACCATATACTAAATGTCCATTCAAGAATGTGCTTTCTTGACTCTTATTCATGCCTTCATTTTATTCCACTTGACTTTTGTCGTGTAGGTGATTAGAAAACCGGCTTAGATTTCCTTTTCCCTGCCCTCATTTCGTATCCCTATTTAAGAGATACCAAGGCTTTTATAGGCTACATGAGAAAAAGAACCTGGCCAGTATGTCATGGATTTACCCTGGTGTGTTCTCCAGGCTGGACAAGCCCGTGTAAAATCCTGCTGTCTAGACGTCAAAAACATCTCCATCTTGATGTGGAAGGGCATAGTCCATAGACATACTGCAGGCTGGACCAAGATCCTGCAGTTTCTATAGAAATAACATTACTATTAATTGTAGGGCAGAAATCCCATATTCACACACCCTCCATTCATTATCCCTGGAAATTTAGCTATTTATTTCCTTTTCCTGTGGTAGCAATACACAATTAAATATTTCGCCACAATGCTAAACAAAGGTAGAGTGTTTTGAGTGTTCATTTGCATGTTTACAGTTTCATTGTCCTGAAAAATCCAGCTTACATAACAGCTGAAATGGGGCTTCAGTGTACATTTTTCTCATGGTTCATAGGGTTGCAGAACAATCTAATATTTCCGCTGTTTTTGCCTGCTGGCTGTTTATTCTTTTCATAAACAGGAGTAATCGACATTTCTCCGTTTTTTCCTATGATGGATAGCATTAAAAGTGAATGCAGAGATGTTTGAGTAGAGAGGGAGTGAAGATCAATCAACAGAACATAGAAATTCAAATTTAGTCAGGTTACCCAAAATGCATTGGGACATCAAAGCTTTACCATGCAGAGTAGTAGAGTGCTGTTGTTCCTGTTGGATTTTCACATGTGAAATACTTTTCTCAGCTGTTTAAAAATTATGACTCTTACTATGAATCACTTCAAACGCGTAGCATCGCCTACACAATGTTTACCCATCCCCCGATGCCCAATTACATTATCGTAATTTAAAGTTTTACAGCCGCAGATAAGCTGGCCCAGTCAGCGAGCGCCAACCGCTGTTTTTAATCACACGGAGATGTGCGTCAGTTGTGTCGGCTGTCTACTGGCCCACATAGACTTGTGTTGTGTCTGCAGAACAGCCTGTTGTCCCACATTCACTCCGCTCTGCGCTTCAGGAGTGACTAACACATCAACAACAATGCAAAGTTAATGGATGTGTGGTGGCACGGTGGGCGATGCTGTCCCACAGCTGCCCCAAAAACAACCAGGAAGTGCTGATTTGGTGTTAAAGTGACGCTGCTGCGATAATGCTGATGAAAGCACAAAATTTGCATCCAGTCATCAGGTAACTAGAGTGACAAATTACTGATGAATTTTTGCAGGATTTGATTTGCTTAAAGGTCTGTTCCATTTTATATTGCTCAAAAATCCTAGAATACAGTTTTTCATCATAAAAATGTCTCAAATGTAATAAGATTTACGTAATAAAGCTATAAAACATCCCATTTACAGTCTATGGTAAAGTAATTTACCATGAGAAGGTGGATATCTAAGGATACATTTTAAGTCTCATTTTCACCTTTTTTTTAATCTATTTTAAAAGTGTTCCCAGTGGTTTTTTAATTACAATTATCAAAAAAATTCAATTAAAAAAAAACAAAACAAAACATCAGTAGTTCATTAGAAACTCACCTCAGATTTGTAGACAGGACCATGGGCACTGAGCAACTCCGCCCCCAATTCCCTGTCGTTGAGAGTTCTCTGTTTACATGCTCTCCTGCTTGCTTACAGCCCCTCACACCCCCAACTTAACATTGATTGTATAAAAAAAGAAATGGCGAGCTATATTGGAGTTATCCGAGATGCAAGCTGGGATGAGGAAAATAAAGACGCGTATGGATCTTTTTGTCTACAAAGGGTTTATAGGAATATAGTAGGATCATATTTTCTTCATCACAAATGAACTCTTTTTCAAACAGCAGTTTTGTGTCTGCTCTTAATTCACAACAATTTGAATCAATAAATACCCAGAAATGCTAAAA
>NC_050515.1:19963012-19965477 GCF_002922805.2 Oryzias melastigma | reverse complement strand
TTTTGTCTGCTCCTGATTCACAACAATTTGAATCAATACATACCCAGAAATGCTAAAAGAGCAGTGATTGTATTGTGTATGTGTTGACATGCTCGTCTGTGAAGATTTTTGGAGTCAAAAGGGATGTTTGCAACATTTTAGTGTGCCCCGCCCCTTTTGACTAAAATCTACACCTGACAGTAATGATGATAAACTTCCAGCATTTTGTTACTTTTGTATTTTTCCTCCGACTTCCTTAAACCCATTTTCCCTCCCCTTTCTTTTGTACCTTTATTCCCCATCTCTAACATCTTACTCTCTTCTTCTTTTCCATCTGGTCCAACAACAATAGTATACAAATATAATCAACATAAATAAAGTTTAGCCTCAATTTCAGAAGGGGTTTATACAAATATACCTCTTGTGTGTCAGAAGATCCATAACCCCCCTGTTGTAACAGTAAAACATCTCCAACACAAGAGGCCTTTAACTCTTATCTGTTTACTGAGCTGCAGGACAGAATAAGACCAGCATTAAAGAATACAAACAAAGATCTGCTCAAGATCGAAGTTTTATGTAACTGGCAAGATGCATTTATCTGTATAGGAGACATAGCACAGAGGTCTACAGCCAATCAAGAGACAGAACACAGTCTGCTTTTAAAAAAAAACAATCATGCAACAGTGGGCTTAACAAAGCATACATTATTAGACAATTTCCTCTTCTATTCTCTTATAATAAATGTCATGCTATAACTTTTGCATTTCGTTCACTTTGAATTGAAGAGTGTAGAGCAAACTTATTTTGCAAAGCACTGAGTCTGCACGTTAATGGACAACATTTAGTCTATTGACACTAATTAATTTAGCATGAATCCACCATGCAGACTTGGTTATTCAATAGCTCCTGAAAATCAGGTCAATCAGTCTGCCCCGTCAGTAAATGCCTCTTCTTAAATCCAGCTTCCTCACTGCATTACAGGAATCAGGTCACAGACAACACCAGAAATAGGCAGATTCCATTTTTAATGGCTGTACTGGGATACTTACATTCATATGAAACACAATGACATTTACTAAATGGTTGAATGCTGTGTTAAGACAGGTTTGGTCCACTGTACTCTGGCACACATGCAGAAAAGAAACTGTCTTTATAAAAATAAAGCTAAATAGAGGAACCAAACAGTGATCCTACTTAGTTATTTCCACAACATACAGTTAGGGAGTACAGTCACTGTCAGTGTCAGAACATGCAGACAGGCTTCAAGGGCACTAATTTTATTTCACTTTTGAACTTGATTTAGCTTTAAGGATCATTTACCATACATAACTACTTTAGAGGATTTTACACTTTCATTCAGGACAAATGATGAGGGAGAAAACAAAAGAAAAGGCTCTAATAAAACATCATAACATTCTCGTCAGGAAATCCGTCCATTATAATGTGAATAATTTGGGATTAGTTAAAAAGAAACCATAAATCAGAGAATTAAAAAAAAAAGTTACATGACATTTTTTAATATGACAAGTTTAAAATCTGAATGTTTGTTTGGCACAACAGTGGTCACTTACTGTGTTGTTCATTGTGGAAAACACAAAGAGACTACAATATCAGGTTTAAGCAATCAGGATACAAGTTCACAAAACAAGTAAGTGCCAGGGTTGAGCTGTAAAGTGATTTTCCTACTTATATGCCACGTCATGTACAAAGTGTTCAAGGAAAGGAAAGACGGGAAATAAAAGAAGAAACCATCAAACGTTGTAAAGGTGAAGACAAAATGTTCGTAAAAACCACAAACTAAAAATTGTTCAGAAATGCTAATGTTTTTTGATCAGATACAAACCATCTGTTGTCATGCCGTCAAGAAATCATCACTTTGTAGCTGAATGTGCAACAACACTTATGTTTGTGCTTGGCAGATTTGTATTCTGTTTTTTACAAACATTTTGACAGTGTATGTTTTATACTGCCCATAGATTTCTCAGATGATTCCACACAGTTTATTTTGTTGACACTCACTTGCTGGTATAGAATTAAAAACCCCAGTGAGATACCAGCTGATCTTTGTGGAAGCACCATACACTCAGGGAACCAGAAGATATTATAAAAGTCAGTAGGAGAATACGTTTAGCTTTGGCCAAGCCAACCCAGAAGTACCAACAATTGCAGTTAATTTTGGAAGTTGGTTGCAAAAGAGCCAATTTCACTGATGTGTTCATACAGTTTGCTTTCAAAAATCAGTTTAATGCTTTTTTTTTAAATCCTGTAGTTACATTATTTTTCTGAGTTCCTTTCAACTCATTTTATTTTTTCTCTCATCTTTTTTATTTTATTGGATTTTATACATTTATTTTTAGGGCATCTGCGATTTATACTCCAGATCCACATATAATCCAGAAAATATGGTATAAGTATTAGTATACAACATTTTTTTTATGAGTTATTTTGATTTGTTAAAACAAAACTCAATTTGTTCTACACTGACT
>NC_050515.1:19957071-19962903 GCF_002922805.2 Oryzias melastigma | reverse complement strand
CTTTCAACTCATTTTATTTTTTCTCTCCTCTTTTTTATTTTATTGGATTTTATCCATTTTTTTTTAGGGGATCTGCAATTTATACTCCAGAGCCACTTATAATCCAGAAAATATGGTATCAGTATTAGTATACAACATTTTTTTTATGAGTTATTTTGATTGGTTAAAACAAAACTCAATTTGTTCTACACTGACTAATTTGACGAAACTCTGACCAATGTGCTTGTTTCACTCCACAAATCTGTTACGCCGTTTGTATACTACGGACGGCTTCATAGTTTATCCATCCAGTGTCTGTAAACAAAAGATATTAGTTCTGACCAACAAGTTTTAATGAAAAAAATTAGTCAAAGTTGCAACCACGATTCTCATTTCTGCTGCTCATACATGTTCAAGCTTCTTTAAAATATGGCAAAATCTAAAAGTAAAAAAAAAAAGATTTCCAAAGGAATACCAGACCTATTGTGGATAATTCTCACTGAAACACAAATCTACAAAACAAAGATTTGTGAACTTTATTGCATCACTAGTGTTGCTGCAAGCATCTATGACTATTACTTTATTACCATACTTCTATTATTTTGAGTGCAGAAGTGACATTACACCAGAAAGTCTGCTAACATGCACCAAACAAGGAGTAAATGCTGATTCTTTTTAACTATATTAGATGTTAAATAGATTTCTAATTTCATGCCCATCAAAACTAAATTTGGTTGCTGCACCGAAGAGACACAGTTGATTATGTTTTTGCCACAAAAAGGGGTCAGAAGTGATGTTCATGCTAACAAACATAGCCTATTTTATCTATTAGGTTGAATTGCATTTAGACATTTTTCTTTGTAATTTAGATTCATTTGTATTTTTCCAAATTTTAATGGCATTTTCATGAGCAAAATTGTACATGCATATACATTTAAGTCAATATTTTAGAAGAGTATCTGGTTTACCAATATTAACCAAAAAAAACACTATTTTGTGATTTTTTTTTTTTTTAAATGTACAGGTCCCCTTTCAACTAATAAACTTATACACAGGGAGCTTTGTTCCCTAACTGTGACATACACTCTAATATGTGTGTGTCTTTTATGCTTTCAAATTACTTAAAACAGACACCAGTTGATATTTAGTTTATGATTAATCAATCAGACACTCAATCCTCGGTAATTGAGTATTATTTACAAATTGTTTTAAAGTAGTTAAACAATCCCCAAGGAAAAAAGAAGGAAAAAAAAAAATAGTAATGATTTCTGGCGCACACCAGTTAGTTTCAGGCAACCGCAAGAAACCATTACAATTTTTTTTACTTCAAGTTTCTGGTGCACAGATGTCTAGTAGGCAGAAAGTATCTGGTGTGCATCAAAAATCCTCACCATTTCTTTTACTTCTATATTACTTTAGGGGCTCCGTAAAAACTATCAATTTAACTTCATGTGTTTTTATTTTTCCCTGTCTAACATGATGGATAATTGCTGAGATTAAATAAGTAAACACTAAAAATCCCATTTGTTCTGATAAGTATTACCACGTGACAAGGTCATTTTGTTTGGATAACATTATCAGGCATATCGATCCGCTGTAGAGAGGACTCCAAAGACATGCTGTGTATCAGAGGGTCAGCACACATGCAGCTGGTTTAGACAATGAAACAGTCAAGCAGGTCCCACCATTGTTGCTAATTCACAGTATTAGGAGATGATGTAAAAGGGCTGAGGAACGATATACAGTTTAGGCCTAAATAAATGTCCATGCACTGTCTTTGGCCTTGGTCAGACAGACCTCCGCTGGCCTTGTGCATGTGCCCTGTTGACCATATCCTGGTACATCTTCGACCTGAGGAACCGAGGGTAGGAGTCTTTCTCCATGAGGCTGTAGATTTTTCCCTGGACCTCGTTCAAGCTGGTTGGGGTGGGGTCTGCCAGGCTCTGTTTGGTCTTTTCTCTGGTGCGGTAGTCAATGTTTACCTGTTAAGATAAGGACGGTGAAAGAAGATGTGTCATCTCACACCTAAGACAACCTGTAAACCAGATTTAGAAGAACTTGTCTGAAAAATTTACTCTGAAAACCATTCCGTCTTGATCCCCCAACCCTTTAGTTTTTCCAACAATTTAATCCAGATTACTGAATTTCCTAGACAATATAAAGCCAGATAGACGCTGATGCTCACAGGTATAGCTAATTTTATGAAGTTCCCTTTAGTTGTAGCTTAAAGACCACTTCATCCATATTTTGCTATTTTTTAAAAGCGTTCCTAGTGGTATTTTAATTATGATTGTACCCTTTTTATCCAAATGTCAAAAACCTGTGTTGTTTTTTAGGACATAGTTTCTGCAGAGCGGCAGTAGAAATGTAATGTCTATTATTTTTATGTCATCCATCATGAGAAAATGCTTCAAGAACATGGGTCTTTCATGGGTAAAGCTACCTTCATTGATTCATATTACAAACTTGAAAATCTTTGGGAAAGACACCCAATCTCACATTGCTTCCAACTGTTCAAAATTGTTAGTTGCTTTGGATTTAAGTAAATATTTTGCACTTTCTAATCTGAAAACCCAACAGAATTTGGAGAAATGTACCTCTCTCGGGGACTGAACTTCAATGAACTCCTTGAATATTTTGTTCGCCTTTGACACAAGCTTGGTCGAGCTCTTGATCTTTTTGTATTCCTCACATGCCATCCAAAATTCAATGTTTTCATCGCTGAACTCAGACTTAAGAAATGTCCGGAAGGCCGCCAGTCCATCTAGGAAGAGTTAAAAAAAAAAAAAGAGAGAGAAAAATTAATCAAATTAGAGTTTAAAACTCAATAAATAAAAGCATTCATTGTGTCTCCCTTAGAAAAAAATGGGCCAGCAGATAAGGCTGATCCAGTGTGACACGTGATACTGCCCTTCATGGGATATTGACATTTTTCTGGTGTGTTCTCATCTGCGTGTGAAAGTGGGCAACTAACTGTCTTATGATCAAAACAAAAACAAACCAAAGCAAAATACTCCTATGAGGAGCTTTTCCCCCTTGTCAAGATAAGTTGTGTTTGCTGTTGATGTCAGCTGAAAGGGGGGATTGTTTTTCTACAAGACTGTGTCATGTTGACACAGGGGTGTCATGTTGTGTCCACCTCTTTTGCCTATGCTCTTCATTACACAAAACCAGGGAGGTTGCTCCATTACTCAGAGAAACATGAAGTCACGTGTACTACAAAGAGATCTAGGACAACAGGTAAAAACTGGATTCTTTCTAAATACACAAAAGATAACCTCAGAGGTTTATTTTGGTTCATTTTCCACTCAATTTGTATCATTTGTCAGGATTTTTGTACTGGAGGTCATGACTAGTGGTCAAATGTTGATGCATGTCTGTTATTTTAAAAATTCAGTCTGCCATAAAACTATCCAGGAAATGACCAAACAAGCCACTAGAGACTTATAAGAAGGACGTGATGATCTAATAATCTATTCCGTCAAACAAAATGAGCACATGGCTTTTCTGTGATATGACAAACACGTCTCACCTAAAGATAATAAACTCTGATGTAAAGTAGGAAGTATGTGATGTCTTTTGGAGACAAAATTGTAAGAAAATACTTCAAACCAGGGCCAGAACACACATATATTTTGAGTCAAAATTAGTTTATTATTGACCAGAATTAAAAAAAAAAATCCTCTAGCTTTAAGCATTATTAATAGCACCTCATTTGCCACCACAAATGAAGAAATCTCCCCCAGAAATTTAGATTAATGCTACAATAAAATAGTAATTAAACTATCGTCTAATTTGTTTTGAAAACTTAAATAAATTCGAGAGAAATTCCTGTGTGAAACCAAGAGGAACAATTCAGAAGCAAAGACCGACTTCTGTAACAAGTGAACGCGGTTTAAAGAAAGGAAACCAGATTTAAACCAGGATCAACTTGTTGGAACATTAACGGAAACCTCAGCTCAAACAGAGGTAAGGGTGAGTCTGTCCAGACTCATACCTCTTGTATAAACATTACGTTCTACTTTACCCATGATGCAGTATGGTGGAAAAACTGAGTGTTTCCTGTCAGCTGTATAATACACTGGCAGTTGCCACTAATGTTTTACGTTTTACTTATATTGAAATTTGATCCAAAGCTCAGTTGTACTTACTAAGATTAAAGCTTGTGTAATTGTATTATTCTAGGGAAATATTGGATTCTCTCAATGATTATGTAATGTAAATGTTTTCATCTTTTTGCAAATTTATCTGGTCAAAATTTTGATCTTTAAATTCTTGTATTTTGAGACCAAAATTGTTATTTTTACCAAACCTGAAAACACAATCTCCATCATTCATATTGTGACACTGAAGCCTAAACCTTTAAAATATTTGAAGATGATGAATATTTTGGAAAGCTATGTTAGGTTTTCATTAAAAATCAGTTTTGGTGGGGGATGATGGGACATTTTGCCAAAAATAAAGCAGAGCAGCAGAAGGCTGGCTGAAATAACGGAGATGGCAGCAGGAGATGAACAGTTTCTCTAAAATCCTGCTTGTTTTGTTTTCTTCTCGATTTCTTTAAAAAAAAAAAGAAAAGAAAAAAATACTAAATGTGCTGCAATAATATTAAATACACCTTTAAACCTACAGTGGTTTCAGACCCCAGTTTTTTTGCCATTATGTTTTAAAAAAAAACTGTTTAATCTAAAAGTACTGCTTAATATTTTAGTTTACAAACAGAAAATCTAAAATTAGTTCCATGTCATTCACAAACCTTAATGAAGATGCTTTTTTTTATATATAGTGGTTAACCATTATTTTGCAGAGACAAAATAGTATAAAAAAAAAAAAAAAAAAAAAAATCAGGTTTGGGGAGCTCCTCTACTGTTCTTTTTTGACTTTGGTCTATGGTCAATTTAATCTCTGAACAGATCTGCTCACTGCAGCTGTTGTCTCTGGAATATGAACTGAAATAACACATTTAAAAGAAAGAACTCTATTTAGTTTGATCTTCACAACAGAATCAAATCACATAAACATTAGACCAAATTTTAAAATTAATTTGATCAGCTGACTTACTTTCTGTAAATTTAAAGAATTTTGAAGAAAAAAAAGGAAATTTACAATATGTCTATAACAAGTATAATAATTTTGTTCTCACTTATTCCATTTAAAAAGGTTATTTTGACTTAGATACTTTCTCATGTATGAAGCTTTGTGATAACCATCTTATCGATAATCTAATCAAGAAACTCTTGATAGGAAAAATAAGATTGTTGGGAGTTCGTAATAATTTAGAGCATTTACTTATGAAATGTTAAAAAAACAAACAAACAAACAAAAAAAAACCGAGGAATCCCATTACAAATAAAAGAATCACAAATACATTTCAAACTGTTTTATTACAGAAACAAATGATTTGAGGCACCTAAGACTTTACTTAAAAAGATAGTTTTTGTTATTTGTGCGATGATTTGTCAAGGGGGCAGCTCCCCTTCCAAAGCTCCACCCCTGGTTGTGTCAAAATTCGCTCACTACATGGTTAATTTGTGATACATTTGTTAACATTTTCACATAAAAGACCACAACTTTTCTCACTTTTTTACATGTATTCAGGTATGGCAAATTGTGATCCATGCAATATGTGCAAAATACACGTGGCAAGGTGAGAGCCCAAATTCTTAGCTTAACAAACAGGACACCCATCATTTTTTTGCCGTGTTCGAATCTACAATCCTAGAATCAAGTACCCTAGAAATGTCCCTGAATTATCTTCTAAAAACCAGAGTATCAATGCTTACTGGATTAGGGAATATAAACCAATTCATTGTGTTTGAATGGATTGCAATTTGAAAAAAACAAATAAATTTT
>NC_050515.1:19945421-19957059 GCF_002922805.2 Oryzias melastigma | reverse complement strand
TTTTTTTTTTTTTTTTTTAAGTTTTTGTCATGAGATCACAGTAGATTAATAAAAAGTATTAGTACATTTTTAATACCTTTTAGGTTTTCACAAGTGGGTGATGTCATATTTTGCATTTAAAAATAAATAAATAAATAAAAAGTAGGCCTAGCGGTCATGTGTCTGAATTGCAATAAAATCCAGGGCACCAGATATTCCCACACTTAATAGTCTTTTAGGGAATTGTGAGGAAATTCGGACAAAGCCCCAATTTTTTTGTCACCTTAACAGATAAAGTCGAAAAATTCAATTTTTATGAAAAAACACCTGTCTTGGAAAAAAAAAAAAAAAAAAAATCTTTTTACACTGGCCTTTACACTAGGGATGAGTCAAATCCTTCACGTTTCACTAAATCAAGTTAGCAGCTAGCTAAGATCCTTTTAGATCAAGCTAGCTCGAATTAAGATGCATCTCCTCACTTGTTTTGGTTAAATCTAAAGTGAAATTCCTGTGTCACTAAGGTTCAAGCTTGTTACGTTAATCCTGTTTGCAACCAAAAAGAATGACCCACTTTTGCGCAGATGGAAGTGAGTGGGCCAGTCTGCAGGAGCTGGAGGAAGGTCAGGGACCAACATGTTACTCATTCTGTGGTAAGGGGCCCTCTCAACACAGAACTGGCATCCAACAGAAGATGGGTTTGAAAGTGGGACAATGTTGGGAACATATTGTGTTACGGAATGGGGCCATTTACATGGGAGGAGCTTATATTTTCCTGTTTCCAATTGCAGCCGAGTTATGTAGTACGTTTAACTTAGAACAACAAGAAAACAAGTCTACTTACATTTGTGGGAGAGAAGGTGATCGAATGAGTCGGACCATCGAACGACCTCATCTGTGGATAGTCTAATAGTGGAAAAAAATGACAGAAGCAAATGGTTGAACTGATAAATCAATGTCAGAATTATATAATTCTAGCTAACATTAATGTTGTTTATTGTTTTATTGCTCTTGCATGGACTTCTGAAACGTTTAATTAAAATTTTAAAGTTTCCTTTGGAAAAAAAAATAGAATATAGTTGTCTTTTGTTTTTACTTAGATATTTTTTTCCCATTTTAAAATTTTCAATTTTAATAAGTTTACCTTTCCCATTAAGGTTTGAATTTGATGTTTGAATTTAAACTTATATCTCAACGGACACCGTAGAAAAATGGTTAATGACAAAAATATAGCCAAATTATTACAATTTTTACTTCATGTTATATTAAACTTATAAATATCCAACAAATATTTTTTGTCTGAGACATTTACTTTTAAATATATCTTTATATTTCTATAAGACATATTGAATCCCATAAAATGTTTAAAATATATGCCCAAAACAACAAGATTTTTTTTTTCTGAATTCAGTTCAAACCTTTATTATTGGGTTTGATTTCGGTTCAATATAGGATTTACAAAACAACAAATAAAGAAAAAGAAATTCAGAAAAAAAAATCATATTTCAAATTTACAAATAAGCTAACAATGAAGAAAATATTTTAGTCTGCTTACACTAAGCCTGACGTAATGTCATTAAACAATAGATAAATCTTCCTTAACTCTCAAATTGAACATACAGGTATATAGAAGTGCAACAATTCACTTTCCCTACAATTCGCTTCAATGGTTTGATTTCAAACTGAGAATTATGGCACCCCTAGTTCAAAGCAGAGTTGCCAAATTACCAATCTTGTGACAAACATTTTAATTATTCTTAAAATCTATTTGATAAAATCAAACAACATTAAATCTATAGGAACTTTTTTTTCTTGCAACATTTAGGCTATATTCCCCTTCTGAATTTCTCAGATGCCAAACTTCAGTGGTTCCTGCAGTTGCAGTCAAAGCAGGAGGTGTTCACAGCTTCGTGTCCAGGTGTCATGAGTTATTAGTTTCTAATGTAAAAGTCAAGAGCACCACATGAACAAAAGCTGATCTTGATTTCTATGGGATGTTAATGTTGAGATTTACTGATTTACAGTGACCTAACAAATGTTAGGAACAAAATGTAGGACATCCGCAAAAACTCAGAAGTGTACAAGTTACTTCTACACAAATGCAAAAATGCAATAACAAATAGAAGAAGAAAGTTATTGCTATCCTACATCTTAATTTACATGTTCTCCCTCAAAAACTCTTATCTTCTACAGTTTTCTCTATACTGAGGTCAAAATCTGACTTTTTTTCCTCACTTTTCAAAGAATCAATAGATGCTTCTAAACTGAAGCTTTAGCTCCAGCGTTTACATTCTTTCGACTATTGTAACTCCTCAACCGTTTATGCAATCAACGTAAATCAGCTGATTCTGTTGCTGAGGAAAGCTGCTTTGCACTGTTATGCAACACTTTATGTTAGCAATGTGTTGTATAATGGTGCGCCGCTACCCAATCTGTACCGGAAACTTGATTGGTACCCTGCTTGTGCAAATCTTTAGTGACTTCTTCTTGTCGCCAACATTGCGACAGTTAGATTAAATCCCCGTTTTTAACACAATTAAATGAAATAGAACTTTGGCAGTCCGGATTCTTAACATCTTTTTTCTCTCATTTTTGTCAATGATTGTAATAATTTTAAGAAGTAATTCTGATTGTTATCTCAAGAGATACTGTCAAGTAATGTAAAAAGTTTTAGCAGAAGTAATGTAGATATTCCCTGGTGTTTTCTCCAAAAATGTAGCAGCCGGCCCGCTGTCTATTAAAGACAGGCGTCTATTGGAGACCAGCGTTACTTCCATCACAGACAGAACAGTGATGACTAATGGGTTGTGGTGAAACTGGGTCAAGAAATGCAGACAACACCCCAAGATGAATATTTCAGGGTTTACTGAAATGATGAGAACATTGTATTGCATTGTGATTATCACTGGCTGCAACATTTTTTTAAGCATTATCGGTCTCCGTATCAAAAATTATTTTCACTTTCATGCAAATCTTTTTCCTGGAGACACTAGCCACTTTTAGCTTTTGGTCAATAACCCATGTTCAAGACAGTTCTTCTAATTTGTCGTTTGCTTTCTTTGCACCTTGACCGGGGAATCCATTTCCGTATGAATCATTTTTCTGCAGCCGTCCTTCAGTATCACTCATCTAGTCGCACCATTCTCAGATCATTTTAGGATCCATGCCAAAAACATCAGACAGAGTCCTCACCAGAATGTTCTTTGGCGTATGCCACCGCACAAAGCATTTCTTGACCATCACTAGACTGGCTCACAACACAAACACCACCGACACCCAGTGTCTGCACAATCCGAGGAAGATGAGTGGATCTCAAATGTCACTGGCCACTATTAGAGATCGACGTCTAACAGTAACTAGCACCTGTTAGACCAAGCGTTTATTAGAGTCCGGGTACAATTGGAAGATATACAGTAGAAACATTTCGCCAATGCAAGGTACCAGTCTGGTAGCAACACAGTGCAAAGCTGCTTATCTGATTTACATTGATCTCTGAACGGTTGAGGACTTAGGGTATATCAAAGGGCGTGTGTTATTTAGGTGTCGCTGGTCACAGCTTCTGTGTTAACCCTTATGCTGCCTTATGGGGTCAGGATTACCCTAGCCTTACATTAACGTGTTATCCATCCCATGACAAATGTGGATGAAGGTGGACAGGATTTCATGTATACTATGGACACCAATGAAAATACAAAAAATCATTGAGAAAAAAAAAAAAAATCTGCACACTGTCATGTGGGGTCTAGATAACCACTCAACGTCAACATATGTAGGGTATAGCACAAAGGTAACAGGGTTAAATTACTGAGAAGTTAAGATGAACCTGAAAAAATTATGGTTTTCTTAAAAAGAAAAAAAAAAAAAACAAATTATTACTGAAAATCATTTTTACAGTCCTAAAGAGACGAGACTCACTTCAAACACCTGGCGGTGGTCTCATGAGCCGGTGGCAGGAATTCAGAGAAGTCGCTGTAGGAGTCAGACTTTTTGGAGAGGCAGCCTAGTCTGGTCTTCATGGTGGAGAGCCTGATACAGAAACACAAGATGCTCACGTTTTTGAGAAACAGCCGACACCTAAAAGGCAAAAGTCACAGGTACTGTAAATACACCAATATAGCTAACGCTTCTAAAGTCTGACCGACTGATGAACTTATCTCTGACTCTTGTCTCTCTTTATGCGTCTTATAGTTTGTTGTGCCTTTTATATGACATAAGAATAGACCATTTATTGACGGTGTGCATTACAATCCGGGGTGCCCTATAGTTTGTAGAATACGGTACCATGTCCTCTTACTAGACTGGGAAAACTAAGGAAAATGTGGGAATACAATTCATTGGCAATTTTATTTGTTGTAAAATTGATGTACCACAAATGTGGCAAAAACTCTTTGTGAAATTATGGAACAAAATATGTTTTTTTAATGAAATATATTAACTGTTGACATCTCAGAATTCACAATTAGTAGCAAACAGGGTCAACTCTATATCATCCTTTAGAAATGTATATATTTTCTTTGGTTTTTGAAGATTCAGCACCTTGATCCTTTGAAATAACACTAAAGCTCTATGAGGCAACAACAAAACATTTCATAATTTCTCCCTTTCTGACTTATACAAGCTGAGATAAGCGCTGACCCCACCCCTCATCACTTTGTCCTGACTCATTTGTGCGCAGCTGCTGTCATGTAATGTTTGTCACTGTTCTGCCTCCAGGACACATGGGTCACGCCAGATGGGGCATGGCTGTAAAGACACTTCAGCTCAAGTACTCATTTCTTTACAAGGTAGAAGCTTAATATGCTAAATTAAAGTACTTTTTGTCTAATGCAATTCAAAGCACTTTATTTTTTACTGTATGTCGAATCTTGTTTTGTCAAATGTGATGACAGATTTCATTTATAGAACAGTCTGTGCTCTCTGAAATACAAAGAGAATGAGGAAAAGTATTATTTGTGGTAAACTGTTTATGTAAAATTAAGTAATTTATTAAAAAAAATAAAGAGTTTTTGTTAACAATTATAATTCCATTTGCTTTATTTTTGCTGTTATATCCTTTCTGATTTAAATAGCTTTTATTTGAAATGGGTTTCATACAGACTCAAAGACATAAAACAAGCAAATATTTCAGAGAAATACCAAGACAATTACACGCTAAATCAACAGCTTGGTATATTTTGAGAAAAAGGATTAGTCAGTGGGCAGAAAACCAAAAATAGACTTTATGCAACATGAGCTTCACAGCAAGATGAAGGCTAAGAAATATAGCTGGTGGTAAATTCACAAAACATGTAGAGGAATTATAGACTTAAGGGGGCTTTGAGAATCAAATTATTTTTTACAGGATCAATGATTTCAACCAGCTGATCATTTTCATCTATAATTATTTTTTACCTATCAACACCCATGTAAACAAGCAGCATTGATCTGTTGATCACCTTTTTTTCTTTTTTGATAAAACAAAAACATTTCTTTGCACTAAATATGTTAGTGTACACGTATTTCATCCTTTCTATCTGTTCTCAGGATAATCCAAGCTTTTAAATACTCTGATGTTAATGACCTAAAACAAAATTCCCTCACTATTAAAAAAACAACTCCATGAAGGACTGTCGAGTGTCCTGGATTCTTAAAGCAATTCGGACACCATGCGCACTACTTTTCTTAAGTAGTGAATATGATGTCATTGATTTCAATAAAGTGAATCTAATCAATAGAAGGATGTAGTGAGGACATGTATGAATCCACTGTGTTCTGATGATAAAAAATACAATCAAATACTGTTGTTTTTGTTTTGTTTTTGCAAAAAGTGTAGATATTGTGGTCTATATTCTACAATCCAGTGAGCATTAGTGCACACTGGCTTTTTTCAGAGAATTCTGGGATATTTCTAAAGCACTTGATTTAGAATTATAGACTCAGACAGCTCTACAAAATTATGAACACACCATTTCGAGCATTGAGTAGTGAAGGAATTTTGTTAAATTAACGTTTTTATCTTAAATTCAGTCAAGCTAGTGATATGATCACAGATTCAGACTTACAGGATCAATAACTCTTTTAAAAACAGTTTAAACTGACCGCAAGTGTCTATTGGTTTGTCCTAACGTCAACAACCTATAAAGGCATTTCAACATTTTGTGTTTAATTTCAAACCGGCAGACAGACAGCTGCAGAGCAGCATCTAACTGTGGTAAGCTAAGTGCTAGCTCTAGGATTTAACTCCGCAAGACCCGAGGTGTTCTTTGATATGCCTGTTTTTGTTATCTGACAGAAAAATAAAAGTTAAGAAAATTAACTGTGGTAACAAAGCTGAAAATGTTAAGAGCTTAAAAAAAGAATCATATAATCTTAAAAAAACTAACAAAAGGTTCTCAAGATATCAGCTAGTCATAACACTCAAATTCATCATTTATTTTTAAGAATTCTAAATGAAGACAGAATCACATTTGGTTAAAAATGTTTAACAGCTCTAAAGATATTAAAGTTAAAGTCACTAAACTTGCACGGGACTAATTATCCCTTATATAACAAGAAAAAAAAGTTACTTTTTCCTTAGTTTATATTTGCTCTATTTTTACTTGTTTATTAAAGCTTCTTCAAAGAAGTGCTCTTTGTAAGTTTTTAATGACACTGTTATGAAGGACCCAAAGGCAGGAGACAAGGCTTGTTGGCGGAAACTTAAACATTTACAAAATAAACTCAAACATGACAAAATCATGGTAGACCAGACCAGTGACGTAGCAGAGCAGATGACCTGACAATGAAGACCTGAAAACCAGACACTTAAATCCACTGAGATTGATTATCCAAATGAAGGAGCCCAGTCTCAGTAAAATGTGTACATATGCCACGATTTGGGAAATACCGTGTATAATATACGCCAAAACCGGTTTTTGCGTGCATATAATACGCACGGTCCTAAACGTGTTAAAGTCTGTTTTCCACGTTTGACACGTCCTCTGGTGGAGCCGTGAGCATCACAGACAGCCCCACAAACGAACAATTTGCTTTTCTAACTCTAACCATAACCGTAATCCTAACCTTAACCAGGAACAACGTCATTTGGAAAAAAGCCGGAGGATTTCTTACCACGTGATCAAAACGAAACCTAAAAAGCGTGTATATTGTACGCCGGCACAACCTATCCTCTACCATTGCGTATCATATGCACGCAAAAAGCGTGTTTGGCGTATATTATACACGGTATTTCAGAGTGCAAAGTCGTGGCATATGTACGCATTTTACTGCGACCGGGTTGAAATGAAGACAGCTGTGGATGACTAAACCTGAAGATGGTGAGACTGACAGGGAAAACCTAAGCACAGAATCCTGACAGATAAAAGATGATAAAAGTTGATGAAATATAAGTAAGGGATAACCCAAATTTGTTTATTTAATTTGTTCATGTTTCAAATGTGTTACAAAGTATTGGATTGGTACAAATACACGAAATCAAATGACTAGGAATCGAATCGGGCCCCCAAAAAACTGATCGGGACAGTGATAAATGCTTCTAAAATGTACAGTAGTTACCTGTTTCCTTTTGCTCATATTCCCTGCCAGTGTACAAATTTTACACTCTGTCCCAAGACATTCAGTGGAAGTTTTAATCATGATTTTTTGTAAATATATAAGTCCTCTGACAAAAAATGCTATGAACATACTAACCCTTGTGCTATCTTTGGCATATTAACATTAAAAGTGGGGTCATCTGGCCCCCACAAGACAAAGCTATTTTTTAAAAAAAGGATATTTCATCTTCACTGTCCGTGGAGGACATTGAATCCTGTCCACCTCTGTCATGGGAAGGATCACACATCAATGTGATCTGGACCCCATAAGAGAGCTCAAGGGTTAAAAGTTCAGAAAAGACAATTTCCATTGGATTGGATCCTATTGTTTGGGCGCTATGTCTTAATTTCCTCAGCATTGTCTTTTATTCCATTTTTTTCACTTCCTGCTCTTCTTTTTTCACATTGGTCATAATCTGTGCTACCTTGGTGTGCTTTCAGGAAATAAAATTGTTTACCTGAATCTTCAGCTTTCATAACTGTTCCTTTGACAAAGAAAAAAAAAAAAAAAAAGATTCTCAAGTAATCTAACAAACACGCTTGAGATTTGGTAAAACAACTGATCCGACGTCTTCTTTTGTCCATCACAAGCTCATTTTCCATTTGGTACCTTGTCATATGTACTTCTAAGCTGCATTCGTTTCATCTGAATGAGACATGTGCTGCTAAAGATTAAGTGAAGGGGATTGTTTTGATGCCGAGATCTGAAATGGGGAACATTGCATCAAATGTGCAGCTCATTACCAAACTGAACACCATTTGCTGGAATAAATGTCTCCGCTAATCACAGCCATTCACAAGGCCTTTTTTATTTTTGCTTTAATGTTCTCCATCAGCCAGTAAGAGGATGTTTTGATGCATTTCCTGTGGTTAAATGGACATTTGTGCTCCAACTAATTGCATATCAGGTTTTTTGGCATTTCTTATTAGCGAGTATTACTTAGCTGGCTTCTCTGGGAATACATCAGTCCCTTTTTTTTCCAATGAAATAAGCTCTAAAATAGATATTTCTTTAAAAAGGCGTCTCACACTCTATGTAAAAAGTGTAACAACTTTGTTTTTAGTCTTTTCCAGATGATCTGCAGATGACGCAGTCTAGCCCAGAGATCCTTGTTATATCAGCTGTTATGTGCAAAACAGATGCAGTGAACTGGAAGGGGAGCTGGCATGTCATCACCATGAGTCATAGTCTGAAGGTGCACTCCATTTATTAATGAGAAGTTATTTTGAGATGGAACTGCAAAATTAATAGGCAACTAAAGTGTTTGCAGACTATGTATAGATTTTGAGGGGGCACAAGAAGTGAAGGTTGACTTTTACGTCACCTTTCATAAAGAATATAAGAGACTGTCGTTGAGACAAATCCGTGGCACAAATAGGACAAGCTGTGGCTCTTTTAATGGTGTTGCATGGGTGGGTTATTTACTACAGTACACAAGAGAAAAATAAGTATGTATCCAAAGATAGCCATATATACTCATTCCTGAAACCTCGAAATAGCTGATGCTTATGTGCATTGTTTCCCAGCACATGACAGAATTCAGCTTAGCCTCTACACATGATTATTTGTATGTTTTTTAGTACTGCAAAAAAGTATTTACACCCTTCTTAATCTTAAATACACCCAAGCAGACCGTGGTCCGGGACCAGGAACCACTTTCTTTTTTTTCCTTTAAGGTGGTCTCGGTTCGTTTCCAATTGGACTAAAGGCCCGGTCCCACAGGATTTTACGGCATATCACAGGTAAAAAAGTTGGAAAAACTGCCACACACGCTTAGACTTGCCATCTTTATGCATGCTCGCGGAATCAGTATAAGTATAAGCGCGTCCTCCCTCAATCATCCGCTAAATAGACGCAGTAAGCGGCGGTACAAGTGCAGACTGGCCAGGGAAACAGCCGTGCACGAGTGCGGAATTTCGGCGTCCAAGCGTGTGTGCCTGCGTCCGCTCCACGGTCCGATCTCACACTGAAACTGCTGTTATACTGCTGTTTCACAGCCATTCCACGGCGCTACCACTGTACCACACGCAGTCACCTGCAGTCTCAATGGATTTACCATGAATTCTTGATTACTTGTTTTTTTTGTACACATATTTATTTACACTTGATTATCTTGGAAGAAATGCAAGGAATCTGGAAAACGTCACCTGCTCTGTTCAATACCAGGTATTTAGCTTTGTCACACTAGTTGAATTTTCTAAAGATGTCTTAGATCATTTTTTTGTCAGTGAATTGGATCGATTGTTCATGAATAATATCATCAACTACAAATTATGATACAAATCGAATTGTTGCTCAAATTAATTGTTGCTCTCCTACCAACTAATTATCTATTTTGATGTTAAAATTTTTTAAAAATGTGATTTTCTTTTACTATCAGCAATTATGTATAACTAACTTTGTGGTTTATTTAACTGAAATCTAAAAAAGATGTGAATAAATAATTAAATGAATAAGATTAAGTAGGCATCTTCATTTATTTGTTTGATTTGTCTGTTATGAAGACGGTCATTCAATAACCAACTCGCTGGTTTCCAGCTGCAACCTGCTCCATCTAAAAATGGAATTCAGCCTCAGCAATTTTTAATACATCCACATTTGCTGATATATGTCTGCATCCATGTGCAACAGACAACCTCATCAAACAAGATAATGAGGAGCGAGATGGACGCGCTCAAAAGACCGTCTGGCATGTACCGAGCTGTCATTAACCAAACAAATCTGCACCTCCCACCATTAAATCCATCCCCTTCCGTCTCTTCTCCTCTGTTTTGACAGATCGCTGTCTCCACAGCTCTCGAGAACTACATTCTTACTCTGCGGTATGCAGGCGACACGTGCTGCTGGGCTATTTTTAAAATAAAAATAAAAAAAATCCCTGACAAATCCATATAGTCAGGAGGAAGCAGTGCATGTTCTATTCAGCCATGCAGTAAGGCCAGCTCCTGGAGGAAGGAGGCTAAAAACAGCATCGCTGCTCTGTCTCCCGTATACAGACGACTCGTAAAGCAGCATTCGCTCAATTTCTGAGCCGTCTGGTCTCCGGGACAAACTAAGCCGTTCAATTCTAGATCTTGTGACAATTTGTGTGAGCATGAATATCGTTGGTGTTATCTAACTTGGTGCAATGCAGAGTTTTAGATCGCTGTCTGTGTCCTCATTTTCTGTATGCTGACAAGACCCCCTCCTCCCCTCCACCCGCAGCACAGCAGATGTGTGATTATTAGCACGCCTCCTGTAAAGACTTTCTGACACAATTTTGAAGCAAAATCTGACTCATCTCTGCAGAATCTGTGACAAAAGCAATGACTAAAAGGTTTTGTTTCAGTTTTTATTTTTTTTTATCCAAGTGTAAATATGCATGGATTTTCTCCTACATTTGCCGCTGTTGGCCTAAAAAAAGACATCGTCTGGGTGTCAGGTCATCTCTTCAGTTAAAAGAAAAGTGCAGGTCACATCGCTGCTCTTGTTCCCACTTAGTGCAAGCAAAAAATAGCAACTTGTCAAGTCAAAGTTTTAGCCACTCCGCTGCATTCTGTTATAACAGACCCAATTCAAATCCACAGGCGTAGACAACCTGGGAACGCACGTCATACTATATTTGGAAATCACTTAGGGTTGTTGAGACTGGACAGCTGCTAACCTTCAGTAAGTTTCAAACAAAACTTACTTATATTCCTGACGTGAACAATTGGAAACATCAAACATAGGGAGATAGATTTATGTAGAGGCTGGTTCTCAGAGGGCTGGTTTTGGTCTGTCTGCTGACAAGGGACTAAAATTGTATCTAAAAATAAGACGGTAGTTATAAAAGTTTGAGAAGTAAGTCAATTTGTGGCGGGAATTTTTAAGCTTTGCGTCAGCAAAAGTGGTTTTATAAGAAATATTGCATCATTTTTGTGGGTTTTAGTCTTGGTTTTAACATGAATTCCCTCTAGAAAATTGTCTGCAAAACTATGGTATCATCAACATAACTGAAGAAGCTTAGAAAAATAGATAGGAAACTCGTCTAATGTGTCAATCTGTCTTTTTAATTTTTTTTCGTTTTTTTCTTCCTTTTTTAGGGGCAGTCATTTCAAATGAGTAACAT
>NC_050515.1:19940114-19945222 GCF_002922805.2 Oryzias melastigma | reverse complement strand
TGTTTGGCAGGTTGGTGAATATATTATGGACCCCACAGAACCTCAAACTTTTGTTTGTCCTGCCCAAATATAATTTTTGAAACGCAGAGTTTTACAGTGTAATCTCTAATCAACATGGCCGCTCCACTTGAGGCAGGATGTCATGCCAGCCATGGACACCACTGAAAATCAAAAATCATTGGGAAAAAAAAGTTCAGCGCACTGTCTTGTGGGGGTCCAGATAACCCCTCTTTTATAATGTCAAAATACCAAGACTAACATATAACATATTTAGCACAAGGGATAAATATGAATACTTCTTATCTTTAATGGGCTTGAAATTAAATTTTTGCGACCTAAAAGCTTATGACAATAGCTATCCCTGCAATGTTTCCATCTTTTGATCCTATACATCATTAGCGAAAAAGTCACCATCAGTAGATTTCATATCAAAACTTTTACATTTTCTTCAAAAAAACAGGTTTCAATCAGCTTGAATGCCAGTTGTTATAATGTGGTTGGACTTACCAAAGTGCAATCACATACTGCTGACAAATGCTGCTCCAACCTTACTCATAATTATTTGCAAGAAGTGGTAATCAAGCATTCTTAGGTCAAAGCTCATTTCCTCTTTAATTAAGACAAGGAGATTTACATCCGTAGGAAACAGTGTGAAAATGCCTTCTACTAATCAGCATTTCAGATCACAGTCATGTTTTATTTTTTTTATTTTACCCATAATCTATTGTTATTATAACCGGAGCAGAAAATGAGCTCAATGATGGCTCTTCCATTGATTTATCATTTTGACTTAAACTGAATCGTTTAATATTTCAAAACGTCATATTGGTAATAATTCCACTTACATTTCAGATCTATGTTTTTAAAAATTGCATTTATTTATTTTCTAACCTTAACTGCGTCTTTTATTTTAATTTTATGTGGCTTATTGCTATTAACCTCACAATGAACTAAGTGGGTATTTATAATGTTTAAACATACTAATGTAGAAGAAAAATGAATATCATTATAAGATGTAGAAATCAAGCAAATGTGGAATTTTGTTTTTATTTCTGATTCAAAAGCACAAATTCATTTAATTCTCGTTAGTTTATTGAATTTAAAAATGCCATTTGCAGTTCAGATGCTTTATCGTTAGAATAGATGATGTGTGTTTTAGGCCGCTAACCTGTCAAGGTTCTCCACCGATGTGGAAACCGATTTTTTTTCCTCAGATCCAGTCATAAGTGACTCACTGAACTGGTTGATTAGCTCCACCAACCTCCTTCTTCATCAACTTGAACTTTTATCTGCTTTTAACATTCTGACACTAGTCTCTTTACCTCTTCTATTGTACAGTTCATTGCCATATATTGACTCACCTTTGGCAGTTTCGCAGATAAGTGATTTTTTTTTCAGTGCAGCATTTCATGCTTTTTTTTTTTTTTTGTCCCGATTGGCTGTTGACTTTGTCAAGTAACCTCCACCATGTAGTGTCTCCTGTACAGAATGCATACAGCTTGCATCTTTGAATTTATCCTGTAACACTACTTATTTTACTTTGATAGTTTGAACTTTGAGAGTTTAAGTAAAAGAGAAAAGTGTGAAACTTGCTCACGTTTGTCTGAGAAACGTGAGGGTTATTTATTAGTTTTATATTATTTTTTATTTTATTATTTTTTTTGTAGCCCATGATAAATGTATTAAAGCTGACTTGGGATTTTTTCATCTATAAAAAAAGTGCCAAGCATTAAAAACATATAATGCATTTTCTGAGATTTTTGTTACAACTTTTACAAACTGTAATTAAATAACAATTAATAATCAGGTGTTTCCAAATAACCCCTTAAGCTTTTTGTTAATAACCTTAAAAGGTATAACTCAGAAACTGACTTATACTAACAAAAAGAATGTCAGAATATCTAGAAACCTCCGAGAATGCATATTTTAGATCGTCAAGTCCACATGCAGGTTAAAGGACTTTTAAAGGTTAGGCTGAGAGTTAGAGCTCAGCTTTGGAAAGGAAGTTCTTGTCTGCTTCCTGTCTGCTGCCAGATTGCCTGATTTGGCCCTTAGTCATGGGAGGACATCTGTGGTCCTGGACAAGTGTGTGTGTCTTTTGTGTGTCTATACGCTGCTCGGCAGGCGGAAGCTTCGCTGTCTACATCAGACCATCTGAGACGCAGCCACCTTTGACAGACGGAAAAACGCAGGACTGTGTTCCACTGACCGTCTGATCTCATCTCCTGATCTCAGCATCCTTATTCAGTATACAAGAATGCTGCATGCACTGGTGTAATAACTGATTAGTATGTTATCATGGCTGTTAGGGTGAGGAAAGACCAGTGACTGTATATGAGAACTGGACTGAGTGAGTGTGTCATTAACTATAGAAAATAGCTTACTTCCAGCTTCAAGAAAATGTAGTTAATTAATGTTGAAGCCAGATGACATCAGTAAGCAGTGATTGGTCCAAGTCCGTCTTAGTCAATGTTTCTATGGCAACCACTCACCAATCAGGAGTGAGCTTGTCCACACCCCTATCACTTGAAACTGGCGAGGTGGGGGCTAGCTAGAACTAAATGCTTTTGTTGAGGCATATGATTGGCCAGTTTATAACTTAATTAATTTGCAATAAAAAGAAATAAAAAAAGAAATGGGATTAGCAACAACATATAAAAAAAAGGCATCACAGGAAGAATGGTTATTCTGGCAAATATGACTGAGTCATAGCTGTTTATTTCTCAGTAGAAGTTTATAGGATGTTGGTTTCTTGGAGCCAGCGGGAACTTCCTCTTATTCCTAATGCCGGGGGGAGGAGATACCCACTCCAGTTCCCATACAGAGTCAATTGGAAATACCAAGTCCTCATATCGGGACTATGAAAAGCAAAACAAACAGATTTTCAATCATAGAAAATTAGTTCCTCTAATTAATTAGCAAGATAACAACAAAGAAGCATTGTTTTCTTCAAGAATTCCATTTTGAGTCACAACAATACAATCAAGACTAATTTATTCATTATATAATTTGGTATTTCCTTGAATTTGTCTTTTTTTGTCCAATATTGCTATTATATTTCAGCTTAAAAGCAAAAAAGGAACAATTTGGGCTACAGACTACATTTTTTAAATTAATAATTATTCATTTAGGCATCCTCAGTTTTGCAGAGATACAACTCTTTTACATTTTTTACTCAAAAATGACAAAGATGCAACAAATAAGAAAATAATGATGATTTAAATAACTATTTTCTACCGTTCTCAGTAGTTTCACAGCCTTTTCCCTTTTTTTGTAGAAAAATCTGGGTTCTTATGCAAACTTTTTAAATGTCATAAGCCAGCAATCCTAAAATCACGTGTATGAAGACCTTTTTTTTTTTTTTCTTCCTCTGGTGTACTTTGCCAGTGCAGGAGAGCCTTAGTCATTGGTCATTTGCTGTTTACAGTAAACGGGATCCTGTTGTGTCAAGGGCAGCTCGGGAAAAACCTCCTGGCGCTGAAACACATTGAGGAAAGAAAAATGTGATGAAATAATAACGGCGGTTCTAAATTTAGCCCGGGCTGTAACAGTTGCATTGGAAGCTGTTTGACATTGCTGGGAGCCGCTGATGTGGCAGACAGAGCTGAAGAGAAAAACAATGGCAAAGGTTTGATGAGAAAAATTAAGAAATATATATATATATATGTTTAAAATTCTGTGATTCTAAACAACAATTCTGAGTAACATTTGTGCTTTTATATAAACAAAATAAAATCAGTGTTTTAGAAAAATAGATTGAAAAGGCACTAGTTGGCAAATCCTGTTCTATAAGCAGAGCTTTCCTGAGTCCCCTGACACTCGCTCTGAGGACACCTGAGCTCACTGTTCACTTCAGGAGACAGGCTGGGATAAAACCACCCGAGGGCTTTCCAGCACAAATCACCCAGAGCCTATTTTCATCAACGTTCCCCTCAGAAAACCAAGACTTTTCAGAACAATGTCACTCCCTGTCCAAGCCCTCCTCCATTTAATGCGTGGCACCATAATCCACAGTTCACAAGCCCCATCACTTTATCATTTAATCTCCACACAAATATAAATGGACAGGCTTTATAATAGAACGGACCTTATCTGTCATTGCGTTATACTCAGTATTAGTATTACTTTTTTTTTATTTGCTTCAGACGATAACACATTTTCCAAAGGATATTATTGATGTGCTACTTTCTTTGTTCAAAGCGATAAACGGATTTACTCCTAACAGTTTATTGTCAACATAATGGCCTTTTGAGCAGGTTTTACAGAAGTCAGTCATGCATATTCTTTAAGCGTCAAACTTTTTCTAACTTGGCACTTAAGTTATGTACTATAGACTATTAGGTAGCCTGAAATCATAACAAATGACATAGAAGAAAAGTAAACTTTGGTCTGGCTCTTTGGCCTTAGATAATTTGTAAATTCAGATAGGGGTATCCCAGTTCTCTTGGATAAAAGGGGTCAAGCTGGCAAGCCCCTACCAAAAAAATGCTTTAGAGCACCACAGAAATCAGTGTAATGCCTTACGTTTTGTAATTCCTTAGAAAGATCTAAAACAATTTAGTATACCTAACATTTTCATTACAACTATTTAACATTTTAAAGTATCTTTACACATTTGGACCCCTAAGCTCAGTCTCAGAAACGCGTGTTAAAGTGACCATCTCCAATGAAAAGTCTTTGCAATGAACACCGTATAGTAAAAACACCTTTAAGAATGCCCATTTAGCAGTTTTTTTTTAAATGGGCATTGACGAGAGTCTTCATTTTTTAAGTATTGTAAAAATACTTTTTTTATTAGACGTTTTAAGCCAGTTTCTTTAGTTAGTGTTCTTTGTTAGCTTTACTTTTTAGTACCATTTTGTGTTTTAGGGACCAATTTGAAAAACCAGAGGAAGCTGAAAGAAATATTTGATTTAAGGTGGAAAACAAAAGATCTTGAAGTTACAACTGTCTACATTCCTGGATTTTGTTACACATCTCTTGTTCCTCCTAGGTTCACACTGCACGCGGAAGTGGTGCGAAGTGGCGTGGAACGGAGGCTGCTTCCATTCAGCACCCTTGATAACCTATAGTCAACCTATGCAAGTTATCTGCATCAATCCTGGCAG
>NC_050515.1:19929770-19940059 GCF_002922805.2 Oryzias melastigma | reverse complement strand
TCAAGCCTTTTGGGATCCATGCTAACTGGGTTGCTTATCTCCATCATGTATAATGAAAAGTTCCTTAAATATTAAAGCAGCTGGTTTTGCTAAAAGCCTCTCAGACTTCCCAGCAGTTCATGTATTCCCAGATGGCACAAGTAAGTTTCAGAAAAGTGATGTTCTATGCACAGCGCTGTGATGTTTGATGGAGAGTGGAGGAAAAAAGTGCTTCATATCTGCCTAAGATAATTTGAAGACAGTTATTGGGGGGGGGAAATGTTTTTAGTTTTTTTTGTTTGTTTGTTTGTTTATTTTGTTTTTTTCCAAGAGCTGGTTGGGTCAGTGGTTGTATTCAATGATAAAAGCCATTTTCAATGAGATGGGCACTATTGACCAAAATGATTTCAACAACTACTGGGTTCATGTAAAACCTTTAGGAATATCTTCTGTGGGCAAGTAAGACAAACATTTTGGAAGGATTTTGCCGTCCTTATGGGTGGATGTGGGCTGTCTGCAGGCAAAAAATTGGCAGACCTGTACAAACGACGCAAGTAGCACGCAGGAAATATCCGTCACAGACCGCTAGGTGAGCCCATTTGGTGAAAATGTTGATGCACATTTTTATCTACGGGCATGCTGCAAGCTACAGGATATAGGGTTCGTGAGAGTTTGGTCTGTGAGACGCATCCTCATCATACAGATTTCTCATTTTCCTTATTTCTTCCTTTCTAAATTTTGCAGACGGTACAAAGGGACCAATTAGTACTGTTCTTGTGACAAGTGTCTGTACTCCTTACAGGCTCCTTACACGCAGCCTGACTCTTAGAAATTAGGAAATCAAACAATCAGAGCATATTTGCCTGGTCAGTAATGGGCCAATACATTATTAATGGCTAGAGTGTGGCATAAGGGTATAAGACAGCATCAACAGTACAGTACATCATGAGTGCAATCAACTTAAATCATCCTTACAAATACTTCAAGATAAGCTTACCACTCATGACAATGTTCCATTTTCACAGCATCCCTGCTCGTTTTAAAGCAGGGCTACCCAACTCTGGATCAGGTGTCTTCAGTTTACCAGAATAAGGTGACGTCCGAGTCAAGATCTTGAGGACCAGGTTTGGGCCGTCCTGCTTTAAGACGTGGCCACTCCATTCTACGACCCTCTAGGGGCCCAGTTAACCCAAAACCTAGCAGTATCCATACAGGTCAACAAGTCAAGGTATTGGTTGCATGTGACTAAGACCTTGTGAAGTTAAAGTGATGAAGTTCTTTTTCAAAACAAGAAAAAAGGACATCAAGCTAAAACCATTTGAAAGCCCAAATGGAGGTTTTGGACTCTAATAGTCTGATGTCAAATCCAAATGCAACTGTGTTCCAATTCCATTGAATGATATATGGTAATCATAAAAACCCAAACATGAAGACATGATTACCAATGTTTTTGTAGGACTCTTCACAATAAATAAACCATTTTATTTCTCTGCATCCTGTGTCTTCAATACACTCTAAGTGAGAAATCAACAAACACTTATAGCCTTAAGTGACCTTATAGCAATTATCCTAAAAACATTAGTTGGTAGCTCCTCCCACACGTGGCCGAGGCGTCAGGTTCAGGAACACATTTATTGACAAGCGATGAGGAGCAAATTTGTCGCGCAATGAAAGAGGGGCGGGGCACGCGAATATGTCGTGCGGATCGCGTTCAGCGTGAATGCACCTTAAGACAGCTTCCTCTCAATGAGATCATGTTTTCAAAGGATTCTTGTATTTTATCTGGTTATCTTTGTTAGTAAAACTTAAAAAAGCATAAAATATGCCTTTTTTTAAACTCTCTTACCAGTGCAATATGTCCAATCATTCAGGGTATCGTGCAATGTTGATTTTTCTGTATATTATATCTATATTCAGTCTGTTTTACTTTATTTTATTATTTTACTCCATTTGTGTGCTGTACGGACACTGGTACCGGAATTTCCCTGAGGATTTCCAAAGGGATTAATAAAGTATTTTCTATTCTATTTCTATTCTATTCTATTCTATATTGTCCAGCAGATGAATACAATGATGACTGCCTTTCTTTATTTTGTTGAAATCCATACATTCTCTGACAGTGGTTGGACTATCAACAGCAAATGCATGCTCAGCATGAAGGAACCAGTGACTTGCATTAGCCACTGGAGGATATTTCCCTCCATAATGACATTAGATCCCGTCATTTACTGTGGGCCCAATGAAAACATGATGTGATATAACCAGACAGAAAAGGCTTTTGTGAGGACAACCTCGAGCTCTCATTAAGATAATGTTAGGCTCTGAAAATAACAGACAGCCAGAATGTTTTCAGTCTGAGCTGACCTGCAGATCTCTAGGAGCCAAATAACTAAACTTTATTTTTTTAATTCAATTTTTATTTTTTTATACAATGGAGGGCTTTAACCAACAAACTGCTTACTTAGTTTGACTCCAATCCACCAGGAGTTTTACTGACTTTAACAATAAAAAAAGTTTATCCTTAAAAAGAATTTATTAAAAAGTACTCGATTATATCCTTTTAAAGCATACAAGTGAATATATATAGCTTGATATGCTATCATAAAAAGAGAACAAATACAATAAAATGTTAAAAATAGTAACTAAAACATTTTATTGTTATAATTACCGTATTTCCTGTAGTATAAGTGCTGTTTTTTCATAGTTTGGTATGAGGTGCGACTTCCATCTGATTTTTTAAATTTAGTATTATGGATTTTTTGCTGAGACTTCAACTCCAATGCAGATTATATTTTGGAAAATACAAAGTACAAGAGTATAAGTCCTTATCTTTGCTAAAAATAAAGTACGATTTGAGTTCATCCTATTTTATCCCCCTCTGCCTCCCTCCCCATGAAATCTGATGGAAGAAGGGTCAAAAGATATTTTTAGTCTGCCGGCATACAGACAATAATGTCCCCTCTGGCTATGCTTTCACCAGCTTTTATCATTTACATTTGGCCATACAAATCTGCAGTAAAGGTTATATGGATTTACATGTCATCTAGACGACCGTGGTGATTTATCTTTGGTATCGGTTGGGATCTCTCGTCAGGGAAAGTACCTTAAATTAAAGGTAGAGACTGGAAATTTCTGAGAATACCTGATAAATTGAAACTAAAGATAACCCTTTCATAACTTCACGTGTAGTGAGCCCTGTTTTTTTTTTTGATAAACTGGGACTGTGGCCAGAATATGCTATTTGTTGCTTTACCTGCTCTGTGCCACAAACTGAGTGCTAATCCTGCCTTCAGCCTTTTTATGTGTTCAGTTCGTTCCAGGGATTTATTTTGATGCCCTGAAATTGGCTTCACTCCGAGGGTTGTCTCCACTAAAAGCATTTCTGAGCAGTGGGATTAACCGTGTTGTCACCAGAATATAACAAGCACACACTGACCTTATGTACCGCCAGGCGAGTGGAGCAATCCACGAGGAGATTGTACCACCTAATGGAAGCACAACAAAAAACAATGAATTTGATAGAATTTACTCAAACTGTTGGCACGATCTGTTGATGGAAGGTTGTCCTCACAACGACCGCTCATTAAAGACACCAAACTAATGCTTTTGCATGATCAAATAATAAGTAAACACTTATTTTGATGTTATTATGCAAGGACAATGCATCAGCAAATAAATTCTGAGGAAAATTTAATGTTGCTCTATTATTAATTTTTTTTTTACACTTCACTGGATAGCAGGATGAGACGGTACAGAAATGAGATGGAACTAATAACATTAGCAAGAACCCTTGTGGATTAAGCTTTACTAAAAATAAGCATAATGCATATTAAATGCACACAAGAGCACATTTGCACTAAATATATTCGCATAATAACCATCCAAACATATCAGGCCATTGTTCTTGTCTTATGAAAATGGAAAGCTAAGTAGGACATGAATTTTGGGTCACTAAAAATAATTTGTTAGATGCCGTCTTACATAAACACCTGGATTTAGATGCATTCAAACCAACTCAGGAAAAGGTGTAACATTGGAGTCAATATTGAATAAAGTGAATGTTTTACAACCATTTAGTATTTTATGTACTATTAGAGAATTTACAGATGGAAGATAATTAAGCAATGTTTCTACATACAATTTTAATTGTCTGTGTCATTTATGCATTACAAATTACCTGTCAACATATTCTCATTGGACTTTTATAGAGAATATGTGGACAAGAAACCATAGATACAAATATAATAGTTTAGTAAAATCCTATCTTGTTTGCATCTATTTCAAAATCGTTCCCAGTTGTCTTTTAGTTATGATTCTGCCTTTTTTAGCCAAAGTCAAAATACTTGTGCTGTTTTCTAGGACATAAGTTCTGCAGAGCGGCAGGAGTTCATTAGAAATTCACCTCTACATTGTGGGCATCAGAGATTGTTGGTGCAGAGTAAGCTGTCCCCTATTTTTTATCATCTCCCTCCTTCTAGCTTACAGACCCTCACAACCCTGACTTAATATCACCGGCACAACAAAAATGGCTAGCTGTACACTTTTGAGCCATACAACAGCTAAAAAAAACAAAAAAAAAACAAAGCCATACATGGTTTGTCTGCAAGTTGATGCATCAGAATGAACCGGAACAGGGAGCCTCATAACTTCATAAGCTTTTTATACGCAACATTTTTTATCTGCTCCTGATTCACAACAATTTGAGTAAAGAAATACTCAAAAATGCAAATTTAAGCTTAAATTTCTTTATATATGTCCATCATCATTAGAAAAAAGCCACAAGAACATTCAAAAAACACCCAAAACACAATTTCCATCATAGTAGGTATTTTATCATAACAACTCTATATCCTTTGTTCTTGATGACTGATCCAAAGAGCATAAAAACGTTTTAAGGGGCTTTACCATAAAAATTCTACTTTATGAGGTTTTAAGTGCATTTTACTGTTCATTCTTCACTATAAAGAACCCCAAAGCGATATTTTGATCCGTTCATGGATTTAAGAGTGATCCTGTAAAAAACTTGAGCTGTCTGCAGCAGCCCCTCCCATATCCACAAAAACGAGCGGGTGGAAACGTGATGACGTAAGCACGATGCCAACCGCTCCCTCCAGGAAGAATCTGCTCTCAGGGGCAGGCGGAGCTTTGTAATCCAATTGTTTTACTTCTTTCTGGTAGGAACAAAACTCACAAAAAATAACTAATATTTCACAAATAATTTGTTTTTTATTGTTTCAAAGGTAATATAAGATCATGTAGTGTACATGGATATGGTTCACTCTGGAAGGCTCAAGAAAATCATGGTATGGCCCCTTTCATGTTTCATAAAACTTGACAATAACATAAGACCAATCATAAAAAAATCTTTTTTTGGTTCCATGTGTCCACAGTTTCCACAAGTGTGATGAAAAAAATTAAACCATATTCTTTATTTCTCCTTAGATACTACCACGATATGCAAACAAATACTGTATTTGGCCCACAGACTGGGATCCCAACTAAATGTTGGCCTTTTGAGGAAAAAAGTTTGGGCACTTCTGATCTAGATTGAAAAAGGCAGTATTGACAGCATTCCATAATGAAATGGAAGAGTTTGGTGACTGTACAGTTTCTGACTAAACTGTTTAGGAAGATTTTAAAAAGTGACAGGATGCTTGAGGAGCAGAGAAGTTTTCTCAAATGTTCCTGTTTTTAATGAAAGTGAGATGTGGAGAGGAATAAAGATGACTGGTCGGTCACCCAGTGAAGTTACGGGACAAGTTTTATGAGCCCACTACATCAAAGAAGTTAACACACAATTATTATTTTTTTTAATTGGGATATATGTATTAATCCTTTTGATGAAATCCACAAAAATGTCAATTTTTTTTTTGAAAGATAGATTATGCAATATTTTTGGTGATCTAGTGAGTTTTTGCTCACAACAATATTAGTTTAAGATGCAAAAATATAGACATGAGTGTTCCAGAAAAAGACCCCACATTAAATACCCATTGTCTCAAATTTGATCCACATTTTATCATGATGTAACTGTGTTATAATGCTATACATAACTAAACAGTTTTGCATTATTTCAAAACAGCAAGTATTTTTTTTTAGAAAAACAATAAATAAATTATTCTTACTATTATTATTATTTTTTTTTGTAATGACAAAACTTTTTTCCTGCCAACAATGTTTTTGAGTTTTCACAGAAGCAGCCATTTTGAATTGAGAAGGATAAGCTCTTCTACTGCCCCTAGTGGAATGACAATGAACTGCAGGACAGAAAACATGGACCAAGTTATACACAATGGGCTTCAAAGGAAAGTTTGGATCATGCTATTGAGATAGGGGTCACATAAATGCATTGATCCAACCTTCTTTAACTCACACCCTTTTTATTGAGTTTATTTAACTCACTCGAACATTTAGAGAAAATCAAGTCGTGACCACTTTGACTAAAGGGTGTGCATCACATTGAACTTTTAAATGGCCTTAACTTTTATCTTACTCCAGCAATGTTTACTACATTTGTCTTTAGAGGGGCTTTTACAACCTGATAAACAAACTACATCAAATTGCTGGAGATTGCCTATTTAACATTGCCTATGAAACAATGGAGGTGAACAATGGTCACATGATCCACTGGTTTCTGTAGAACCAATCAGAAGTTTGCGCTTGTATTATCTGTCTTGTTCTTTTGTTTTTGCAATTTTGGCAGAAAATGACACCACCAGACAAACTTTGTCCCAATAATCTGAAAAGAAGGGAGACGAACATTCGATTGTTGAGCTTGTTAAAAGCTAAGGATGTGAATTTATAATTATAATGTATTTGTGCGATTGTATGATCAGATATAAAGTAAAATTGTTAGAAACAAAAAAGAGAGAAAAAAAAGTAAGGAAAGAAAAGGAAGAAGTAATGCAACACTACTTCCCTTAACCCTTCAACACTGGAGATGTTGTTACGCTCTTAGACATACTGTAAATCTTCAACCGTTTACCAATCGAGATGAAGCAACTGATTTACGTTACTGTGTAAGCACTATACTATGCTGTATCGTATCTCAGCACAAGGCTGCTTTTCTCTGCTTCCAGATCCGCTTAAATTAGGTTAACTGTGCAAATGGTTCAAGATTTGCAGTAGTTAAAAGAACGTAAACACTGATGCTGAAGCTCCAGGGCCAAATTCATGTATCCATTATTTTTTTTGTTTTGTTTTTTATTCATGAAAGACCTTGAGATTTTCTGATATTTATTATTGATTAATAAAGTAAGACAAGTTGAGCAGAGTTCACCAAGTAATTGTGAGAAGGATATTGTTAACTTTGTCAACTTTACAACTGCTTTACAACAGAGACTCTCCCAGAATGGTGAGTTTCACTACTGCAGGAGCTGAGTCTGACGGACATTTTCTGCCTTACTTTCTTTTCACTCTGACCAGGATTTTTTTGGGCCCGATTCGATTCGAGGTAATTTGATTTTGTGTATTTGTCCCAATCCGATACTTTTATGACACATTTAAAACATGACCAAATTGAATACGCACTTTTGGGTTGTTCCTAATTTATAATTCATTAACTTTCTTTTATCATTAAAAACTTAAATAGAAAACTTTGAAGTATCTTTAATAACAATGTTCTTGTTATATAAGCGATACTTAGTCAACGTGAGAAAGTTTAGGGACTTTAGCTTTAATATCTTCAGAGCTATTGAACATTTGAAACAAATGTGATTCCTGTCCTCATTTAAAATTCTTAAAAATAAATGATGACTTTGTTTTAGCATGAATTTGATGAGTGTTCATGATTAGCTCATATCATTAGAACCATTCATTAGGTTTTTTTAATTATTATTATTTCAAGATTATGTTATTCCTTTTTTAAGCTCTTAAGACATCACAGTTTTGTTTATTACCACAGAGGTTAATTTTCTTAACTTTTATTTCTCAGTCTAAATCAGGCATATCAAAGAACAGCTCGGGCCTTAAAGAGTTAAATCACGGAGCTAGCACTTAGCTTAGCACAGTTAGCAGCTGCTGTTTAGCCATCTGTCTGTCAACAGCACAAAAAGCTTAACATTAAACATAAACAAAAATACTCTTTTTCTGTTGAAATGCCTTTATAGGTTGTTCTTTGTGTTAAGACAAACCAATAGAGACACTTGCTGTCAGTTTAAAGTGTTTTTAAAAGAGTTATTGATCCTGGGAGTCTGAATCTGTGATCATCTAGCTAGCTTGACTAAATTGTTATTGTTGGCCTTGAGCCGATTCCGTTTTCTGCTGCGTTTTACAGCAATTACATTTTGTGATCTGTTCATGTCATGCAGAGTTCTAGCAAAGTATTTATCCAGAATAATAAGATTGAAATATAAAGCGCTGATTATAATAAGAATAAATGAAATATCCAATACTGATTGGGGGACATCATACGATACTGATCGAGTCATCAACCTCATGATCTGGATCACATGATCGGATCGGGACATCCCTGTTTTAAATAGGTTTATGATTTTTATTGTTGACGCTCCCTTGGTGTATATGTGTATGAATGATTCTGTCTTCA
This sequence comes from Oryzias melastigma, assembly GCF_002922805.2. Taxonomy (NCBI): domain Eukaryota; kingdom Metazoa; phylum Chordata; class Actinopteri; order Beloniformes; family Adrianichthyidae; genus Oryzias; species Oryzias melastigma. The sequence goes on along the minus strand of NC_050515.1, from coordinate 19,931,535 downwards.
CCCCCAGGGTCCCTTTGAAAAGTAGATTTTTTTTTATCTCAGTAGGAATTCCCTGGTTAAATAAAGGCTTAAGAAAGGGTGAAAAAAAGCTATCGTGCAAATGAGAGAAATATTTTAAAGCTCGGGAGAACGTTAAGATTCTCCTCCATGTTGATGTTGGGCTCCTTCCACTGATCATGTCATCAACACGCCATGGGCCAAATCTGAGTTCCTGATTGATGTGACGCGTCTTCTTTACCGAGGTTCAGATATTTGAACTCTGGACAAGCAGCGACACCCAAAACGTGTTGCTGCCACACCGCTATGCCACACCCAACACTCAAAATCCACTGGAGGACATCTGATCATGTCTGTACATTGACTTAGCATTCAGAATTGGACACCCCTAATGCTCTTATCACCTTTTGGCATGAACACAGCTTTAGACAACAATCTCATAAACCCAGTAAATCACTAACCACTAACAAGAACACAACAAGCTAGACTGAGATCAAATGAGGCCAGATGTGTTTTTTATTGTGATTGGAGGCAGTTAAAACTGCATTACAGCAGTGAAGTGACATCCAGCTGGACATTATTTTGCCATCATTTGCAGTTAAACATCAGGTCCTTCAGGTCAAGGAGCATTTTAGATAATCAGTGCTGAGTACATGCTTTTAATTGCAAAAAAAGAAAAAAAAAATCAACAAAAGCAGCAATATTGAGTGTGAGTTCTCAGTTGGAGCTTACACACCTCCTCCACTCAAATAAATAAACAGATTGCCAGCAAAATGTTTCAAAAGTGAGACAAAAGTTTTGTGGGAAAAACAGCCATTTTTATTATTGTCATGCTTCTTAATATACATGGCTGCTTTTTTAAATAAATTATAATATATTATAGTAATAAATAAGATGTCTAAACTTCTAAACAATATAGCAGTATTTTCTATGATCCTGCAAGATTGCATTTAATAGATCAGAAAACCTAAAACAAAATCAGGGGGTTCCACCCTCTCAGTGAGTTAAAAAAGAAAAAAAAGTTGACTAAAAATCCTGGGGGGACCGACTCTTCACGGGAAGCTAAAGGTGAGAGCAGGTGAGGAGAGAGCAGAAAGGGAAGTGAAGGAAGCCAAGAAAGCCTCCCCTCCATCTTTCATGGCTCTGTAGTGAGTGACATTTACTGGACGGAAAAGCCTTCAGAGCCATGGCTTCAGGGGAGGGGAGGTGGGCGGTTGTGATATTCAATAGTGCTCCCAGGAAATGGAACTGCAAGCATGCGTGGATGAAAACAATCTATTTGGCAGAAATTTGGCCATGCGGCGTAAACAGACATTAAACGGAACACAAACGGTAATTGGAGTCCACTACTGCCATATCACGTGTCTTCCACGCACTTATTGCCTCTTCTAATCACAATGCTCACTAACAGTTTTTGTAGAACACTCGTCCGCTCTGTGCATGATCAGACACAGCAAACACCAAAACAACAAGAGCTCAGTGTCTTTAACAGAATTACATAACACTGTCATCCAATAAATGAATATGGATCTTTTACCTTGAGTCTGATGTGTGAGAGATGAGGTGGACTCTTTCTGCTCTTCCTCTATAACCACTGCCTATCCCCAAAGTGTGTTTTGCTAAAGCCAGACGCAGCCTCCGTCTAGCCAATGCTGTGTATTTGTATGAAATTGTACAGCTCAGGACTGAAGATATCTCGTGTTTCTGATGCCAGTGAGTGGGAGCTACACGCGGCACTCTCATTGGTGTGAAATCAGAGGGGAGGTGG
>NC_050515.1:19881750-19927515 GCF_002922805.2 Oryzias melastigma | reverse complement strand
ATATATATATAAAACACTAAAGAAAACATTTTTTTGCTCCCTAATTTTTAAGCTGTTGGAATGATAGAAGAATGTGCAGATCCACTCAAAACAATCATACCTTTTGCATAACATTTTTTTTCACTGCAAAATTCCTTCAAAAGATGCAAAGAAATGCTTGAACACTTCATCTGATACAGTATGATAATGACTTCATATTCCTTAAAGTCTGCATCTGGTGTCTTGGTGCAGATGATATTGTGTAAATGCATTTATGGCGTACGCATCCATCACCACTGCAGCAGCTGACATGGTTTGGTTGTCAACAACAACCTAAATGATCTCACATCCTTTTGTCTATCTTAATGCTCAAAGCAATATTGTCATTGTTGAAAGACAAGGCGCCCGTTGCCACCTTCGTTGTTTGCGCCACAAAGCGCGTGGCAGACATCTTCTGACAGGCAGAGAAATAAATTGCATCTCATTGCAGTCTGCAGAGGAAGATGTGCAGGGAAGTGGTGAGGAGGCGGTCTAGCAGCGATCATTGGTGAGACTGAATAGATAACCAAGTGTTACATAAAAATCACACGCACAACCTTGCCAGATCACTGCCCACACATGTCTTCTTCTCTCCCTCCTCCTCTGCGCTGAGTGCATTACAGGCAGCGATGGAAAGGCAACTTTTCAAAATATTTTACTCAAAGGTGCAGAAAAGTCTTTTCTGTATGCCATGATTAAAGAAATGGAAATGAAGTACTCTGAAGCATCAAATAACCTCCAGTTTGTACCACGTGAAGTGTTGTCTTTCACTACAAACCTGGAGCAAAGCAAGCAAGGCTCATGCGTCACTTTTCCAAAGTCACAAGTGCTGTTATTCTTTCTCAGTACGTCGGAGTCATTTGGTATTTACAATACTACAGTCTGCACAACTTCCCATTTAAAAGCTCTTTTCAAATGTCAGTCCTGCAACAAAGAGAGCGATGAAGAATCCTCGCCTGCACGGCTGACCAGGATGGGTGTCCTTCACGATGCTGCAGCGTCGTGTGTCATAAGTCTCCTCTTTTGTCTCACTGGATGACTAACCAGAAATGCTCTCCTGGAGGCTGAAGTTCTTGCGTTATCAGTTTCATCTTCATCACATCTTTCCACACAGTCCCTTATTCAGGTTGGCATTTCAGAAATTTTGAAGGTCAGCGACTGAGCGATGAAGATTTACCAAGTCTTAAATAAAACATTATCCCTCTGATTTGGGTTATGCCGGTGCTTTTTATCTGGGTTCAGTTTTTTTTTTTTTTTTATCTACAAAATGTTTTGTTTTCAACATGCACATTTTCCCCTTTTCCTGAAAAATTCTGCACAATGAATTTTAATTCTTGTGTATTCATTAAAACTAGGGGGGGGGGGTCAAACTGTTGCATTGATTGTGATTGATTAATTAAATATAGAAAATTGTTTTTTTAATCGCTTTCTCCTTTATCAATCTATATGATCAAATTCACCAAACAGGTTAAATGAAACTAAAAAAAAACACATATCTTTTCTGCACTGTCTTGCTGTTTAACTGTGGAGTAAGGTATGTCAACCCATGTATTATGACATTAATAGGAAGCTTGGGGTAAATATATTTTTGGATTGCACAAAAGTGTTCTTTAGTGTTTTTATGTGCTAAATTAGAGCACCCAGGACCAGATTTTTTTTTCCTCAGTTGTTTATGATTAGTAGTGTAAAATGTTAAGGTTCTAAAGTATTTTATAATTAAAACAAAACTTCATAAAGACATGTTTTTAGTTGTATTTAAGTTCTCCAACGTCACAAATGTGAATTAAAATACAGCAAATGAGGCTTTTCACAGCAGTCATTACGTCTGATCACAAGTAGATTAATTTAATTAATTAGAGGTCATGATTAATTATTAGCAAAAAAAATGTCATGACGGCACTAATCAAAACCATTTTGTATTCAAGTAAGGTTTCTGTATAAGTGCATTTAATTGATTCAATTTGAGCAAACTTGCTGTGCACCCTCTAGCTGGCAAATGATTTTTAATTGAAAAACGGTTGCTTGTGGATCAGGGTGTCTTATTTTGAAAGGTATTCACATAAGTCTTTGGTCAAAGTAACAAAGAAAAAAAAATAGAGAGAGAGAGAACTACATGTAAGAAACTGGTCGGAATGGCTCATTTTGCATTTTGAGTTGAACTTCGCAGATTCCTGCCCTATTTGCACAAAATGTTGTAATAAAGCATTGTGTGCATACAGTATTTGAATCTCTGACTGATGCTATCATTTAAATGAGGTCAATCTTCAGTTTCCTTTTCCCATGTTTTTACCAACTATTTTTCTAGCTTATCTTCTTCGTTCTACTTTTTGTGTGAAATATGGGTTGTACTCACTTTTTTTCAGTTAACTTTGTCTAACAAATCAGCTTTCAATCATAAAAAAATGTAGGTAAATAAAAGCTTTTGAAAAATAAATCTATAACTATTGTGCTTCATGTTTTAGCTACAAGTGAACCTTCAAACTAATGTCCTTTCCCTCCTGTATCCCTGGTGTTAGAACTAGAATGGGTTGCCAACGCTGTAATTTATTTTTATTTGGCTGTTTAAAACTGTCATGATAGAAGTAAGTGGAGATGGTCTCCAGGAGAGCTGGCAGTGTCACAAAAGTGACTATTCCCATAAAACAACACTGTTTTACATGTTTACTTCTGTAAGCTGTGTGAAACAAAATGAGAAGTGTTGCCCAGGCGGGTCAATCCGGGCCGTAGATCCACTCTTGTTTGCAAAACTCTGTCCCAGATTTGGGTTTTTAGAGGATAACAGTGTTAAAAAGTCTGCCAGTATGACTAAAAATGAAATAAACAAACAAGCAAACAAACAAAACCTGGGTTATCCTTTATAATTAGGTATTTAAAGTATTGTTAAGTTTAAAAGCTAATTTAATGATGAATTCTTTCAATGGATAAAATTTTAATTTTAGCACTTGTAAACTAGTAACAAGTATTACAAGTTTAATGCTGTTTAACATTGTCATTTAAAGAACTGATAATATGTTTTGCAGAAAACAGACAGGCCAAATGTCAAAATGACAGCTGATCACCTGTCTGTGGGCATAAATCTCTAAGCAGCTCACGGACTAATTGAGGAAAAGAAATAAACAAGAAAACTAAATTTAAACAGCTTTATGACCATGGAAAAATAACTATTAAGTTATCAAGTAATGTACATTGACAAAATGCAAACTAGAAAATAAATGCAGCATATTCCTCAATTCATGTTTTAATGTTTATTCACTTAATTTTTATAATGGAAAAAAATAAACTCAAGATGAGTATTCAGTACAAAAACAATATTGGTGAATCATTAGAAACTATTTATTTGACTATTATCTTTAAAACCATTGTAATTGTTGATCAGAATTGAAAAACAAAAAAAACAAATGGTTTTTAAATGAGCCAATCTTGCACATAAGCCACACATGTAGACAGAATCTGTGCCATCAGTAGGAACACTGACAGTTCTATATATAACTGTGTCATCTGCATATTATTGCATATTGCAGATAAGCAGGTTGACCAGAGGTTATTTAGAAAATAGATACTCTCTGACAAACAAGTTTTTTTTTATTGTTTCCAACTTTGACAACGACGATTATCTTTTAAAATTTTCTTTATGCCCATTTAAAGAGTATTTGGCTTGAAAGCTTTGCATCTCACATATATTACAGATATTGTTTCAAATAATTCTTATTTACCAGGCTAATATAAAAAAAACATGTTTTAATAACACTCATGTTTTAAAAATAGAAGCTGGTAAAATTCTTAACGACCTCTCAAACAGATTTATATACATTTCTTTGAGTTCAGCTCAAACCAGCTCAAACCGGTAACTGTAAACAGGTGTGGTCTACTCAGATTTTCCAAGATAGCCTCACAAATCAACACAGAGCGGCAGTGATGTCATGTTTACAGGCAATGAAAGTGACTCAGTTTCCCTATCTTTATTTTGTGCCACTCATTTGTCAAACACAACATACAGGTTAGTTGTGACTAATGTAAAGTTTAAAGCTACACAACTTCTACCTATTTCTGAGTGTAGTATTCTGGGTATAAGGATCAAGTTCTTATAAAATTAGGCATTTAACATCTAAAATATGTTTCATACCAAGTAGATAGAAAACTAAATTTTTGTCACCTTTTTTCCTCTCTGGCCTCAAGTTTAAATTGTGTTTTTAAAATGTGTTCTTGTAGCATGAGCTGTTGCCCACTGGATCCCCATGAAAAAATGTGAATCTACATTTTTGCTTCCGACTTTGCTTTTTCTCGTTGGTCACCTGACACCCATTTAGTCCCACACAGAAGGCATGGATTCAGCAGATTGGGCAGTTGTTTAAACACTTCTGCATCTGTATCCCTGTTGTCTTCTTTACACATCAGCAGAATTGTGTTAAAAAGAGCAATTATTTTGCTATAATTAAGAAGCTTCTTAGGTTCTTGTATATATGGATGTATGGTTTGGAACACCTCCGCGTCACTTTTTGACGTTTGCTGGCTGTTCCTATTAAATCAGGGGTTCCTAACCTCCAGGCCACAAACAGGTACCGATCTGAGGGCCGCTTGGTACTGGGCCACAGACAGGGAAAAAATGCATATGCTAACCAGGACGCAGACAGGTAAAGAGACGTGGAAAGGACAGGTATCACGTCCTGAGGGTTGGGAACCCCTGATTTAACGGGAACAGCCATTATGTCAAATAACGAAAAGCCAGCGCCTCAAAACAACAATATATATATATATATATATATCCAGGTGTAGTATAGATAGAATGTGTAGTAGACAAAACAGCTAATGATGCTGGTTGTAGACTTGGCAGGTTGAATTGTCCCGAATATTTACCGGTACACTGTTTTACTTTACAATACTTTTTAAACAGGTAAAAATAAAATATAGCAAATTTAATTATACTGTTCTGCTCCCTATTTATAGATCTATACACTACACAAATGCCAAAAATGAATGTTTAAATGGAATTTTCATTGAAAGTGGTCTCTTGAACGCACATGGCCAAAGGCACTTAATTTCTCCGAATGCTTTTGTGGTTTTTTACATTAGTACATTGCCACTTATTTATTTATTTTTTTTAAGTTTCCATATATTTGTAAAATTTAATTAGGTCGTTCAAGTTTTCCCTTTAGTTCTCCTGTGGACTGCATTAAGTTCCAAAAAAAGTACCATGAATTTTACAAGTTCCTTCTGGATTAATAAAGTAGTCTATCTAATAAAAAAGAATTAAATAGCAGCAAAATTTTCCACCCATGAAGACTTCACAAAATTTATTTTACATGCCAAGATATTTCATTTTTAAATCTGCATTCAACTTTTAAATTGAACGGACTTTGCTTCATTTCCTTTAAACAAAGTCTACACAAAAAGTCAACTACAACATCATATTTTTACTCCAGTTTGTCTCCCAGGAAAAACTGCTAAAATTATGTTTATAGTCACAACAATTCAGAGAAAAAACAGCCCTATCACACTGAAAATCAACACTCCATGAGAAAGTCCGACTGTGGGTTCACCCATAAGTCAGCTTAAATATTCAGACTGCTGAAATCTCTCTAATCCATGTGAAACGACAAACTTCTTTTTTCACTTAACCATCTGTACACAGAGGAAAGTGTAAGTGTGTGACCCAGAGAGCTGTAATGACATGTGTTTATAGTGTGTATTTACAGAATATAAAGCTTCAGGCTGTGTGAACCAATATTGTTTTATGCTTCAACACCAGGGAATGACCTCACAGAGGCAGATTGATGACCGTCAATAAATAAAATCTGACACAATCCACAAAAAACAATGAGCCCTAGATGGTTAAGGGCCAAACTCTTAATGGAATATTACTTTATTTGTTCATTTTGAGCTGCTGGTTTTATCAGAATGGAGAAAGAGTAATTGTGCTGGAGGCCTCTGAATCATAGAAAAAAAAATGGAGTTATGTTGCAATGGTTTGGAAGTCTTGCTCTGCTGTTAGACCTTCAAACAGTGGATGGCATTGATGATGTTGTGCTGACCATTAAAAAAAAAAAAAAAACTATGTAAGAACTATGTACACATTTAGTTCTTTTTGCCAAGCCAATTCTAGAAGTCTTTGCATTTATGTTCAAGCCAGGAGTCAAATCTTGAAATTGAAATAAAAAATAAATGAGTCCAAAATGTTATTAAATTAATTATAAATATGTGGAGAACACTGTCTCAGGCATCTTTTTCGCTTCCAATTCAAAAACATTGCAAAAAGAGGTTAAATAACAGAAGCTGAAAGATAAAAATACACAAATTGACATTGTAAAGACTCACTCCGATCAAAATAGTGTTTTTAGCATGTTCTTATGGGATGTTTCTCATGATGTAACAATAAATTAAGCTAAAAATTGGATTTCTGAGTATTTGTTCAAATGGTTGTGAGAACCAGGAGCAGATGTAAAAAAAAGCAGTTCGAAAAAAATGTTTTTATTAGATACAAGTTATTATTGGCAGACCACAAGGTCTCTGGACTGCTCCATACTGATGCATTCACTTGTAGACAAACCGATCCATTAACGTCTTCATTTTACTTGTCTGGGCTGCCATCTTGCTCAAAACTGTACACCTAGGAAGGTCTGACATTGCTCGCCATTTTTGTTGCCCCAGTAATGATATGTTGGGCTTTTGAGGGGCTGTAAGATAGCAGGAGAAAATTTTAAAAAAAGGATGATGGGAAATTAAGGCAGCTTTTCTCTGGACCAAAAGTCAGTAGCAATTTTATGATCAACTCCTGCTACTCTGTGGAAACTATGTCCTAGAAAATATCATTTTGGTTTTGGCTAAAATCGGATAATCATAATTAAAAGACTACTTGGGAGCGCTTTTATAATAAGGAATGACTGGAATGGGACTAAACCTCCAAAAGTGTCCTAAAACAAGTCTAAAGTCCTTGGGATTGAGTTTGTAGACTCAAGTCAAAGTCCCATTTCTGCAGACATGACAGAACATGGGTTGTTGTCTGATCTAAGCAACCAGTTGTTTTTGCATGAGTATAGAAATTTCAAAGTAGAAATAAGGTGTGTTTGAGCGGTTACTGTAAAACTCCAAAAACATAGAAACTTCTGGAGATCTTTTAAACTTTTCCAAAATAAGGGCACATCAAGCCTCATTTCTTTACCAAGTCGAACAAATTCCCATTTTCATTTCTTGGATCTACACAAACACAAACACGTTCCAGTTAATTAAAAACGCATTTAGGAGAAGCATTAAGTGTTTTCTTGAAATGATTTACATTACGCCCACATATCTTTCCAAGAAATCCTGAAATAAACCAGTGTGTTTACAGTGAAAAATGTAATGTTTTATTTTTAGAAAGGTGTTATTATTTTTACAGTAAGAATAATGATATAGACGTATTAATAATAATTTTAAATCAATCCCTAAAGTGTGTGTAAAGAAACCATATTAAAATCTTGATTATTCCAACCTGTGAGCATAAAATAGGATCTGTATCAACAAAAGACAAAAAAAAGAAACATTTTACCAAGCATCATAGTGGACTCTTCTTTATGCCCAACAACACCCGTTTAGTTTTCACAGAAAGCATTTTCCTCCTACCTGCATGAACATGTTGGAGCTCATGAAGCATGACTTGGTTCCTGCTGATCTGCTAAAAAAGATTTCTACAGCTGCAGTTAATGTTGCTAAAGGTCACATTTAAGATCAACCAAGACCTTAAATAAGCATTCGTATTGACGAGTCAGATGTGGGTCCAGCAGAACTCTAAGATGGGCTGCACAGATATTAGATGGCACCTTTCAGTTGATGCAATTTGCAGTTGTAGTTAAAAAAAACAAAATAAAATAAATTAAAAAAGGTAGATTTTTATTTGAAACTGAGTCAAAAAGGCTTCAGGGGATACGGAGCAGAATTTGTTCGTAGAAACTGTGAAACAGGTGCTTCCAATGAGAGAGGGTTCAGCGATGGGAAGCCTGTGGTTTATAGTAACGGGGTGTTTGTTGACGGGAGATCTAAGTATCTGAAAAGGATTTGATGATGGAATGAGCTGCAGCTGCATTGGCTTAGATCTTTTCAAAGTGGGCACACCTGCTTTTACATTTACACCCCTCGCCCCAGACATACACGCCCCTCCATTTTTAATTCTTATCATTTTTTTTTTTTTTTAATCAAAATCTATCCCATAATCTATAATATTAAAAATAATGTTCAATGTAATAATGTTCATTCATTCATTCATTTATTTATTTTTAATTTCCCCTTTTTATAAGTCCTTTCGTGGCTGCACGGTGGTGCAGTGGTTAGCACTCTCGCCTCACAGCAAGAAGCCCCTGTTCGACTCCCGGCTGGGACCTTTCTGTGTGGAGTTTGCATGTTCTCTCCGGCTTCCTCCCACCGTCCAAAAACATGCTTCGTAGGTTAACTGGTGACTCTAAATTGACCCTAGGTGTGGATGTGAGAGTGAATGGGTGTGTGATTGAGGCCCTGCGACAGACTGGCGACCTGTCCAGGGTGTACCCCGCCTTCGCCCATCAGCAGCCGGGATAGGCTCCGGCACCCCGCGACCCCAAAAGGGAAGAAGCGGTCAAGAAGATGGATGGATGAAGTCCTTTCTGTGTGGAGTTTTCATGTTCTCCTCATGCATGCATGGTTTTTCTCCAGGCACGCTGACTTCTTTCAAAGTCTAAAAAGATGCTTGATAGATTAATTGGTCAGCCTAAATTGTCCCTAGGTGTGCATGTGTGAGTGTGAGTGGGGGATTGAGTGGCACTGTGACATGGCGACCTGTCCAGGGTATAATCCGCCTTAGCCCAACAGCAACCTGGATAAATTCTGGCTTCCACGAGACCCTGAAAAGGATATGGCAGAGGTTGGATGGGCTGCATGGTGACACTGAGGTTAGCGACCCAACAGGCCAACACCTTCACCCAATAGTGCGTGGATTGTCTCCAGCTACTAAATTCAAATTTGGTTCAATTTTGAGTTTATACAGTTTAAACATTTAGACACATTTATTTTGAAATACAAGATATATATATATATATATATATATATATATTCAAGTTGAACACAGTGTTTGTATAAGCTACAACTTGACCCACTTTTTTCAAAGCTGTAATTCTGCCATAAAAAAATTAAATCTAATGTTAGGACTGACTCATACTAACACTAATTGCATTCACATGAACCTACATGTATTCATGCTCAGAGATTGCTTTGCTAATAAAAGCATCTCATGTTTAGGATGCACTTCTCTGGGATCCTACTAACATCAGACATGAATTTCATCAGCTTTTGCTTGGTCACAGCATCTCTTCTCCACGCAGAATCCCAAGTTAATTTGCTAAATTAAAAAAGTTCAGCTCAGACGTGAGCGTGCATCCAAAGTGACTCTACTCATTTCCATATATTATATTCAGTTGACCTGATTTGTAGCAAATTGTTTACTGATGAACATGACGAATAATCAGAAAGAAAGCGTGGGGTTTCAACCGCTCCTGCTGAGAATCTATTTTGAATTTCTTGAGGTCATTCTGTTTTGCCCTTTTTCTAGGAAGACAATGTTTGCTCCCTTAATGACATTTCTAGGAAATGATTGAGCAACTCTGAAAATTATAGTGAAGAAAATTGATTTTTTACTTTTAAACTCTCTCCTTCATTCAATGTTTTAATTCTTTTGTTTTTTATCGTTAAAAGAGTTATGGGTCATCAGCAGGAAGCTAAGCCAAAGAGTTTTTCTTTTTTTTCCAGTTTTAGAAACTTTTTGGGTGAGTTTATGAATCCCACATGAGCACAAAAATGGTAAACATTTGAAGAAAGGATGACCGTATATTCTGGAATGGGCAGGAATAGTTCCCTTTTGTTGTCACAATAGTCCATAAATCACTAAAGAAACACAGAGAATTGCAGTTAATCATTACATCAGTTGGTCATAAAGTAGAAAAAAAGTAAAAGCATAAAATGTAATATGACACAAAGGATGTGCATGTGGAAAAACATTTAACCCTTTAATGTTTTAAAGAATAGACATGGTTTATACATGTTGGGAATATGTTAAAAAATGTTTCATTTATATTTTTGTTTTTTGTTTATTTTCAAGTGACTGAAATCAATCATAATACAGTAGGGAAAGAAAGTAAAAAGTAAAGAGGGGTAAATTTTATTTAGCTTTTTGTTTTGAGTCATACACCTTAGGGAAAAAAAGTGAAAAAAATGTGTTTTAAATTTCCCAGCTTTTCTAATACCGCTTTTAAAATTTATATTTTAAAATATTTTTTATTGAAAATCATTAAACAAACGCACTAAATTTAGGCTTCATTTAAAATAAAAGAAAAAATATATTAAGGCTATGGCGACACTGCCCTCTAGTGGTTACTTTTAGGTATAGCTTAATAATCTCTATAAAATGTTGGATTTACACAAAAGTTTTAACCATTGATTTGTTTTTTTCTTATGAAAATCTGTTATTCACACAAGTCTGACTCTGCTGCTCCTGCTGATGCGACCGACCGTGTTTTCTCAAATCATCTTCTTCTGTCACACTGACTCCCACACGGGTTAGTCCTTTGCTGAGCAGTTGGACGTCTGAGGCTGGTTTCCTGCAGAGGGAGGCTTCATGCACAGCTCCATGTGCAGACGTGCCTCTGACTGTGAACAGCAGGGAAACGGCAGGAAAATACAAGGATAGCGAGAAGCTGAAAAGACTAGTGCGAATCATCGGGACTCGCTCTACAGGAGACTTTTTGGATGGAATAGAGAAATCCAGGCATCCGCCTTTTCTCCCTTTCTAATTATTTAACACACCTGTTACATTTGATGTTGAATCCAGGCTTTTCTTGTATTCAAAGTTGATTTTATTAGCTGTTGTATCAAATTAATTTCATTTTTTTATGTTTTAGATAGGATTAAAAAATTATCAAAACAAAATGGAAATTGTCCTAATTTATAAAGATTTAAAGAACAAAAATAGGACCCACAGAGTCCTATTTTTTTAATTTGCTGGCATGATTTAAAACAGGGCTGCCCACTTCTAATTATGTAAATCAGTCCCCCCGCCTGTTCTCCAGCTGTTCTTGCTCCGTTTGCTGCTGATTACCTGGATCAGGTGTTCAGTCAATTAAAACGAGGGAACACTTGAGTCAGATCAACAACAGCAGGCAGGGATTACTGGAAAGCAGCCAGGGTGGTAGATCCAAAAGACCAGCATTTGGCAGCCCTCGAGTTATATAGAAGAAAAAAGCAAAGAAAAAGAAAAGTGCAAACTATTATCACTCTGAACATTGACAGCTTACTCTGAATTTGACATGTAACCAACCAGTGACATGAATTCAGTTAAAAAAAAAAAAAACTTCATGAAAAAATAAATGAAAACTTTATGATCATTTTGAAAATCTAAAATAAGGATTATTAAGGAAATATTGCAACCGCAAACATTTCTTTTTTTGTCTCAAGTTTCAGTTTTCAAAATTTTGAACTATTTGTTCATCCACAGATATATAATTAGAGGAAATATAATTCTTAAAGTCAAGTTATCTTAAAGAATAACTAATAAATGTCGCTTCTTGGTTCATCTGAACACAACAGAAATAAAAAAAGCAATTTAGTGATAAAATCCAGCAACTTCTTGTTTCTAGGTTTACTAAAATTATTTTATACAGAGCAAATACATTTTGTTTATTTACCTTTTTCAGCTACAATACACTAGCAATTCAATAAATCTGGCATAATTAACAATTAGAGCTGTTTTTGATTTGTCATCCCTGAAGTCAGTATTTCAATCATTTTCAAACTTTTTGCAACTTAGGGTGTATTCAGACGAGAAAAGTCTGTTGATGTGGAATGAGTCCACTTACTTTGGTCTGTATTCAGACTGCTGTCGGCAAATTTTCATGTTTTGAACCAAAGCTTGAAGATCTCTTCACTGATTGGCCAGCAAATACGAGAGAAAGAATAATGAAAGTTCTAAACTTTGCAAGCCTTATCAGGACAGTTCACTTATGGAATACGTACAACACTTATGGTACTTTTGCTGCTTTGGTACGGTGGAGTCAAGGCAGGTACTTAGGAAAAGGTTAAGAAGGTATGCTGATAAGTGTTCATGGCATATAGATTGCTGGAAAAAACGTGCGAGTAGCAATTTGTACCAAGGTAAAAGCTATATTAATGAGCCTGTATTCATCCCACCACATTTTAACGAGTTGCTTCGCTTCTCTGTTTCCATCCCATAATGCCCATCTAAGGTCGCTGTTTTGATCAGTCTGATTGTAAAAACACCCCGCAACCATCTCGTAAGGTGAGTCAGAGACTGGTTCCTGGTCCCAGATCAGGGTCAACTTTGGTGTATTCAGACTGAAAGTTTATTCTTGATTATCGAGGGAAACAAACTCTGACTGGTTCACTTTAAGCAAATCAAATGTGTCCAGTCTGAATACACACTCTTCTATTTTGTGACTGAACATGGAATGTGGGTGTCTTAAAGTGCTTTTCATCTTTATGAATGAAAACATGGAACTTTTAATAATTTTACAATAAAATATCGACACACTGAATGTTTTAGATCAGTAAACAGAAGCCCTTTTTTATTGAAGCAGCCAAAATGTTTGCAATCACTTATTAAATGTAGATGTGATATGGCCGACGATCCAGACGTTTTCTTCTAGAGGACAAACACAAATATTTACTAAGACGTCAAATCATACCTGCTAAAATCAATTTCTGGATACAGAACAAAAGCAAATCATTTCACTTTGTCACGATTCAAAAAATTGTAAGGTATTACAATGACATTTTTGTTTTTGATGCATATCTTGTAATACAATATACAGGAGAAAACAGCTGGATTTTTATGTTAAATATTTAATAACTTTTGAGAAAGATTCACATGACTTAGTTTCAAAATAAAAGACACCATGGGTGTCTTTTATTTTGCTATATTGAGCTTTATCTCAATATAGCAAATTTATTACATATCAGCAATATGAACTGTAATGTTTTACTATTGATGGTGCATCTCAGAAAAAAATGTGTAAATCAGAACTAAGCAACCCTTACTGTATTTTTTTTGATTATGCTGCACACGTAAAATCCTTGAATTTTTTTCAAAAATAGGAAACCTGCTTTCTAATCTGGTGTTCCTCATGGATGAAATATGGCTATTCTTTTTTTTTTTCAAGTTGATTTTCCGTGAAAGACTGGGATCTAAAATCTGTCAAAATATTTTAGTACGACTGATGGGTTTGATGGATTAAAGGAGCATTATGGGTACTGTAGTCGGCAGCGTTGCAGAATGAAATGTACTGTTGCTTTAACTGATTGTGAATGGGTTGAAAAAAGTGTTTCCCTATATGTGCCTTGTTGCCCAAAGAGATACCCTACTTTTTAAAAATAAAAAAAATTCTTTAACCAAAGAGCCACATGTGGAGCCGCACACTCGGGTTGCTGGTCTACAATATTTGAAAGCAGAGACAACTTATATTTGATTTATACAGTGTGCTATTTAGTACATTGCAGGAAACAATCCATCAAGTGTCATAAAAAATAAAATTAAATAGCAAAAGTAAAACTTCCTTAGACTGTCCACTTTTATATTAGGATATTACTGCGTCAGAAATATATGGATCTTTGCATCTGAATATTTCAGTGTAACTTGATTTTAACTTTTTAGGAATCATAAATTGATAACTGTTGTGATTTTGATAATTAGATCAGAATCTTTAACTTAAAAAGATGTTTCTTATATTTTTATTTATTCTAACATGCAATGATACTTTTTTACAAGTTTTATTCTTGCCACAAGATGGCAGCATGTCCCCCTAAATGGAACAGGGCTGTCTTTTTTTTTTTTTTTAATCCATATCTTCCACTGTGGAAACAATGAAAGCTCTACTTCTATAGAAACATTTGAAGCTGGAGTCTTTTTATCATTGATAAAAGATGCAATGATTGGTTGAGCTCATTACATATCCCTCTTTTATATTTATACCTTCTGTCTTCCCTCAAAGACTGAAAATCTTTGCTACATATTCATCATTTCAATACTCAGCCTGGACGGCGTCTGCATGTTCGCCCTAATTGCTCAGTTAGATAAAGATGAACCTGATTTACGATCATTGAGCTGAAACCACACGAAGCGCCGATTCCAGAAAACGCACAACTGTCTGCTTTATCCACTGAAATGTAAACACAGCCTGTTCTTTGATTTCTGCCTCCTCCCTGGTCAATCCAAGCTAATAGCCCAACATAAACACCACCTGTGTGTGTGTAGCTGCAAAGTACCTAATCAATCCTCCTGGTTCTGATTTGCAGATTGGGGTCAAATGGAGACTGAGTAATTAGAGCGGTTCCAGCGAAGTGTCAGCTGGTGGCTCAGAGGGGTCAGCAGGAACTGACTGTACAGCTTCACAGAGCCCGATCAATGTTGCAGAGAGTGTTACAGTGTGTTCACCCAGCAGGAGATGGTTCCAGCAGAAATGCACATATCCTGCTTTAATTGGATGTTTTCTTCACGCTCTAATCCTTCCTACTTCTGACAGCATGGAAGAAAACCTGAGGACCCCTTAAGTGGCCTCTACAGCTGCAATTATTACTTTTTATCTGCAAAAGACGCAAAATTCCTTTTTTTTTTTTTTTTACTTGTTTTGAAAAGAATGCAAACTTTAGATTTATCTTAACACAGTAAAGCTATCACGTTTTCAGTCGGGATGTCCCAATTTGATCAGGGGATCTGAAATCGAATCGTTTCAGACTCGATTGGAGTCGAATGTTACATCAGGATCAAGCATTTATCTTATTTCAAGCTTATTGCAGATAACTAGAAGTTTGCATATCATGAAAGGATCACAACATTTTATTAACGTAAAGCAGCAGAACACGGCACCAGTTTGAGCAGGAGACAGACAAAGACAGTTAAGTTAGCGAGATATTCACAGATTCAGACTTCCAGGCTCAACAACGTTTTAATAAACATTTGAAACCTACAGCAAGCATCTCTATTGGTTTATCCTTACTCAAACAACGACTTTCAAATCAATTGTACCTAAAAAAAAATAGAGTTTTTGTTTCTTTTTATTGAAATTGCCATCGTTGTGTTGCTGACAGAGAGATGAGACGGCTGCCAAGGGACCGTCAACAAAGTGCAAACTCCAGGAAAAGGAATTTAACTATACCGATATATATATATCAAACTCTCAAAAACAAATGGAGCAAATAAATGATTACTTTAATATGAGCCAGTCATGAAAACTCATTAGCATATTCATGCTACTACAACGATTTTGAAAGAAAGTCCTTTTTAATTTGTAAGAATTAAATTTTTAAGTTTGTAAGAATTAGGCCCAGTGCGAGTTTTTCCTCTACAGCTTCTCCCTTCCCTTGGATTTAGTCCTCCAAACGAGTTATGGTGAAAAAAAGTGTCTTCCTGAATCACTTTATAGTACACTATATATTGCATTTTTTAATGCTGTCCGAATCTACAAATTCCAAAATTGAGTGCACTACAAACTTACCAGAAGTCTTTGTGAAAAACCAGCGTGCATCGATGCTCGCTACATTGGTGAATATAAACCGCAATGCATTGTGGTCAAGAAATTTTTGCCCCCCCCCAATAAAACATGTTTAAGAGAGTAATTTTTTAAATAAACCATCCACATTTTCATCATCAGAACACAGTGGAGTCACAAATAGACGTCGTTAAATGTTCGTATTGATTTGATTTTGACTTTGTGAAATCACTATCATCATATCCGGCGTTTTGAAAATTCCAGGGCACTTTATATAGTCCCGTACCACATAGTTTTTTATTAGTTAGGGAATTTCGGGCAAAGCCAGTGTCTTCAAATTCAGAAGTCCCTGCCACTCAATGACATCATCAATAGTCGCCAGTTAGCAACGTTAGCGCAGAGCTAGTGCTCAGACAAACATACATCGGTTTTTCTAGCTTAAAAAAGGCCATGCTGAAAGTTATTACTTACAATTAAAAACATACATATGTGCTCAGAACACACTCACATAAATAAAAGCGCTGCTTCTCCGCTGCACAGTGCGACATGGAACACTTTCGAAGCGGAGGAAATCAGTGTTAGCCCTTTTAAAACACCATTCAGGACAACCCTACCCTTCAAGTACGACTACAATTGGAGGGGTGGGCAGAAACTATAGGGGTAGAGGAAGAATTTGGATTTGGACTTAAAGTTATCTATTTTTACAAGTTATTGATAACTAGCCAATGTTTTTATAGATAGTAGCACTATTTTTTTCTTGATTTTTCAAGCTACTTCACATTACTTTGTTAAAGTGTTAAGCAATAAAGGACGGTTAATAACATAAAAATCGAGACCAACCTGGATCAGTTTATTACATATGTTTATTTTTATAAAAATGTTTTACAGAAATTACAAATTGGGACTCGCAGATATTCAAAATCAAATAACTCTGAGTCGGATCAGGTCCATAACCCTTGATCGGGAGGCACTAATTACAGAAAATGTGGATCATTCAAGGCGGTTTGACACGTGTTTACAGGTTTTCTATCATCTCTGTTGAAGATTTGACTCACACACCAACTTCCTCTGACCCAAAGTTGACCCAAAACATCACTCCAGATGGACGCCTTTACTTGGTTCAATTCTGTGGGAGTTTTATTACCAGGAGTCATTTCTCTCCACAGTTGCCTGTTTCTTGCTCAGAGTGGAGGATTACACCAATAAATTCTTCAATGTAATTCATTGCTCACTGTTTTCAGGTAGGAATAAAGCTGTCCTTTATGTGGAGGAGAAAATATGAGGCAAAAAAGGAATAAAACAAGCTCAGGTCAAAGTGACATCATCAGATTAGTGTTGTTTTCATTGAAGCTGATTTATTAATTTAGTAGAACTTTTCTTTGGATAAAAAAATAAATAAAAAGTTACATATAAGTACTTGTTACTAACCCATCTTTACAATGTTTTGTTGGTTGACCTTCACTATGCTGTTGGTTTGTGTCAGAAAGTTCAGCTCAATGGTGTTTGCTGGCATTTTTGGATCTACTTTGCTCTCAAACTCTTTTTTTTTTATTTTTTTTACTTTTCCTTCTAACCCTCACATATTTTTAATGTGGTAAAAACCATTAGAAAACCTTTTGGAATGACCTCAAAGTGAAATTCTCATCTTTGAAGTAACACACATGTGAGCTAGTTTTCTGTTTCACTTTGTAAACAAAATGTTTTCTTCAGAGCATGCTGGCATTTGTACAAATGGGTCTGCTCACAGCAGGAAAAGGCAAAAAAAACTATGTGGATGCCAGGTTGAACAGTCAACATCAATATCTGCTTTTTTATCTGGCAAAATGCGACATGACAGCAGATTCAAAATCCACTGTGGAGAACCCTTCTGAATTAGCTTAGAGCTGAACTCTATGATGCTAACAAATGTTTAAAATCTTAGCTATTTTCTGAATTCCATCCCTATTCTTTAGCTACTAAAAGGGCACTCTGTTTTAGAATTGGAGAACAGCCTTACTAAATGGTAAACGCACTAACTAGTACTATATAATATATGTCTATGTTGTAAGTAGTGAAGAAATTTGGACAACTCAGGTGTTGCATCGGTGAGGAATGCTAATTAAAATTAGACTACCGTTCTCCATTTTTCTTTCTACTTTTTGCTGTCATTTTTTTCCGATTGTGTTACTGAAAAATAAAACAGGTCTCTAAATGATAAATGTTTCAGCGGGGCAACATACTGTAGAAATATTTTGTGGATTTTATCTTTGTGGCAGCCAACATGACACTCAGCTGGTGCACTGAATTATCAATGGGGATTGGTTTCTTAATAGTGGCTTATTTTTTTATTCCTAAAGAACTTCTAAATCCGACTTAAAGGAAATGTTCT
This sequence comes from Oryzias melastigma, assembly GCF_002922805.2. NCBI lineage: Eukaryota > Metazoa > Chordata > Actinopteri > Beloniformes > Adrianichthyidae > Oryzias > Oryzias melastigma. Next base: position 19,909,635 of record NC_050515.1, on the reverse strand, counting down.
CAAGTGAAAGTTCTAAAAGCCTCAGACATTTACTGTAGTTTTTGGACACATTGGGCATGTGACGCATGTTCAAAAACGCGCTAAATGGGAGTTCAAGAATACACACAAACGGTTGTAAAGACTTGCATTCACATGAATGTTTTTTTTTTCAACGTACACTTGCATTGACCTTTCATTGAAAGAGGCTGCTTGAACATGTTTTGTCTAGGATGGTGTAAATTTAGCTTTAGATGTGAATTTCGAAGATAAATAGCAACAGCCTGTAGAGGGCACTGTTGGTGTGTGTATCAGTATTAGCTAACAGAAACGCAGAGATGAAGCACTGGTCAGGCTTGCACCGGGCTTTGCAGAATTGCTCAAAAGTGACACAGAAGAGGAAAAATTCAACAGATTTAGTGATTTAAAGTGATATAAAGAATTTAGTTGACTTGCTAAGTGTTCATCATGCTGTTATCTGACTAATTGTTCATTTGTTGCAGTAATTTACATGATTTCTCCTTTGTGTCACAACACTAAGTAATCATCAATGTGTTACAGTGTTACGTGTAGCATGCAGATATTCAGTCTTTTTTTGTTACCATGGTCCAAGTGAATACTCAATTCTGATTGGCTGCTGGGTTTGGATTGAAGAGTGATAATCTACAAAGATAATGCAAACCTATGAAACAAGTTCTGGTCACATAGCCACAATGTTCGCTACACAGGGTTCTATAAAACAAACTTTTGCTTCATCATCTGGACAAAAACAAGCAGTAAGAGGTGAAAGTTCTTTCTGAACTGATGCTGTATGTAATATTTCAGCACAGTCTCAGTAAAATGCGTACATATGCCACGATTTGGGAAATACCGTGTATAATATACGCCAAAACCAGTTTTTGCGTGCATATAATACGCGCGGTCCTAAACGTGTTAAAGTCTGTTTTCCACGATTGACACGTCCCCTGGTGGAGGCGTGAGCATCACAGACAGCCCCACAAACGAACAATTTGCTTTTCTAACCCTAACCATAACCGTAATCCTAAACTTAACCAGGAACGACGTCATTTAGAAAAGAGCCGGAGGATTTCTGACCACGTGATCAAAACAAAACCTAAAAAGCCGTGTATATTGTACGCCAGCGCCACCTATTCTCAATCATTGCGTATCATATGCACGCAAAAAGCTTGTTTGGCGTATATTATACACGGTATTTCAGAGTGCAAAGTCGTAGAATATGTACGCATTTTACTGCGACCGTGTTGAATATTTTGTGACGATCGGCATAAATATTGCTTTTCTTTGCTGCTGCAGTCGAGGTCGGTGTTGGCTCATGTTACCATGACAGCACACCGCACCACGTATCAGAATAGTCCAGTTTTTGTAAAAAGCGATCTAAACCAAGAAAAATAACAAGAATAAAGAACTAAAAATCAATTGAATATTCATGTATTTTGCAAGTGATCATGGTATAAGCTGGATAATGCCTTTCAAAGTGTGCATTTTCAGAAATTAACGTACTTTGTGAAAGGAAATGTCTGAAGCAAATCGGAAGACGGTTGCTTCCACGGCGTGCATTAATTTATTTATTACGTATTTATACTCAGGAGCAAATTAAAGTGTGAAAAATACAGTCTAGTGTAGCAGATTACTTACATGCACAGCATTTGGTTCACTACTATGAGCATGAATGATGTCTGTTCAACAAAACTCAAGCAATAATTATCTAAAAACCTACGTTAAGTGTTTTTTGGTTATTTCTTGCTTTGTTTCTTTAAAACTAGCTGACGTTTGCCTATTTTCCCCTTTGTAAAGATGTTCTGTCTGCTTAGTTCTAATTCTGTACAGTCAGAGTTCAGCCGCTTTGGCGAGGTGAGAAATAAAAAAAAACAAGAACAACTGAATGTCAGTTCTTTTCTCTTTTTTTAACACATAAGCATGTGAGGCTTTTTCTAGTGTATCTCGCAGCTACAACAGAATCGTCTGCCGACAAAAATCTTGTTTGAAGCAAATTAAATAAAGTAACCAGAGACGAGTCAGTTTGCTTAGCAACCACTGAGGTTGATTTTTTTTTTTGGAAATCAACTTCATCTTTTCGTTTTATATTTAATATTAAAATCAACTAAAGCAGAGGTGTGGTCTTTTCATAATCATGTGTCTGGCATGATCCCAAGTAGTTTGAGCCTCTTTATTTCAAGAAATCTTGGGGTAATTTTGGATCATGGCTTATTATAAACTTGCACATAATCACTTTACTAAAGTAATAAAAACAAAAAAACAACAACAAAATGGTGTTGCATCACCAATGCATTACATGCATTTGTCAATTCCAGGCTTTACTGCTTTAATTACATATCAGAACGTCCCTAAATGGCCATATTAAATGACATTTTTTTTTAAATGTTCTTAACTATTTATTTTTATTTGAAAACCAGACAAGAGTTCATTATTTTTCACAGAGCATGTAAATCAGGGCAAATCATATCTTAATGATCATGAGTTTTTTTGGGGGGTTTTTTTGTTAAAAAAAGACATTAGTTTTTTAAAGAAAATCCTGAATTTTGAAAACACATCTAGATTAACAAATGATTGTGATTACTTTTCTTTGTGATCCAGATATTATCTGAAGCAGCTTTAGTTTTATTGTCAAATGTCTTTCATTTGTTTCATTGCGTTTGGCTTTTTAAGCTAATGAAATGCCAAAGAATGTCAAACTTCTATGGATCTAGTCCCTAATAAGCACAATATGACAACAGAGAAGACTATTGTATCTTGCTTTTATGTTGCATCATGTTTGTAGTTCACATTCTCATTTTCCCTGTGGGCTCCCACCAGGATTTTTCCCCCTCTGGGAAACCATCTAGGTGTGGAATAGAGGAAACCTGAAACAGGAGTCTATGGGGAAATCTCCAACATGGGCCTTGCAGCCTTGACTGCATGTCGAGCTGAAGCATTTACAAGTCAAAGGCATGCAGCTGGATTTGCTTTACACAGTAATTGCCTCCCGTTTCAGGGGAATACAAAATAAATCAGTGATATAATCAATAAAGGTGCCCAGCAGCAGCTGTTATGCTCATAAGAAAATGTATGTAGGCTCTTTATAATGTTTAAAAATGCTCCCACTGCTTTTTTGTTTTTTTTTGTTTTTGTTTGGCGGTTATAAAATATTGATTTTAACCCATATGAACTGATGACATCAGTGTAACAGGAAAAACAAAACAAAAAAAATGTGTTCTGTGGTCGACTTGGTCTGTATTATATACTGTAAATGCCACATATTTTCTTTTTAAGAAAAAAATGGGTTTGTTTCTTATGGGGTCAAAAATTTGTTTTTTGAGTGGAGGTTGTTACATTTTATCCAGAAATGTCATTCCAGCTGAATTTTTAACTATTCATGGTTAAATTGAAATTTATTTGTGAAAATCACAGCTTGTGCAGTTTAAAGTCCCACTCGAATCATCTTAAGATCTATTGTAAAAGAGTCCTTTTAATTATGATTTGACATTTTTTAGTCATAGGACATAGTTTCTGCAGAGTGACAGGACTTCATTAGAAATTCGCATCTGTGTTGTGGGTGGGACTTCTAGCACGGGGCAATCCTTCCAAAAATCCAAAGTTAGGCTAAAAAGTCTTACAACAGCAGATTATAGTGTCATAAATGTGACTTTTTAAAAAATAATTCTAACACAAATAAATCCTTATCTTTTTGGGTATGATCATGAGTATATTTGGGTCAAACACATTTTATTTTGCACAGTGACAGACACTATCTCCACGTGATGAAAACAACACGATTAATCATGTGTGTGCACCATTCTCCACCGATCAGCTGTCACGACAATGTGCCCGGTGGTGGACGGGGTTATTTGCAGAAACACATCAACCCTCGACAAACCATGATTTTAAACAGCTTCACATCAGTATTACAGGTGTTCCACAATTTGTACTGTAATAGCTTTTTGTTGGGGTCAAACTGTGCGGGCAACAATCCGCTTGGCATCAGTTGGCTTTTGGCGCCCATGACCCCAGTGGCTGTCCCCTCATAATTACAGCTCTCTGTGCAAGCTTGTGGCTGTGCATGTGAAGAAGCTTTAAAGACTTTTTTTGGGGTTAAAGCAAAGCATTTGAAAATCATTTCCTTAGAGTCAGTAATTGTTAGTTTCCTTTGGGTAGACAGATGTTTTTTTTTTTTTTTAAATAGTTTCTTAAATCTTAAGTTAAAATGTTTTTGTGCATTGGATTCTTTTCATTCACTCCCACTTGTTTCAGTGATTTGATCAACTAGCACATAAACCCCTTATGCTACGTTTACATTGCACATGTGTGACACATTCAAGAACACGCCAAACGGGCATTTTTGAACGTGCTATTTTCATATGGAGCTCACACAGGTTTGTCTTTACCCAATACCAGCACATGTACTCTTAGTTGGAAGAGTCTTAGTAGGAAATGAAAAAAGCAGTGCAAATCTTGTAAATTTTGCTCCAGACTTTTTCTTTCACATTTCTATTCCAAAATATGAAAGACTTGGTGACAGAACTCCAGCCGGACACAAAGTGCAACTATTCATTTCTCTTTCATGGTTGATTTTCAACTGGTTGGGACTTTGAGGTTTTGCAAACACCACCTATACGTCACTACCAACTCCGAGTTCCTGATTGGTCAAAGCTTGACCTTGTTTATCTTTTGACGCAGGCACAATGGTCACATGTTTATTACATAAAGTCCACAAAATTACTTAAAAACGGTGCATAGCGATGTATGAATGCAAGAGTTTGCAACGCGGAAGCCCAAAATTTACCTTAACGCACATTTATATAGCATTTTTTTATTGAAAGTGGCTCAAGTGCATGTTTATGAGCCTGGTGTGACCGTGTCATTACTCTCTTGAGTCTTGAAGTCAGTTCAATTTTGTATGTTCTCTAGTAGATAGGTTATAACCTCAAGTCTGTTAATAAGCTTTCGGTTGAGTTATGTTTTGTAAAACCACTTTATTGATTTTTTTTTTTTTTTTAATGTTTACACTTATTTTCTCTGAGATTTTTCTTAACTTTATGTGTTAATCTCACCTGTGACTGAGTTATAATTACTCGATCAGTCACAAATGGTGTCAGGAGTGGGATATCCAGCCAAAATCAGGATTGAAGTCCATCCATGATTTTCAAGGGGATGTGGTCCTTCTGGATATGCTGTCTCTGAAGAAGTGATGGGAAACCACTTTGTCTGAAATTTTTCGAAGTCATGCTGCTTAGCATCCCTACCAGGAGCTCCAGGTTCCTGGCACCTGTCCTTCAAGCTGGCTCAGAGTTTGTGGAGAGGCTGGGAACTCACAGTTCTAGTCCACTAAATCTGGAACACAAATAGAACAAAATACAGAGAATGAATAACTAACCATTGCATTGACATGGAAGGGTTTTTATTTTTTCCTCACATTTCCAGTTTCTCTCTTTTTTTAGGATTCCATTCTAAAGAGTATTGCATGGATTGTAATATTGTTATAGTTTTCCAAACTCATAACAGGTGTGATTTTTTTTTTTACTTTCAAAAAATCCAGACAACACTAGACTGAAAAATAATGGCCTAAAATGAACATTAAATTACATTTTCAAACAAATGGGGTATTGACAGGCATATTTATGCAGTGATTTAAAAAAAAGTGAAAAGAATGAACTGTTCTTACCACAATTTCTTGATGGTGCATTTACATTGAAGGTTTGAGATATTTGGATTTTTTGGGATGTTGGAATCAAGGTGGAATATTTCCAAGTTTTCCAAGTGCACTTCATTCTGGTCATGACGGTATAGTGAAAACCAACACATTCTCACCCCCAAGTCGTCACATATTAACATTTGGTTAAGGACCACACAGCCTCACTTTTTAATGTTTTTGTGTCCCCAAGTCATCGTTTTTCAATTTACTCAGTGTTCCCATCAAATCACGAGTCCCCAGCCTCCGGGCCGTAAACCAGAACTGCGACGTGTGGCCAAACCAGACACTGGACCAGACGTGGTACCGGACGCGAACCAGGACTGGGTTATGGTTAGGGTACTGGTACTGGGTTTGCGACCCAGAGGTCGTAAACCAGAACCATTTCGCAGCCTTGTAGATAAAGTCAAACAGTAGGGTTTCTATTTCTTTTATGGTGTCTATGCAACTTTAGATGTGCAATTACTGCTTCTTTGCATATCACAATTGTGCAGTTGCTAATATATATATATATATATATATAATAGGATCATTTATCATCAGCAATTGACTTAATTCTCAAGTTGTTTCTCAAAATCATTCAATTTTTGACCTTTTGGCGCTGAAAGTTTCTCGTTCCCAGTGAAGTCACGTCTGATACCGGCTGCTCACCACTCACTTTCCTAGTAGTTTAACATCTGTTACACCTTTTGTGTTGTTGTAATTGTAAAATTGTGCAGTTAATTGTGTAACTGTGACCTATTTGGGCCACAGTAGGGGCTGTGGATGCCTGGCAAAAAAACAACTGTAAGAGCAGCAGGCGCAACCCAACTGCCACACCTTACCTTCATCACAAATCTCAGGTTGGATTTGAAACTGCTCTACATGCTCACAGGAGTAATAGACAAGAGTTCCATTAATTGGTTTAGGACAACGTGTCATGGACCAAAGCTGAGGTACCTCATTGGTGGATGTGACACAAATTTGTGACACAGTTTGATGATGCTAGACCCCGGCCCGGCGGCGCCCAATGCCAAACTAGCACTCTAGAACCTCAGATCTTAACTGTACAGGGACTTAACTTTGAAACTGGACATCCCTGTCATGCATATCACATTTGATGTAAATGCAGGGTTGATTTATTTCAAACATAACTCAGCAGAGAGAGCTCAATCACTCTGGAGCAACGTTCATCCCAAGAGCTTTGTGGCAGCTAAGTAATCCTCAATATACAAAAAAAAGATGCATAAAAAACCCAACCTCACGACACAAATAAAAAGTGTGCAACTTTCATTTGAACTTTTTATGAACCATAATCTCTAAATGAAATGAACCCCTCCACATGGATTTGCATGAGTTCTCTTAACTCAAAGCACAATTTCTTTTGTTGTAGCAAGAGACTTCTTTTTTTTTTTTTTCATTTCTTTTGGCAAGTGCTTTTATTCTCACAAACTTCGTTTGCATATTTACCTTCAAATAAATCTCCAAAACCACGGCGGACCACATGTTGAGACAGAAATTTGCATCACACATGGCTGAGCATCAAATGAGAGAAGCTCAAGTTTACCTGCTTCAATTTTTGTGAAGATTGCAGATCTCATTCGGCTTTAATTGCGCATCAGAGTGACTGTGATTGCAGAGGTGTGAAGGAGCTCATTTGTTCCATAATACCAGCAGTCAAGCATGATATTGTTAAAATCTCTCCTCATCTCCCATGTCTGCGTTTCAGACTTTGAGTCGCACAACTATTGTCTAAATGCAGCAGAGATGTAGAGGGTCTGTTCAGTTCTCCTGACATCACTCAGAGCCGCAGTTGTTCTACAGTCGTTCCAAGAGGATGAGAGAAGTTTGATTTATAATGAAAACGGGTTATAATTATTTGCACATCACTTTTTACAATTAAATGTATATAAAGAATTACATTTCATTAAAAACATCCATATTCAAGATGCTTTCCTGATATGTCAACAATGTTAAAACTACTTCAACTGACAAGTTTTTAAACTATAGCTGTTATCTATGAACCCCTAAGGTGGGAATTCACATTATTTCCCCCGCATCACCTTAATAGTAACTATATGTCCCTCTGTGGGAAGATGGAACGTTTCTGTTTTAAATTCAAATCTACAGGAAATTCAGACACACACATTCGATTTGTTGTATTTATTCTACATTCTGTAGAATGTTTAGAGTTTAACTATGATGAACATGTCAGACCTTTCCTCGTTGCAACTTGCAGAATATGTGTCCGCCAAACCCTTTAATGCCCCACCTGTAACTATTAAAACTGTGATGGAAAGTTTATTTCAGGTCAGGAAGCAAAACATGAGTGCACAGAAAAGGAAGCTCACCGAGGCTTACACACCACAGTTTGTTTCCTGGAGTAGTTCATTCTGTTCGGGCGAGTATGAAATCTGAACTGAACTCTGGTCTGCCTGAAAAACGGGGCTCCCAGTTTGCTTTCAAATGAATTTTGCTGCGGTTCACTACAGTGTGAGCACGCATGGACTGTTCATTGACTTGGAAAAAGTGTGAATCAAGGAAAGGTTGTAGAATGTCTTAGAGGTTAATGTTTTGGCTCGCTTCAGGTGATAATGCTTTAAAAGGAGCAGTGTTGTAACTCTGAATTTTTTTCCAGGTGGTTTGGTCTGCCTCTGACTTTGGAATTTCTATTATCATCTTTTTATACTACAAAAAGCTCTATGAATTACAAGTAACCATTGACACAGAGTCCCCAACCCACCGATGAGATACAAACTGTTGGAATTTCATTATTTTAGTATTTTACTGATGTTTAAATGAAATTGCTGTGCTTTAACAGCTTTTATTCAGGAAATGTGTAGAAGAATGTCATGCTGCATCACTAATGCTAATGCTAATGCAGTGCTAATCCTGGTTATTTTTTTTTATTCTACTTAAAAAACAACAAAAACTTAATCTAGAAATAATGAAGGACTTTTTCATTTATGTTTAATAATAATTGTCTAATAAAGTAATAGTTGAGACCAAAACAAACAAACATGCAAAGAAAAAAGAAAAACCTTAAATCAGTAGCATTAAAAGACAACATTGTACAGTAGTTGATTTCAAAACATTGGAAAACATTTACCTGTCAAATTATGTCTAAATCCTGATTTTCAAACCATAGAAATGCCCTTAGCTAAATGTGAGCATATGATATATTGTGGGCAATAAGTAAAACTGCAGGAAATCACAGGAAAGTAGGTGAAGTTGTAGCCACGATTTGAAAGATACAAATTTATGACACAAAAATACTAAAAGGACCATTTTTCTTTTGAATGTACTTAGTCTTTGTTGTCCAGACTGAATGTTTTCAAGACAAAATAATTAATGTGATTTGTATTTGTATTTTTTTTTGTTTTCTATGTATTGGTGTAACAAATGATCCAAGTAAATGTTGAAAAAGCAGAGACCAAAAAGGTATGATAGATTACAAACAATGGGAGTAAAGTGAGAACATAGTTTTTTTTAGGCTTCCTTTGAAATAATTTACCTTCTTCCTCCCTCTCCTTACACATTTTGAGCACACATTTTGCTCTCTTCATCTATCAAGTTGTATTTTCAAACATATTTTTTAAAGATAAATAAATGATTCATACTTTACATACAGTTAGCAAACTATCAAAATAATCACAAAAAGTTTTTTTTTTTTTTTTCTGTCATGTCTCTTTTCTTTTTTTGTCATTTACGTGCATTGGAACCAAATGATAATTGTTTGATTTGCAAAATAAAATTTTGATCTTTAGCCGTCTTTGTTTAAAAAGGGCAAAATTGTTGTCTGATCTGTCTGATTGTAGCTTGTTGTGACAAGATGTATGGGACTTTCTGGTTTTACTTTAAAGATTTTAGTAAGAAGTGCAACATATTTGATGTGTTTTACATTTACATATCTTTGTTTTACATTTGTTCCCCTCTGCCACTACCACCAAAAAAAAAAAGTCTGCTCACAAGGGTGACTATCTCTTTGAAGCAGCCGTGTTTTTTCTTTTTTTCCTTTTTTTATATAGGTCTGGGCTTCACCTTCCTCACCTGAGGTTAGATGCTCATGTGAGAAACACATCATGGACAAGAGAGCATAGATGCAAAGCAGCACAGTGGGGCCCACACATTCCGCATGGCAGGGTACATAATGGGTCGCCCAGTAAGGCCCATTGCTACACTCTCCGCTCCAGCTAAAGCCCATCGTTCCTCTTCTGCTCCTCAGGGACGCCAGGCTGCATCCTGTGAGAGCACAGTCTAATGTAACCAGCTCAGTCAGATATGGAAGCCCCAGATAAGGCCAAGGTGAGACTGATTGTGAGTGCCGGCGTACCTGCTTGCCCATTGTTGTTCCTCCCCTCTGAAGTTTTCCTGCTGCAGCCAGACGGGCAAAAAATGTGCAGCTGTGAGTGAAGATACATTAAAGATGAAATATGAGGTGGTGATCCCCCAGGGCTCCAGCAGGTTATAATAAATGCTGTCTCCTATTCTGTCTTTGTACAAAAACACCCTCATTCCTGCAGATATTATGAAAGGGGGTGGAAGTCAAGCAGAGGAATATGTATGAGTGTGTGTATGTGTGTGTTTTCCCCACACACACATACAAACTACAGAAGTATGCCGCACTGAAAAGGGTTAGCAAGCAGAGCCAAATGCTTCAAAGCCGAAAAGGCCAAAACCAAGCACATCACTCCAGATGAAACATACAGTACCTGAGCTTCACTTCATCTGTGGAAATTATCTCAAAGTGCAGCAAAACACTTTCACACTTTCAGTAGAAATGATCAAGTCCTCACCTTGTCTTCAGTTAGGTTAACATAACCTTATGTGTGGAAAAAAAACAGAGGCGTATTAAAGGGATCTGCTGCTTATAAAAAGAGAAGGATAAAACTCAATTTATTTTTTAATTACCAGTACAAAAACAGCACATGTCCGATCCCAACGGTAAGGATCTATTCACGGTACACCAACCGTGTCTGGTAAGTTGACCACAAAATACTGATTTGGGACACGATAATCTCACTGGTGCCAATCTCAAAGGGGCCATACCATAAAAATGTGACTTTTTAAGCTTTTAAGCTTTTATACTGTTTTATACTGTTTAATACTGCTTTTTATACTGTTAAAAGACCACTGGGAATGCTTCTACAATAAATCAATAGATGATTGGAATGTGACTTTAAGCACAAAACAATTCTTTCCCTTGACCTGATTAAGAACATTTTTGGGCTGTATCACAAGAGAGCATTATAATGTCAGTAGCTGGTTTAATTGATTCTAAAATAAATAAATACATAAATAAAAAGTGACCATTCGGATTGAGACAAATATCTTCCAAAAATGACAAAAAAGAGGTCTATTAGGTCTGTAACTAATATTGAGTGTCTGCTTGAAATTTGGACACATTCAGGAACTGGAAAAAAACTGTCAGATGAACTCCTAATTTTACAATGTTATGAACATTCTAACTGAATGAACAATACCGTGACAAAATAAAAACTGTGTTTCTGTGATGTAAACAAGCTGGGACATGACTTCCAGCAGACAGCTGTAAACACTGTCACCGCTGTATCGGTGTTTGTTTTAGGGTTGCTCAAGCATGAATGGTGAAAGGAGTTTTTGAGTGGAGCCAGGGGCGGCGAGCAATCAACCCTTCATCCTCTATCAGCCAGGCGCAGAACGAATGGTGTGCTGCGAGTTGGCCTTAAAGCACGGTGGTGGAGATGTGATGATAAGTCGATGGCTTCTGGTTTTGTAATTAGCATGACAGTATGCGATAGTGAGAGCCTGTTCAAATTAGTTTGAATATCTCTGCCATGAAAAAGCATGGGTTGGATGGTATATTTCCTGTGGCGGGGAACCAATTTCACTCACCATCCTTTTTAGTACATGGCAACTTTGCTGTTTTACTAAGACAAATATTTGTATCTGTTTGACATTAATACATTCTATTTTGCTTAAAATAACAAGAAAAGTAGATTCTTTCTTTCAGTAGTTGTGGGTTTGGGTTCTTCTTTACATTGAAGCCTTCCGGTCTTCTTGAAGGTCGAGTGAATTTGAAACCATTTGATTAGTGTGGAATTAGCCATCCAACATGTTACCACAAATTCCATTTAAACAATGCTGAGGAAACCAAGTTCTTAAGGGGTAAGAGCTTGAGTTTATTTTAAAGAAAAATGAATTAATTTTAAGTCTCAAATATGTTATTTAACGTCCAACTTTTTGCCTGTTTTTGACCTTCGTCCAGGTTTAAAAAAAAAAGTTGTTGCTTTTGTAAAACTCAGTTAAACTGGTTGCTCTCTGTTTTTTTTTTTCACAATACTGTATATGACTAGCAAGAAAATAAGTCTGTATAACTTTAAAGTCAGCTTTGGATTTACTGTGCAGCGTGGCTTTCAGAGTTTAATACTTAGGGAGAGAAATGAGCGAGGAAATCATTCCCAAGATGAGAATTGCTGTAGTCTGTAATTTAAAATATCCAGCAGCGAATTATGAGTCACCAGCAGAGTGTCAACAGAAAGCTCTGCTTCGGCTTAAAATGTCAGACTGCCGCCAGGACTCGGTTCTCAGCATCAAGGTCAGAGGAGAGAAAATGTTTTTGCTTTAGTTCTGTCATTTTGTGCATTACTGGGAGTTACAATCACTGCAGTAAAGAGAGTTTAACATGTCGGAGTAAAATTCCTCTTTGCTTTATATTTCTTTGGTTTTCTTCACATTGGATGGGATGTGTAAATTATTGAATACTGAGTTTTTCTTGAAATTTACAGTCTTGAAAGATTAAGATTCCTTCCAGTGATGGTTGAACAAAACAAGGGAACATTAATTAAACAAAAATAAATAAATTAAAGTATTCTTCACAATCAAACTTTAAATGAAATGTATTCAGGCCAATGCATGTGTTTTTTTGTTTGCTGTCACAGAAATATGTTTAAATTCTGACAGTCAAAATATTATGACATTTTAGGCTGATTAAATTCAATAGCGCTAACTCAAAGAATAAATCTACAAAGACTTTTTTTTTAAGTTGAAATGATGTACCATATTTTCCTCAATAAAATGCACCCGTGAAAGCCTTCATTTTTTTCTTAAAACAATGTATGGCCTTATAATTTGGAGTGCCTTTTATATAGATTAACTCTAGTAATGCTTACGGATGTACACGTCGATCTGTCAAAGTGTTTGGTTGGGTGTTATAGTGAATACGCTAACGCAGCTAACATGTAGCGGTGTCGGATTGTGTGTTTTCTTTTTTTTAACGTTACTAACAAGGTTAGAATCACAGTAATGTTTGTTTTAGCGGTATCAGTTTGCTTTTTTACATGTTGCAAACAAGCTTGCGAGTTACAGCTAACATGTTGCAGTATCAAACTGTTTCTTTACATGTTACTAGCAAGATTGGGAGTTAGTCAAGTGACAGTAACATTTGTTTTAACAGTATTGGTCTGTTTTTTCATGTGATGCAAACAAAGTTAGAAGTTACAAGGTAGTGTTATACACTAACGGGGCTAACTTGGCTAATGCTCAACATGGCTAACGTGTAGCGTGCTCCAAACAAGTTCAGTTAATATGAACACAGCACAGTTAATAAAGTTTGACTGACAGACTATTAGGTCTCACATAATGCACCTTTGGTGTGCCTCATGACTTAATTTTAAAACTAGATCAGTCATTGACGGTGCACAAGGATCCAATGCACTTGCTAAGTTTGAAAAAGGTGGGAAAAAAAGTTTGAAAGTTTAATAAATCTGTCATTTTTTAACTAGTAAATTCTGCAACTTCAAATAGTCAGAGCTCATTAAATAATGTTTTTCAATCAAGCTGGTCCCACATTTCATCATGCTATCACGGTCTATACAGCAGAACTGCTCCCCAAACTCTCTGCTCCCATATCCTTCCATTTTAATGTCTTTCCTTCCCATCAAAGTTCAGATTCGGTTTAGATTCCCCACATATCTTCTTCAGGCCTTTGAACAGTTTGATCCCATATGCGATCAGTGGACTTTCTGCAGCTTATATTCCCACTACTACCCATGGCTGTACTCTGACTCCCTCTCATCTGATAGCTTGAGAAATCTATGCATTTGCTCTGGAAGTCCACACAGTCCAGAAACTCTACACTGTGTCCTGGCTTAAACTTATTCCAATGGTAATAATATTAAAAGTAAAAAATAATGTTATCTATCTTTGACATAACAAAAGTTTAATAGAAAAAATAAGACATTGCAGCTATTGTTTATCAATCATGTGATTAAACAGAAAAAAATGTAACTGTAGTGTGACCATTAATTTTACCAATATCTTTTACAGACTGCAGTGCTTTCCAAACTACTAAAAATAATAAATAATAATGGTCCAGAGTGTCTTATTTATGGACTAATATTGTTTGTACTTATTGGTGTTTAAACAGTTTTGGGAGATAACCTACATGGCATTTGGTCAACATGTCAGTCTGTATTATTGTATTTTTTCTGAGCTGCAAACAAGGTTTCGTGTTATTGTAAATATGATAATATGGCTAATGTGTGGCGGTGTCTGATTTGTTTTAGAGCTAGCAAGGTGGGGTTTTTTTGTATGTTGCAAACAACGTTGGGAGTTAGTTATTTTAAATACACTAGCATATTTCAACTGTTTTTATATATGCTTCCAACAAAATGCGGAATTAATGTAGTCACAGTGGCATTTGTTTTAGCAATATTAGTTTATTTAACTTACAAACAACGTTGGGAGGTACTGGTATTATGAATACGCTAACATTTATAGATGTCAGACTGTTTTTTTTTAATGTTATTAACAAAGTTAAGAGTTGGCGTAGTCGCATTAACATTTCGTTTTACATGTTACAAACATGTTCATACCCTAACATGTGCAACGTGCATGTTACAAACAAGTGATTATAACGTTTGACTGACTGACAGACGTATCTCTGAATCTTTTTCTCACTTTAAGTGCCTTATAGTTCAACGCCCCTTAACAATGGCTTAAGTTCAAAAATAGGTCATTCATTGATGGTGCGCCCTACAATCCAGTTTGCCCTATAGTGGAAAAAATAGGACATTACACACATCTCTTCATCAGATCATTTAGGTTGATTTCCGTGTTTGTCTTAAAACACATGTCAAGTACATCCACAGAAAAAGACAACATGCATCATAGCACACCTTTCATCATTCTGCTCTCAGATCCTTAAAAATTGTAACTAGTGAATTTCAGCTGTTCTTGCTATAACTTGCAGGAGAAGAAGGTCCACCTCAATGTGTTTTTTAGAACCTGGTTCATTTTCTTTCTCGTTTATTTTCATCCACACTGCAAAAAGTGAAATCTAAATTAAATGAACTATTTTGAAACAAGAATATACATGTTTTTTTTGTTTTTTTTTTACTGTTAAGATCATTCTTCTCACTTAGTAGATTGTATGCCAGAGAATTTCCCTTATTTTAAGAGTTTTGGTTCTTAATTATCTCAATAAGATATTAAGGCTTGTTAAATTTTATTACCTATTATGAGTAAAAACTTGAAACTCAATAGTTACAACAGTAACATTATCTTCATTCAATCCTGTGCCATTTGTATGGCCTAGATCAATACAGGAGTTTTGCCTTAATTCAATAATTTCAAGTAAATGATAATGCATAGTGAGGAAAGAATAGTGATAACAGTTCACTATTCTTTTCGATGAATAGAAACGTACCATTGTTTTTAGTATATTATATTTGGCTTGTTTCAAGAAACAGATACTTCATCATTAGGATAACGTCAAGATAACATTACTATCAAAATCTTAATTAAAAAATCACTTTGAACATTTTGAGAAAATTGGTCTTAGAAATTATATTTATATTAATCAAAATGAGCTTGATATTAGTAAAAATAAACATACTGTAAGATATCCATGATGCTTTTGAGGTTAGATATTATTACTTCACAAGCCAAATTTTCTTTTTCTGTTGGCAGATATGTTTTCTTACTTTAAGCAACATTAACCTTATTTTAGTACATTCTTTTCTTGTTTTTTAAAACTGACTGCAGTGCATTTGCTGTATCTGACAGAAAAATCAAACGGTACCAAAGTTCAGTTTCCTCCCCCTCTGTCTGTGTACGTGCATCCTTAAAGATGTGTTAGTCCACCTTCAAAAAGCTCCGACAAAATTCAAACCACGGGAGGCAATGCCAGGAGAAGCGGCCTGCTGTGCACAGCCAGGTAAAATGTGAAGGACATCAAGGCGCATGGCACAAAAGGAACACTTTGATCAAAATCCAACAGACATGCTGTAAAATTTGATTCACAGCAAACATGGAAAGAAGTTCCCACAGACAACCTTCTCCAAAAAAAACCTCAATTTTCGCAGGGGAGCATCGCTTTAAAGCTCAACATCTTAAAAGGAAAATCTTTTGCTTATTATTTTTGTTCTCAACAGCAAAGCACTTGGGTTATTCAATTTCCTCCTACCGCCCTCACTTAATATTTCAATTAACCTATTCATCCCCTCTTCCTGCTGGAATTGCAGGGTTTGACTTTGGAAGTTTTTAAATTGAAGCCAAATGTGTTGATTTCCTGCCTCACAGGCCAAACCGTTTTGCTCTCCTTTGCTGAGAAATCACACAAAGCTTTCACACTCAGGGGGGAGGACTCTAAGACATGCAGGTGGGGGCGGAGTGTAACAAGGTGTTTGTGCGGCGCAGATAAGCACGCATGCGGGGAAAGTTTGTGGTAAAAAAGGAGTCTTGAAGTTGAAAAAACACTTTACTTTTAAATAGACTTTGTTTTTTTATTGTTTTGAGGTAATTTAGTTGAATGGTATGACAGAGTATTAACTTTATATAAAGTTGCAATATTTTAAGTCATAAAATTTTGAGAAATAAAATTGTAATTTTATCAGAATAAATGTGTGAATTTATAAGAATATCACTGTAATTTTACAAGAATTAGTTAAATTCAGGTAAAATTATGACTTTTTTCTAAGAATTAAGTCGTAAATTTATGTGAAAAAAGTTTAAATTTTGAGATTAAACCAGTATAATTATTAGAAAAAAAACCAAAATTTTCTAAAATATAGGCTAGTCAGTTGTGTAAGTTTCCATTCACATTACATGCCGACTAAATCCAAAATTGCAGACATTCAACGTGACGCCAAAAGGCTTTAGTTTATCATATTATGCTGTAATGCAACCACAGTAAAGGCACACCCACTGGAAATACACTCCTTGTCAATCAAAAATCTTTTCAAGAAAAAAAATCTGTAATTGTCCTCATACTTAAATTAAAACAATGTTGACCCTCTAAAAGACTTAATATTCCCTTATTTGCTATAAGCAAAGTAAGTAAGTAAGTTTTTGTTTTTCTCCGTACAAACGTTTGCCTCATAAAAGTCTTTAATCTTGTAAATTCTCAATTTATAAGTCACAAAACTGTAACTTTATTATAATAAATTATCTTTTTTACTCAAACCTGTTCGACTTTATTCTCATACATTTTATGCCTTTTTTGATTATATTTTTAACTTATTTTTTCTCATAATTTACAACTTAATTCTCCTACATTTATTTATTTTTTATTTATTTTTATTTATTACTCCTCTCCCTTGAAGAGTGGAGAGGTTTGACTCACAAATGTCAAGAATTTAAAAAAATATATCAATATGTGGTGTGATAACATATATATCTAACCTAAATCCAAAAAAAACACACAAGACTGGACGTTTTTTTTTTTTTTTTGCAATATTATTTGAGATTAAACTAAAGGATTCAATTTAAAACAGGGGAAAGATAAATGTTTAAACTGGGAAATGTCACATTTTTCCTTTTTAGAGTTTGTTTAACCCAAATTTTGAGACTTTTACAGTTCTTTAAATCAAACAACCCCAGAAGCAAGAAACCTTTAGAGGATGCCGATGGGTTAAGAGAGAGCAGATAATTAAGTTAATTGATTTCAGATGTGTAACACTGTATAAAGAGGTTTTCAAGAGGCAGAAACTGAAAGGAGTAAAAACTGACTCTTAAACCTTTGAAAAAATAAATAGAAATATATTGGGTTACTTCAAAATGTGTGTTTTAAGCCACAATTTAAGCCAATTTTATTAAATTAAGCTTGAAAATATTTCTCTATAGTATCAAACTTTAAAACACATAAGCATATATTTAAAAATCAAGGGGAAAAAATAAGCTTTTTTTGTGTCCAGTCATTCTAAACATGTTTGATCAAATAATGCAGCAGAGGACAAAATAAAACAGAAATGTTAATGAGCAAAAAGTTTCACAACAAAGTTGTGTCCTTGAAAGCAGCTTTTGGAGATAAAGTCACTGAATTTCCATGTTTTTGTTGATCTATCTGGTGTTTCTCTGTGGCAGCTTGAAAAATTAATTCACTAAACACAGTATTTGTTTTTGGGAACTTCTACTAAAATATATTTAGCGGATGGAGTATGTAAGTAATGGATGTAGCTGTCCAGGAGCAAATCTCACAGGAAGAGAACGTCTCCCTATTTATATTTATATGTGTGTGCATGAAGGAGGGTTTTAAATGCGCATGAAGTGTGCAAAGATGACAGGGAAGAATAAGGAGTGTGGTGGTGTTGAATTTAGCATTAAAAGCATATATGATGGCAAAGTGAGAAAGGACATTAAAGTGGTCCAGCACAGGAAAGAGGTAAGTCTGGAGGTTTGCAGCTTTCATCTCAGACTTAAAACGACTGATGTGGACAAGGATTGGGTCAGTGGACCATAAGCGGGAAAGAAAAAAAACAAACAATTTATGCTTTTTTTTTGTTGAGATAAATTAGGAAATCAAATCAGGGACAACAACATGGAAGAATCAGTGCCTGTGAAAAGTGAGTTTCTGAACCCATTCAGCTAAGAGGAGCGAAAATCAAGAGGCAGCTGCAGTGATTAAAATTCAAACCAGGTGTGAATCTAACAGGAGCGCTGAGCAGCACCATGGAACACAGTCCCAAACAACCAACATAATAACTAAAATGAAGAATGTTAATGCTAATTCAGAAACCAATGTAATAACTACAAAAAAATAATTACAAACAAACAAACAAAGTAACTTGTTGTTTCCTAAGGTTCAGATAGTCTAAAATCAGCACTAAAGATCTGAGTGTCCATAGCGTGAATCACAAAGTGGGGGTAAGTAACACATACATATTTTCAGTTTTTCAGCAGATGGCTATAATAGGATGCTTTCCAAGCATGTCCAAACTTTTTAAAGATCCACTCCACTGAAAATCACATTGTTAAAGTCTTTAGCATATTCTTGAGGCATTTTCTCATTATGTAGGACCTATACTAAAAAAGTTCAACTTAAAATTGCATTTTTGAGTGTTTTTTTTTTTAAATTTTATTATTATTCCAATTCCTTTCAGTCAGGATTAGAGGAAAAAGTCCAGTTCAAAAAATCCTATAGTTGTGACACAGCCAGCGAGCCGCAAGCTCCCTGCTCCATTCTGATGCATCCTCTTGCAGACAAATAAGCAGATCTATGTACATTTTCCTTGTCTGAGCCGACATCTAGCTCCAAACTTTATGGCTGGATAGCTCCGATGTTACTCGACATTATTGCTGCACGTTAATAACAGGTTGGGGGTATGAAAGGGCTGTAAGCTAGTGAGAGAGAGTGTACACAAAGAGATGATGGGAAATGAGGACAGGCTCACTCCACACCAACAGTCTCGCCCACAAGTTAGAAGCGAATTCTGATTCCTGCCGCTATGCAGAAACTATGTCCTAGAAAACGATACAGGTTTTTGGATTTTGTCTAAAAGTCGAATAATTATAATTAAGACTACTGGGAACACTTTGATAATAGATGTAAAGATGATTGGAGGGCCGGGACTTTGAGGTCAGATTGAATCTTACCATTTTTAATATCATATTAAAAAGTGGTTTTATTATGATAAACTAGGACACACTGGATGACACATAAAAAATAATAATAATATTTTAAAAAAATCAATGAGAAGGTGTTTATCTGTTTAAAATGAATGAACCCATGTCAATTAGTAGTCAGATGACAATCTCTTGATGCATTTCCAGTTTACTCAAATGTTTGCTTTTTTTTAATAACAAAAAAATTGAATAATAATAAAAAAAAAAAACTCCCAATGCAGTAAATGAGCTCCGTAATATAATAAAGACTTTGTAGCTCAATACCTTCATACACACAGGCATGCAATGGCTTCCCAAGTACAGGATTATAGGATGTCCCAAGAGTTTTCCTAAAGTAGACAGAAAGTCTTCAATTATCAAGCTTCAATCCTGTGGAACAAGCTTCATGCTTCAGTTCAGGAGCAGCAAACCAATCCTTTTCTGTATGACCACACTTACAACTTTCCATTTTGGGGGAAAAAAAAATAAAAATTACAGTAAATGTTGGCTGGAGTGACCCAGAGAGATGCCTTTGGTTATGCTGCTATGAGACCAAACCAATGGTGCTGTCGTTTGTCTCCAATTTTTTTCTCTTAACCTCTTACAAATGTAATTGTTGCAGTTACATGTCTGTATCAATTCAAATATTTCAGTGCTTTAGAATGTTTGTTTTTTTTATCTTTTGTATTCCAACTTGTTTTAAAGCTGATTTGCTGGTTTGGTTTTCATATTACCAGTTAGGCGTTCCTCCCCACTGTGACCCAGTACCTCCATGATGTGAAAGTTGGAACATATTTGACTTATTTAGTCATTCACGTGACCACTTTTAATAAAAAGTCTAAGTAAAGGGATGTACAGGCATATGCAGGTTTTGGGCTGGTTTCAAAACTCATGTTCGCACATTGTTATGCAAGTTTTATAAGTCACATTTAACATACAAAACGTGCAGCTATTGAATTAAAAGTTAAACCAGTTGAACTTTGATTTGGTAGTGATGTATAGATGGCACTCTTTTCAAAACACAAAAGTCCTAAAGTCCACATGTGCTAGTAGCGAGTAGTGAGAGACCAATATGAACACCAAGAGGCAAAAGTGCCTTAAAGAATGCCCATTTCACTTGCTCTTGAACAAGCATCACATGTCTGGTGTTTGAGTAACATTCCACTTAAAAATAGAATGAACAGGGCAGATTTGACTTTCATCCGTTTCCAATTTTAAATCAAAAAGTATTATCTCTACCATGTAACAATGAAGAGAACACTCCCACCTGCAGAACCCAGCAGCTGTAAAAGTATCAGAATGCTTTTAATGCTTCCCTGCATCAACTAAACTGTGGAACACTACTTTTCTGCTGGTAATTAGAAGGTAGTTTTGTTCCTCAATTACAGGCTAAACACGTTTTGAGAGAAGCACATTGGCAGAATAATAAAAGAATGGCATTGAGTGGCTGTGTACTTCAAAATAAAGTGAGCTCATTTTAAGATTCGGTTTCATTCTAGCAGTAGATTAAATTATATCCAAAATTTACTACCCTGGCACAAATCTTTAACTGCAACTTAACAAGACGGCTGCCATTCCGGTGAGAGTACATCACTAGATGGAGCTCTTGCTTCACACACACCTGTGTCTGTGAGTCAGGCCACTTTTGATGCTCCCACAGCCTCATAGACAGGAGCGGCTAATGATTGACATGCCTATAGAAAGAGAGAAAACCTCAAAACCAGATGTCCTGGCCATGCAACCATCTGTGGTTTCCTGTCCTGCTGCACAACGACTGGAAATCTGGCTTGATTGCTAAATACTTCCCCCCCCCATATGCTTTGTGTCACATGTTTGGTGGGGTTTTTTTGTACAATTGCAACAGATGCAACAGAATAGTAAATAGCAGTGTCAGTACATGCACTGACAGTCAATAAATCATAGCCTTGGCTGACAGCTGCTATGATCTATTGACACGCTTGTGGTGAAGATATATGTCGGTGCACGAAATCTGATAAAGAGCTGTGTTGTTGGCTTACTGCTAAGCTCCTCTGACATTTTGTACATTCAAACACAGAGAATCATGCCCTGGTGTAGAGAAAGTTTCTGGATTTTACAAGATGTGGTTTTCATTGGGAGAAAAGTTTTAAAAAAATGTTGCTTTCTTCGACTAAGACCTGAATCTTCAATATGATGGATACCACCAGCTGGGCCAAACTTTTACACCAATAACCAAAAATACAACACTACTTTTACAACAATACCCAAAGCATATCCAATTTGTCACTGGAAACATTTCCAGTTTCTCAAAAATAACTTGCACATGTGCATTTTAAAAGCTTTTTTGTAACCTGATTTACAGTAATTTTTTTCTATTTGCAATTGCCCTATGTGTTTACTATTCAAATAGACTCATGCTTTGGGACTAACATCCACATATATCATAAATAGTTTCACGATTTAAGCATTGGAAAGTAATCTATACATATTTCCAAAACAGAAACAAAACAAAATAAGCAGAAAAAAACTTGCTTTTCTTTCACAGTGTCCCAGAAACAGTAGCTGTTTCCATTGACTATGAAATTGCGTAAATTGGATTTGCGATAGTAAGTTTTCCTAATGGAAACACATTTATCAAAGACAGCTTTTTGCACTTGGGGGAGGCGTATTGAAATTTACATATTTCACAAAACTGAAATGTAAACACTTAAAAAAAAAAAAATAGTCATGTGACCGACAGGGACCGTACTGCCACTCAGAAGTTGAGTGTGTCATATGGAATTGTTGGATCCACAGCTCCTCTGTAAAGTCACCAACCATGATTTCCCAGAATTGCTTTATTTATAGCCGCTTCCACGTAACTTACCACTCTATGGCCTGAATACGATGCCAACGTCTCCTTTGATAGATGATGACGAGTGCTAGGGCCATGACTGCAATTTGAATGTATCTTCTGTAAATCCAAGTATTATTCACATCCATCACCAAGTTTTTGAATGACTTATCGCATGAGTTGGTTTGTGTCTATTCGCATAATTAGGATTTAATAGAAACGGTGTGATTGCAAACTTGTAATTTTTTTACATTTCTAGAATTTTGATTGTTTTGTGCATATTTGAAATGGAAACCCAATTTATGTCTTCAATGCCTAAAAATACATTGACTTCTCCTTTTCTAATAACCTTGTCTCTTTATTGGTTTCACAAACGTGCAGACAGCTGGTTCCAGGTGCAGCAGGTTTATTTGTTCAGACAGGAACTGAGCACAGCTAAAAGTCAACAAAGCTAAATCAGGGTCAGACAGGCAGAGGTCAATCACAAGCATGGATCATCCAAGAAGTGACTAGAGGTGTCAGGGTCCAGGCGTGGGTCAGGGCAGGCGGCATGCAATCAGAAAAGAAGCAGGGTCAGAAAATAGAAGATCAGGTCAAGTAGAAAGATAGAAATGCTCAATAAGGCAGGCAGGGTGGCACTGTGCAGTGCTGAAGTAACAGGTGGGTGATTGTCAGATGTCAGCTGGGTGGCATCTGGGGAGTATGTACTGGGGCAACTGGGAGATGTTGTATGTACAGTGCCCTGGAGACAGCTCCTGTGGGTGGCCAGAGAGGGAAACAGAACTCTGGCTCCTGACAATTGGGATAGATTGGCTGTTATTGGATGGGCTTCATGGCACTAAGCTGCTTTGACCCGAAAATCCAAATTTTGCTTCTAATTAAAGAAACAAAATTCTCAAAAATATTTTTAAAAATTCAGAGTCACTGAACTAAAGCCTTAGTCACATCTTGCGTCACAGGTGGATAAGAGCTGTGAAAAATGGGCAAACCTGTACGCAAGTGGTCCGCAAAAAGTTTCATAGTCTTAGACTGCTTAGTGAGCCGGTAGAGCAGAAATGTTCAAACAAATCCTTTTCTATGTGCATTTTGTTGGCAACAGGTTGTAGGTAACACTTAACACGCAGAGGTAGATACGGGTGAAGTAAATGAGACACAGGTATGTTGTACAGATCTTTCATTCCTATTGAATCCTGCACACTATGCTAGTTATAATTATGCGCTCCTCAGAGAGTAGTTTGTGTCATCATCCTGTGAAAATGTGTGCGTGGGGTAAGGGGCCAATGAATGCACCCTACTTAAACTAGAAGGCGGCATAGGAGCACCGTACGACAGCATCACCTGTGTGTCACAGGTATTTGCAACTTGCATTATCCTTACAAATATTTTTTGATACATTAACCACACACACGACAATCATATGTGTTCCAGTTTGATGGCATCCTTTAAGGTGGCCATAAAAGCCTCAAGGGAACACCAAGACACACATTTGCTCCGTTTAAGATGCAGCCCATCACATCCACAACCATCTATGGGCCCTGACAACCCAAAAACCTGCAGTACCCATACAAGTCAACCCCATACATGCGACTAAGATTTGACGTTAAATAATCATTTACCAGAGTTGTGTTTCCTAAGCTGGCATACTTCTTGTTGTGCATCACTTGTACTCATTCATTACTCCTTTTAACTGTTTGTCCGTTTTTGGGTCACAGGGGTGCCAGAGCCTAACCTGGCTACTGATGGGCATAGGCAGGGCTCACCCTGGACAGGTCGCCGGTCTGTGGCAGGCCCTCAATCACAAAACCATTCACGCGCACATTCACACCTAGGGACAATTTTGAGTAACCAATAATCTATGAAACATGCTTTTGGACTGTGGGAGGAAACCTGAGTGCCTGGAGAAAACCCACACATGCATGTGGAGAAGAGGCAAACTCTACATAGAAAGGCCCACTTGCACTCAGTCGCAACTTAATTTTGTCTTCTAACAACTCTTTCAAAATATTTTGTCATAGTGATATTTCTCTTGGTTGGGGTTGGTCTGGAACAGGATACATCATTCACAAGGAATCTGCAAAATCAACCTACTGCTGACACCAACCCTCTGAGATCTACCCTGTCTCCTTTAGTTCAACCAGCCTGATGTAGAAAATGCTTTACACACTTATCATGAATGCTTCTTTTCTTATCAAAATTAGGGATTCTCTATCAGAGGCTGGAATAAATCCCAGTGAAATAATATTTTACTTGGAGAAAAAAGTTTTAGAACTATAATTTTGATTTTTCTGACAGTTTGACATATGGCAACCTCTTAATATCTCCTGCTTCCATTGAGGTCACAAATTACCTAATACAAACTAATGAGATACTGACTTTAGTGGTTTCCATGCTCTGTGCTACATATCAATCTAAAGCCATACATTAAAACTCATTAGAACCCATTTTCAATGAATGGGAAGTCACTGGCACCAATCAATCAAGGTCAAAGCTAAGATGACGCGGGGCTATAGCTGGAGGGCTCTTAAACTGATGAGTGTCAGCGGGTTTGGAGATCGCTGTAGGGCTAATGTTCACTGGGTTCCCCTTCTTCCCTCTCTGCTCGTCTGTGAGTGCTGTTCTGACACAGAGAGCTGCAGGAGGGGGAGGGATATAAAAGCTGACAAATCTCTCCACATCTTGTCAAAGTTGTCCTGCTCTGCTCCAGTCCAATTCCCAAAACTTCTTGTCTCCTTTTCAGTCATACAGGTTCATCCGGTTTACTGCTTTTCACTTGGTTCTGAATCCTTTGTGTAAATCTGGATACTTGTCCTGTTTGTCCTTGATTCATAGTGCTTGAAGTTATGAAGCTGTTCTTTGAAACATTGCAAACTTTTAGGAAATACACACCAGAAACACCCTTCAGGATCCTTTTCTTTTATTTTCTTTTTAGCATCAACTCTTTCATTAGAAGATGTCTTTTTGTAAAACATCATTTTTGTCACGCACTATTACAGAAGGCAGAATTGGTACTCTCCATTGGCACTGAGTGCCTTACAATCCAATCAGGATTGGCCTCTCCGTCATAAGTGGCATCATTTGGAAATTGACCAGGCTTTCAAAGACATCTCCAAAACACATGCATTGTTAATTTGAGGCGTCCTGCAGAGCTCCTACCAAATTTGTCACTTTCTTGACTCTTTTCACTTTATCAGCAGTGCAATTTGCAGCCATGCCTAATAAACCTTATATGTTAATAGGGTACAATAAAGACGAAAGAAAAGAAAGTCCAGGAAAGATAATCAACAGTGCATATTAGGCAGCTTGACTGCAAGCTCTCCTCAGACTCTGTTTCAGCATTAATTATTCTAATGAGAGCAGGGAGTGTACTTTGAGGTCAAAATGAGCTACTGGCAGATACTTCCAGACTGGAAGTCATACTATATGTTAATTAATACATTCGACAGTGCGGCTGCCGTGTGCCAAAGCTACTTTCTAATGACCTTGCCGATCCTAATGCTGAACGTTTTTAATGAGATTATCTCATTATAGGTTTGTATATGTATTAGTAGAAAACAACTCTTAACATTACAAACAACTAGCGACAAACCTTAGGCAACATTTTTGCATTATACTTCTGTAATAAAATCATAAAAAAACCCAAAACGTTAAATTCCTCATGTGTCTTTACTGTGTTTTTTGCAATATAAGGCACACTTTAAACCACACGTGTTAAAGTGAAGGTCTGGGGCCTGGATCCGGCCCGGTGGGTAATTATATTCGGCCTGCAAGATCATTTTATTTTATCGTTATAACTGCCGATTTTATCTTTCGCTGGTAACTTATTGAAACAACACTGATTATGGAGGCTGAGAGATCAGTTAAAATGACCTATGACTTTTTTTTACATCACTAGGTTATCATCATCATCCTCTGCCTCCCTCTCACTCATTGTGCAGAAAGAAATAAACATAACGGGATAAAACAACTAAGGGGAAAACAGTAAAACAGCCAGACAAAGAAACGGATAAAAGGAAAATTAATGATTTGATTTGCTTTAAAAAGCTAAAATGTCATGGGTTTGCTTTGTTTAGTAGCATGGTCATATTTGGATAATTTTAACAAGATATATTTTTTGGGAGATCAAAATCTTTTGAGCCATTTATAAGTGTAATTTTTCATATACATGACGTAAAAGTAAAGACATTTTAGGGTTTTTTTTTGTTTGTTTTGTTTTGTTTTTTAGCATTTAGTTTATTTCTAACTTGTATAATTTTGACAAAATATATTTTTACAGAGTGAAATACTGACAGTTATTTAAAGTTTAAATTGATTTATTCTGGCATAATATCCCTACCTGGTTTTATTCATATCTATGTTAAAAATTCTATTTTAATAACTCATGTGTAGCAATGCCAGACTGTGTTTTTTTTGCATGTTGCTAACAAAGTTGGGAGTGCAGTCACAAAAACGTTTGTTTAAACAGTATCAGTTTGTCATAATGCAAACAAGGTTGGGTGTGTTGTAAAATACGCTAACACGGCTACTGTGTTGCGATGTTAGACTGTTTTTTTTTTTAAAACATTACTAACAAAGTTGCAGAATAGCATAGTCACAGTGGCATTTGTTTTATCAATATCAGGTTATTGTATATATGCTAACGTGACTAACATGTTGCAGTGTTGGACTATTTTTGTTACGTGTTTCTAACATTTATTTTAGTGGTATCAGTGTTTTTTGTAAACAAACTGCAAAGTTGAATGTTATTGTGAATACATTTACGCGGCTAACGTGTAGCGGTGTCCCAATTTTTTTTGTTTTTTATTTTTATTTAATTATTTATTTTACATGCTACATACAAGGTTGGGCGTTAGTGTAGTTACAGTACAGTTTATTGTGGTCAGTCTGTTTTTTTTCTGAACTTGTTGCATAAAAGGTTGGATGCTTTGCAAATATGCTAACATAGCTAGCATGATGTGGTGTCAAATTGTTTTTATTCTTTTTTTTACGTTGCAAAAGAAGATTGGGATTTAGCGTAGTCACGATAACATTTGTTTCAGTGGTATCAGTGTGTTTTATTTTCATATGGGAAACAAGATTGGGTGCTTTGCAAATATGCCAAAACAGCAATATGTAGTTGATGTCAGACTATGCTTTTTTTACACGTTACTAACAAGGTGGGGAGTTAACGTAATCATAGTTGTTCACCTTTCGGCATATTCCATCAGCTCTCAATGATTTTGCGAAAAGTTTCATGCTGAATGCCCTTGTTATTCTATGCGGGTTGGGGACCAGCACAGGCAACATGTGGAAATGTGAAGGGTCTTACCTTGGAACTCACTCTGGAAGAGGCTCATGGTGCTCTCATAGGACCACCCCTACACCCAACCAACTGAGCCATTCAATTACTCTACCGTTAGAGTAATTACTGTCATGTTTGTTTTAACAGTATCACAAGATTGGGTGTTACTGAAAATAGGCTAATGCAGCTAATATGGGCCCTGCGTCAAACTGTTTTAGGTGTTGCAAGCTTGGATAGCCACAGTAAGGCTTGTTTTAGTGGTATCAGTAT
>NC_050515.1:19879010-19880918 GCF_002922805.2 Oryzias melastigma | reverse complement strand
GGGTGCTTTGCAAATATGCCAAAACAGCAATAAGTAGTTGATGTCAGACTATGCTTTTTTTACACGTTACAAACAAGGTGGGGAGTTAGCATAATCATAGTTGTTCACCTTTCGGCAGATTCCATCAGCTCTCAATGATTTTGCGAAAAGTTTCATGCTGAATGCCCTTGTTATTCTATGCGGGTTAGGGACCAGCACAGGCAACATGTGGCAATGTGAAGGGTCTTACCTTGGAACTCACTCTGGAAGAGGCTCATGGTGCTCTCATAGGACCACCCCTACACCCAACCAACTGAGCCATCCAATTACTCTACTGTTAGAGTAATTACTGTCATGTTTGTTTTAACAGTATCACAAGATTGGGTGTTATTGAAAATAGGCTAATGCAGCTAATATGGGCCCTGCGACAGACTGGCGACCTGTCCAGGGTGTACCCCGCCTTCGCCCATAAGTAGCCGGGATAAGCTCCGGCACCCCCGCGACCCCGAAAGGGAAGAAGCGGACAAGTAGATGGATGGATGGATGGATGGATGCAGCTAATATGTTGCTGCGTCAAACTGTTTTAGGTGTTGCAAGCTTGGATAGCCACAGTAAGGCTTGTTTTAGTGGTATCAGTATATTTATTATTTTTTTTTTACTTGTTACAAACAAGGTTTGGTGTTTTTGTTAATATACTAACGCAACTAGTGTGTAACTGTGTTGAACTGCGTTTGTTTCAGGTGTTACAAGCTTGGGAGTTAGCGTAATCAGAGTAACGATTGTTTTAGCGGTATGCATCTGTATTTTTGCATGTTGCAAACAAGGTTGGGAATTAAAAGTATTGTAGATATGCCAACATTGCAAATGTGTAACATGCCATAAACACATTTCAAAATTACTGTCAAAGCAATTAATAAACTCCAACTGACTAATGGACTTATTGGTTGCTAGTCTCGCCTAATAGTTCGGTGTGCATTAAATAGGACACAAGTTAAAAATCAAACCATTCATTGACTGTGTACATTATAATTTGGTGAACCCTACAGTGTGGAAAACTCAGGTAGAATAAATGGGGAAAGCACAGCAATTTATTTGCCTTCATATGTATTATTTTTTGAAGAACTGCTTTAGTAATGTGTTTATTTCAACAACGATGCTACAAAATAATATCCAAATCCTGGATTCTTATGTTTTATTAAGTGACAGAGAAAAGATAGCTCTGCTTACATGTGCATCAACTGTACACTTTCACTGCTCTGTCAGATTCACACTTCACTTTAAAAATGCACATTTTGCCACGTCTTTGGGACTTGTGAACTCCAACATCTGCGCTGCCGTCAACACTCGAGTGTGAAGAGGGGAAGTGAGTATGAACTTCAGGAAGTTGTAAAATGTTGGCTTGAACTTTTAGCCCTTTTTTTTCCCTCTGCGATACTTTGTGCTTAAAAAGGATTTCAGAGCCAAACTCTTTTTTTTTTCTTCCATCTTTCTCACTTCTCTCCATCTGTTTTCGAGAGGAATTCACACCTGCGAGGCCAGTTTAGCTTAGCTCCTCAGTTTCTGGTTGCCACAGACATTTATAGATATTCACCTTTACAAAGAGAACGGTCCTGGGTCACAGAATTGGAGACTCATTAGAACTGTTTTTTATGCCGTTTGTTTTTTGCCACAGTGCCAAATTTGATTTCCATTTTTGCCACTAACGTTTCCGCTTCAAGTTTTAATGACATTTTATAATGATATTAATGTTTATAATTAATGACGTTTTAAGTATAATTATGAAACCATGGATTGTTGTTTTTACACAAAATTCAAATTGCTATTTTTTTTAAGGTAACAATTCAATATGTAGTTTGACTATGCATTTTTTTGTAAACAGGTAATTAAATTAATTAAAATAAAAAATCTACTGCAGTTTTGATAAAATAA
>NC_050515.1:19864086-19878804 GCF_002922805.2 Oryzias melastigma | reverse complement strand
ACATGGTAATAATATTTCTGATATCATCACCAGTTCAAACTGACTTAAATTTGTTTCATATAGAAAATGTGCATTACCTTTATGCAAATCATAAATGAAGTTTGTCACATTTCAGTATGCAATTATTGTTTTTAGACTGTGATGTCACTAAGATGACCTTTTTTTTATTTCCTATAAATATGAGGTCAGTGAAACTTCTATTTGCTGTTTAATGTCTGGTTTTTCAATCAGATTTTCAGAAACAAAAAGAGCTATAAGACCCAACCTTGATTTTTTTTATGTCAAAGGTGAACAGGAGTTACTGTTGAATTTTTATGTGTTATAGAAGTTTATACAACAAATGACATTAAAGTAGAGAATAAAAAAAGGATAAATCCAAATTCTAATAATTTTTCATTTATATTCTTGCTCTTAATCCTTTCATCTACTTTTCCCCGCATGCTTTCCCTCATCCTCTGCTTATGTTTCAAAGGACGAATATACAAAAGAAAAAAAAAATAACCTATTTAGGCGTTTTATCATGTGAACATTTACCTTCATTAACATCAAGATCCAGAATCAAACAGAAAGAAATTTGACAGCATCCAATATATGTGACTCACTGTAGCCAACAATTGTGTTTCAGAAATTTAAGGACAGATGAATGACATATAAAACAGAGGATGGGATTTAAATTGTTTATAATACTGTCATTTTAGTCTCTTTGACTGAACACACACAAATCACACATTCAGGAATTACACTTTTATTTTATAATTGGTGTTTGGTACTTTTTTCTAAATTTAATGCTTTATTTATTCTTCTGTGGTTGTTAAAATATTCTTTTGAGCTACAAAAGTCTTTGTTTTATGTTTTTTTTCTGCAAAGAAAAAACAAATAAACAAAAAACTAGACAATATGAGATAGTTTTTAGCAATTAATGGTGAAAGGCTGGACTTTTTCATGTTCCAACAAAAACAGGCTTGCCTCATTGCACAATTTGCTTTGAAAAAGCTTCTGCCATGTCTGTAGAAGTAGTGGATGTAAATGGAAAAAAGGAGAGAGAGAAATAAAGACTTAATGACTCTCACTTTAATGAATAATTAAAAACCCAAGTATGACATGCCCAAAGACATGACAAACAAGTGAAGAAATGCAAATCTGGCAGTGGTGAAGTGAAAAGCAAGCTTCGATATTCTCTCACGGGGGAACAGAAACAAAAAGTTTAAACGGTGAGCATAAATGTAACACAAAATTAAAAAAGCCTTAATGAAGTTTCAGGAAAAATGACACTGAGCCAAAGAGGCAACAATCCTCACATACCAATAAACTCTAACATTTGTAAATAGAATTTACTCTTTATTTTTTTAGTAACAACACTTAATTTATCTTGTAATGTTTTTCCATCTAATTACCAAATAACAAAAAAGGCAATCTGTTCTGCAACTCTCCCGCAGTTCTCCAATGCATACTGGGGTGGACATTACTTAAAGATGTCTCCATATGATCCCACTGCACTGCACACAAATGTGTAAGGAAATCATGTAATGTGTAGCATTTTGCGGCTAGATAACTTTCACTTTGGGTTTTGACTGATAGGAAGAAAAAGAGATGTGGCTGAGGCATCTTCAAAATACCCACTGGAACGTCTGCTGGAGCTGAGGGCAGTAATTAGAAACACGGGGTTGCTGGTACCAAACGTTTCATATGAATGAATGAATGATGACGAAAAAAACAGTCCGTTTTGAGCATCCAGCATCCACCCACTTGTCAATGGTACAGACAGTTATTGAGAGTCCGGCGGCACGATATGAGTGATGGGTGCGGTGGCAGCAGCTCGATTTAAGCAGTGAATTTGCCCTCCAACAAAAGAGGGGCGGGCCAAGCGAATTTGTCGCACAAATTGCATTTGGTGTGAATCCACCTTTGGTGATGTCATCAATAGTCGCCGGGGATATACGTTAGCGCGTAGCTGTCAGCGCTCGAAAGATACATAGCTACATCAGTTTAGCTATGTATTTTTTAAAATTCATGCAAAAATTCATGCAAAAACAAAAAGTCAATCCTTAAATTTAAGTGTAAACTTCTGTGCCTCAGAGCACACCCACGTGTACAAAAATGTAATTTTCCTCTGTGGCAAAACGTGAAATGTATCACCCTCCTGGTGGAGGGATACACAGCTCTAGGTTCCTACCCCTTTCTTTTACAAAAAAAAAAAAAACTACAAGACACCACTAAAGTTCCAAACGCCCCTACAAATGGAGCCGTAGGGAGAAGCCATAGGGGTAGGGGAAGAATTTGTAATTCATATAATAGCCAAATACAAGTCCCTGATTGGTCAAAGTTCAATCTGGTTTAATTTTTAATGCATGTTCATTGGGTATGCGTTATGTATGTAGAACATAAAACTGTTGCAGAAACTTGTGTACCGATGCGTGAATGCAATAGTTTTGAATATGGAATCCTGAAACAGGGATATACATGTTTATAAAGACTTTCCAAGGGTGTTGCGAATGTTGCTTTAGTGATTAAATGCCAAAGTATTCTAGAAAGAGTATTTGAATTTTCTGTTTTTTTTAAATAAGTTCCCGTGAGTATGAGATACAACCCCTGGTGTGAAAGTTATTTTTAAATGTTCATCCCCCTAAACTTCTGGATAAAGATGCCAATTTCGAGCTGCTTTTAGTTGGCATCAAGCATGTTTTATTCTTTTCCTTTTTCTTGAGTAGGGGGTATTTGTGCAAAGCCAACAATGCAGAGAATCTCATGTGATGCTGCCAAGACTCCAGTCTCATCTGGGCAGAAGAGTGTGAAATATCATGACAAAACTAAAGAAGACATCTATAATTAAGGAGTCAGTCAGGCTTTACCTCTCTGCAGCTTTCTAAGCTGGCCAAGACTCCTAGAATAAACATGGAGTCACAGAGCGCACACCCACTCTGCTCCTCTACGCTGCTAGATTCATCTAGACTCATACTCTAGTTGGTAATTTCCTTGTGAGCCTGGTAACACACAGCCAGCCTATTAGGGAGGCATCCGAGTGGAACATAAGATTTTCAGTTTCAATTAAGTCTATGAGGGCATACATAATTCACAGGGGAGGCTGGGTCCCCCTGGAACGGTGAACCTATGAGCTCACGGTGAAATCACACCACGGTGGTCAAAAGAACTGAGCCGACTGTTTTCCCTCGCACTGGGCTGTAAGGATTTGTCAGCCTTAAGTGAATTAGTGTGTGCTCATTGGAATGTGGAGATAAGTCTGAAGTGAGCATTTCTGTGTGTGTGTGTAAGAGAGGGGCACTAAGCCATAAATGCAAGAAAATTGCTCCAGACTGAATTAACTGAATTACATTCAAACTCATGAGGCTGCAATTATTTTGTGGTGAATTTCAGTCTAAAGCGCAGTGATCCCTGCAGATGAGAGCACTTCTCTTATATGATGTGCCTTTTGTCCTGAGAAAGTGCCTTCTACTTTGGTAAAATGTTCTGATGTTGTGTGATCTTTGCATGAACTATGTGTTTTTGTGAAGCTAATAACATTAAAAAGGAGTGCAGCCTGAGGGTCAGAAACATTCTGGTCTGCGTATTTTGGGCAAACCAGTGAGTAGTGAGATCAAATGAAATACTTCAAATGATCAGGACTGGTCATCTCATTGAAATATTGAGATAGTTATACTTATGTTGAAGAATGTGCTGATTGCTGTTAGTGGCAAAACTCAAGTGGTTGTAGACCAAGTTAAAAATCGTGTCTCAGAAAGGGAAAATTCAAGTAATTTTAAGGTGTCAGTTCTTGTCACCATTTCGATATCACACATCTAACCATTTGTGCTTAAAATTACCAACTGGAAGGCATCCATTTTTGCTAAACCTACTTTTAAATGCACAAAATAAAGGGAAAGAGACAGCAAAAAAAATAATAATAATAATAATTCACACAAAATGAAGAGAAAGGCAACTCTTTGGGTTCTACGATAGACTGGTGACCTGTTCAGGGTGTACCCCACCTTAACACTAGCGGGGTTGACCCTGAAAGGGGTTCAAGCAGGTGAACTCCGCCCCAACCGTCCGGTTCTATTTTTCTATGGATCTACAATGGACGGGGGCCCTCAAGAGGTACAGGTCAGAACTCTTTACTGGGTCCATTTGACAATAGAAACGCTCAAAATACCAGATCAACCGGACCGTACCAGACTGCTCAGCAGAAATGAGGCTCAAGTAAACCATTGATAAAGTTTGTTACACATAACAATCAGTCCCATTCACTCCAGTGTTCAACAGCCCAAATTATAAACACAGCTTGAGTAAATCTAGCAACTTTCTGATTGCTTGCTCTTCCTGTTAGCATTTTTTTTTTTTCAAAGATCTGTATTTGGTGACCTATTTTACAGGCGAGGACCAATAGATATTGTCCCTCACAACTTATAATGAGTCGCAAATTCTACACAGAATTTAAACTGATGTTAAGTAAAGCTCATATAAATGAAATGATAGAGGATCAGTCTTTATATTGCAAATTATGGTCCTCAAATGTTTAAAAAGTGAAAGAGACACTTGATGTTCTTACAGCCTTACAACTGCCCTCATGTGTAGATACTGGTTAAAAAAAAAAATAACAAATCTGTACAGGCCTTAAGAAATATCAAGATCTTAGACCGCTCTGTGAGCCTTTAGTGTGAAAATGTTCACATTTTTTTTCTTTTAACAGGCATGCTGTGGGCAACAAGTTGTAACAAACATTTATCCAACACGTAAGGGTAAGTAAGGGTGCTACCTGCATGCAGCATTTTCATAGTCAGTAGGGGCCTGTACATTAAGTCATTTTACTTCTGGGTAGGAAAAAAACTAGTGAAAAATAACTAATATGTCATAAATAATTTGTTTAAGTGTTCCAAAGGCAATATATGATCATATTTATGGATATAGTTCACTCTGAGAGGCTTAAGCAAATCATGGTATGGCCCCTTTAATAAAGTAAAACTGAGATTTGGAAAAAAAAAAAACAATAAAAAAGAACTTAAAACTTGGTAAAGAAAAAAAAGATTTTTTGGCCACAAACAAATGTTTGAAATGTCTTAGTAATTAGCAATGTTTTTCTGGTTGAAAGTTTGACAACATAAATACCCATTTAACTTGCATTTATTTCCCTAATTGTCAAGCTTTTATCGCGTGATTGTTAGATGACACGTTACATTCAGAAAGGATGTTAACAGCAATATGTACACAAACAAGCCAACTTCGTTATCTTACCAACAGCTGCTGTGCAAATTCAAAATTTGTAACATAGCAGCTGCTTACATGCTTCAAAGACAAGCTGCTAATCCTGTAAAGGAGCTGAGAAATAATGGAGTTCTCCCTCCGAACAGACTTTCCTCCACCCTGCAGAGGGACCACATTTGAAAGCGAGGACAAATGAGTGAGTCATGGGGAAAAAGATTTCTTGACCAAGCCAGGGCATGCCGGGTTATTTATAAGTCTATGAAAAGCACATTTTCACAACATTGGTTGCCCATGGTGTTCTGTGCAACAAAGACGTCAAGACAACAAGTAAAAATAAGAAAGAATAAAAATATAAAAAACAAAATATTTAATGTAAGCCATTGAAGACAAACTCCAATGAAAATTCAGTTTTTTTGTGTTTTTAACATGTTCTTGTAGCATTTTTCTTGTGATGGAGAATAAATAAATAATAATTTAGGGTTAAGACAATGTTTCTTAGTATTTCTTTTTTCAAATTGTGATGGATCAGGAGCAGATGATAATCTGCAGTTTGTAAAAGTTTGGGTTTGCGACGCAGGAATTGCCATGGGCGGGCCAAAGTCTCCCTTCTCTGCTCTAATTCGAAGGCCATATCTAAATTCTTCCCCTAACCCTCTGGTTTCTCCCTACCCCTCCAATTGAAAGGGAACTTGAAGGGAAGGGGTGTCTAAAACTTTTTTTTAAGGGTAAAGCAAAGGGACTTTGCGCTTTGTATCCCTCCGCCGGTAGGGCTAGGAGCATCACGGTGTGCTGCAGAGGAGAAATTTCCTCATGTGGATGTGCTCTCAATCACATAAGTTTATATTTAAAAGTAAGTAATGACTTGTTGTTTTAGCATAACTTTTTTAAGTTATATAACCGATGTTGTGCATTTTTCAAGCACTAGCAGCTATGTGCTAACACAGATGACCAGCGAATATTGCAATATTGCATCATCGAGGACTAGTAACGCCCGAATTTACAGACACTATTTTTCCATTTCTCTCCTTTTAGAAGCATACATTTCGGGGTAGGGAGAAGCCGTAGGGGAAGAATCCGAATTTGGCTTAAATCCTCCATTTGAAGACAAATAGATCCATTAACGTCTTTCATTTTCCTTCTCTGAGCTGCCATCTGGCTGAAAAATTTATCCGATATTGCTCGCTGTTGTTTTGCTACAGAGTTATCTTGGGGTTTTGAGGTGGTATTAGCTAACGGGAAAGAGTGTAAACAAAAGCATGGCGAGATATCAAGCTAGGGTTACTACTGCGCAAACAGTCCCGCCCACAACCCAGAGGCGAATTTCTGATCAACTCCTGCCTTGCTGCAAAAAAAAATGTCTTCAAAAAGGAAACAGGCTTTCGATTTTTGCTAAAAAAAACTGCATATTCATAATTTAAAGACCAGCGTGAACAATTTTACCATAGAAATATATAGTTGGAGTGGAAGTTTACCACATTTAAAAGCAAAAAAACACTGTTACCGTAAGACCTAATAAAATAGAAACAAAAATAAAGAAAAAGTACATAAATACAAAGCTAAGCAGCCCTGAAGTGCAAATCACACCAACTAAAACCAAAAAGTTTTTGTAAAAAAAAAAAAAAAAAAAGCAGAGAAGTAAAATTGAATTAATTTCCATATGTCAAAGTGAGACTGCATGGTGGCGCAGTGGTTAGCGCTCTTGCCTCACAGCGAGAAGGCCCCGGTTCGACTCCCGGCTGGGACCTTTCTGTGTGGAGTTTGCATGTTCTCCCCGTGCATGCGTGGGTTTTCACCGGGGACTCCGGCTTCCTCCCACCATCCAAAAACATGCTTCGTAGGTTAATTGGAGACTCTAAATTGCCCCTAGGTGTGGATGTGAGGGTGAATGGGTGTGTGATTGAGGCCCTGCGACAGACTGGCGACCTGTCCAGAGTGTACCCCGCCTTCGCCCATTGTAGCCGGGTTAGGCTCCGGTACCCCGCGACCCCGAAAGGGAAGAAGCGGCCAAGAAGATGGATGGATGTCAAAGTGAAATGTTCAAAAGTAAAGCTAAAAAACAAACCAGAAAAGATGGGTACTATAAGACATCAAATGATGGGATTATGCCGTTTGAATGTTGTTTGGCATGAAGCAATACTGGATTTGCTTTCTACTAATCTAAATGTTTTATAAGTATGTTGACATTGAAGATGCATTTGAAAAAAATACAATTTCAGAAATCAAACATTGTTATTCAGTCAATTATGTATAAAATTATCTACCTTTTCTGTTTTCTTATTGTGTTTTACTATATTTTGATTTCTGGAAATTCTTTTTGTTTTCAAAACATTTTACTTTTCTTTCTTTCTTTTTTTTAAATTGTGTTTTGGTTTCTGGAAGTTTGTTTTGATTTCTGAAATGTAATGTTGCATTTTTTTATTTGTTGTGATACTTCAATTCTCATTGTGATCTTGGATGTGTTCTTGTGTCGAGTGATGATGTTATTTGGACTTCAAGGCCACCATACAAAATGCTATTTAACTGAACTTTAATTTTGGAATTAGGTATGAATATGTTTTTAGCAGATATTTGTAATCTTCGGTTGTCTGGGCAGCTCTCATCTCATCTTAAAAGCCATTATAGGGATTGAAAGCCTTAGCTCCCTCCACTATTTTTAATTTTGAGTTTAGTTTGAGGGACATCCAGCCACATTTAGACACACTTCAATGACCTCCCTAAGTCACATAGTTATAAATGTTATCATAAGAAAGTTGCAGCTACACCATCCAGACATTCAAAGATATTCAAGCAGCCCGTATTCGACTCTGTTCGTTAGATTATGAAGTAGTGGCGGAAGACAGCTGAGTGTGAAAAGGATAGTAGACCAACACAGAATAATATGGAGTCCGGAGTTGGTCGTCAGAATTTATTTAAGCTCAAGAAGAGAATAAAAGTTAAAGCAGCCAATTTCAAACATAGGAATCCCCTTTGAGACCTTCCAGCCACCGAAAGTACATGAAAACTGCAGATAAGACTGTTAGTTAGTGGGAGGTGGCATTTTAGAGGAAGCGCAGCTTTGCTTTTATTACTTTGAGGAATGGATTCATAAAGAATCATCCACTTGACATGGCAAAGATGGCAAACAACACTCTAAGGAATTCAGGTTAGTGAGTGTAATTGACAGGAAATGGCTGATTGTGAGCAGCTGTGCACAGCTCCTGTGGTTGATTTGATGGAAGGGGAAAATCTCTGGTAGATTGCACGGCAACTTTTCCAATAATCTTAGCGCCTCACCTCACTTAAATATGAATTAGCTCTTAATCCCAAATAAATCAATTCTCCTCTTCGATGTATTTGTTTCTTCTACTTCTTGCATGGCACACTCTTCTAGGTATTATTTGGATCAAGAGGGATTAACATGCTGATGCACTTACAATCCTTGACTATCAGCAATCATGTCATCATTTGCAAACTAACCTAATGAGCAGTATCAGACTCACCTAAAGAGGCAGGATTGGAACCAGCAACCCTTGCTAGAAAGAAATCCGCCAGAGAAAAATATTTTAAAAATATGTTTTTTCGTCTAATTGATTTGTATTATCTTCCCCTTTTACTGCATACATGTATTGCCAGCTACAGAATATTCTGACATTTTTAACTTCTCAAACTATTAGAAATTAATGGCAAACTCTGAGTCTATTAATGAGGAAGACATTTTTTTTTCGACTCAAACCCTCAATGGCCAAAAAAGTCCCTTGGAGATCTCATCAACACATCTGCAGATCTACTGTCACCTGGGTTGTTAAAAGTCCAAAAGTGACATACTTGTATGTAATGATTTGCCTAAAAGGAGTTAAAGGAAACTGTTTTCCCTCCCTGAAGGAGTCTCACCTCCGACTTCTCTGAACTTGACTGTTTTATGTCTCTTCGTTAACCAATTTCAGCAGGAAGTACGTAAAACTGCCGTTGTGACCTCTATGGTTTCATAATTATTTTTGTTGCAGGTGCGTATATAGGTTCTCACAGCATTTATTTCTAATTGATAAGCTGCACGTTAAAAGTTTATTGTGTTAAGTTCCAAAAAGTTTTGACTTAAACATCTTTAATTAATGTATGTGCCATATTTTCCACATTACAGAGCACACCGGATTATAAGACATGGCGTCAATGACACGTCTAATTTCGAATTTATGGCATATATATGACACGTTATCAGGCACATTAAGTGAGACAAATTAAGCAACCCGGTCGCAGTAAAATGCGTACATATGCCACAAATTTGCACTCTGAAATACCGTGTATAATATACGCCAAACACGCTTTTCGCGTGCATATGATACGCAATGGTAGAGGATAGGTTGTGCCGGCGTACAATATACACGCTTTTTAGGTTTGGTTTTGATCACGTGGTCAGAAATCCTCCGGCTTTTTTCTAAATGACGTCGTTCCTGGTTAAGGTTAGGATTACGATTATGGTTAGGGTTAGAAAAGCAAATTGTTCGTTTGTGGGGCTGTCTGTGATGCTCACGCCTCCACCAGGGGACGTGTCAAACGTGGAAAACACATTTAACACGTTTAGGACCGCGCGTATAATATGCACGCAAAAAACGGTTTTGGGGTATATTATACACGGTATTTCCCAAATCGTGGCATATGTACGCATTTTACTGAGACTGGGCTCAATTAAGTGTAACTTATGAAAAAAAGTAGAAAAAAAAACTGATACCGCTAAAAACAAACATTACTGTCAGTTTGCTAACTCTTAGGACTGTTTGTTAGACATAAAAAGTCTTAACACCACTACACATTAGCCATTTTAGTGCAATTACAATAACACCCAACGTCGTTAGTGACTTGTAAAAAACAAACTGAGTGATGCAGCTAAAACAACTGTCACTGTGAATTTACATGTTAGCCATGTTGGCTTATTCACAATAACATCTAACAAACATTATGACAGAGCAGCATGTACCTTTAAAAATCACTTTGTCATCAGTACGTACTAGGGCTGTAACGAGTATCCGGGTGCTCAGATACTCGCGATCTTCTCCCGAAAATTTAAAGACAAATATTCAAGACGTCCAAGACTGCTGATTCGTGATCTTTATAAATATAGTAGAGTGTAGTAAAATATTATTTTGGGCCTATGTATTTGCTCTGAAATGCAGAATAATGTTGGATTTTAAATTAATGAAGAACGCTGCTCTGCATAGCAGTGATCAACATGAATTAGCTTATTCTGCTAAAAAACTTTTTTCACACAGGCTTTGTACCAATATGTAATGCTAAGAAACATAAAATGTTGAAGAACTTTGAGGATGGAAAAACTATGGAGAACATTTTCAGGTTTTGTTGATACAGTATATGAACAGAAACAATGATTTTTTTTTAAATGTTTTTTTTCATTTTTTTTTTTTAATGTTTTTTGCTTTTTTTGTTTACATTACTGCCGAACTTAACCAGAAGGTTGGCAAAAATAAATAAATAAAGAAATTAAAATACAACTTATTTAAAATTACAAGCACCATTTCTTTTTATCGAATCTGATCGCCACCTAAGCAACGATCCACAGCCCTAGTACGTACAACCAGAATCAATAAAGCGCTCCAGATTATAAGGCTTTGTTGTTTTCTGAAGAAAAAAAAAATAAAGTGCCTTATGGTGTGGAAAACAGAGTAGTAATTTACTAAATAAAAATTATACTTTTCAATTTCTATGAAAAGATGATGCCCCTTAAGTAAAAAATGCAGCTACCGGCCTTTAATTATATGTTTCTGCTTAGGAGAAATGCAGATTTTTGGCTCGCGTTGAACTTTAGAGACTTGCAAGACAGATGCTTTGATTGAATCAGAGTTTCCACCAGCCTTTCCAACTCACAGGGTTTCGGCTGGCGTCTGTTTGAAATCGTGCACCCTTGGGTCTCCAGCCTTCATATCAGTTCGGTCCTTTGTGTCTGCAAGTGAACTAAGTCTTCTTCTTTTTTCACCTTTCAATCTGTCTTAGCCGAAGGTCTTGCGGATCATTCCTCTGACTGCCCCGGTCCCTCTTCTTTTCATGTGTTCTCCCTCTTGAAAATGATGATGTATCCGCCTGAAGCAGTGCTGTACATCACTATAAAAGTTAGTTCAGTTGAGCCAAAGTCCAGAGATCCTCTTTCAATCCTTCAGCAGTTGTACTTTTCTAATTATTGCATTATGGTTGTTCAATAGTTCTGGATCCTAGGGGAATAGAGTTGTGGAAACTGAAATGATTATCACTGCAAAGCAACTCAATCATGGAGTGTACTTTATGATCACAGCTGCTCAGTTAGCCGTGTCGACTGTGTGTGTTCTGAGTTTTATATTAATCATAAAATTGGTTTATTTTGGAAGGAAATAAAAATGTCTTTTGATGCCTCACGTTTCTTCCTCACCCTCATTTTTTAGGAAAAAGAAAGAAAAATGACAGAAATGTACTGTCTCAGAGTGAAAGAACTTATTTGAATTCTAAATTACAAAAAGCTTTACAATTTAATGTGAT
Source organism: Oryzias melastigma (assembly GCF_002922805.2). Lineage (NCBI taxonomy): Eukaryota > Metazoa > Chordata > Actinopteri > Beloniformes > Adrianichthyidae > Oryzias > Oryzias melastigma. The sequence goes on along the minus strand of NC_050515.1, from coordinate 19,867,110 downwards.
ATTTCCTGATTTAATTTTTTAATTTTTTTTATTTGTAATGTTAATTTCAGGTTACAATTAACAGAAAAATTCAGCATTTTAGTTGACTGTCAAGACTGTAGGACAAAATTTCTTTTAATTTCTTAGTTTATTTAGTGGGCTTTTTTATTTTTATTTGTTATAATTAAAATGTGCCTTATGTTTTTGTATGTGCTCATGATTAAAAACACAGCAAATCAAGCCCAAATCAGAATCCCTCCACTAATGTACTTGACAGTTCTTTTGGGAACACTTCTTTTTTTTTTCAAATATTAAACCAGAAAAGAATGACAAACAGATCTTCATTTGGCAGTCTAGTATTAGTGGTGAAGGTTTTAAAAGTTTTTTTAACATTTGCCTGACAGTTTTGAATATAATATAGTAGAATTCCTCATGGATTATGAACTGTTCATTGATTTACTCAATATGTCAATAATTATATATAAAACAAAAAAAAAGTTTACTGAGGTAGCAAATGATTTTTATCCAAGGGTCAGGACACCAAAATTGTGTGACTTTTTATTTTTTTATTAATTTGAGCAAAAATAAGCAGATGTTAGGTATGCATTGATGTACAAGTTTAGGTCTAGGTAGGAGAGAAACACATAAGAAAATAAGTCAATAACAATTTAGAAATAAATAAGAAAACATGTTTTGACAACTACTGTTTTTATCTTTTTGGGGAAATTGTTCCAGATTAGCAGAAGCCTGTCCAATATGAAGCTCTGTTTAACTGCTAACACAAAAAGTTTGATTTTTTTTATTTATTTTTGTGTGTTCCAAATATTGTCATTCTCACTTCTTTGTGACTCAGTTCTTTAAATGAACAGTGGTGGTGTGGAAACAAATTGTTTTTTGTCAGTGGCCACATTTTCTGATTCCAAGACCCATTACTATCCAATCAATCCTTCTATGTTTTAAGAAAACAAAAGGAGATTGAACAGGAGAAAATCTTTGGATACGACTGTAGCTTCAGTAATTATCATTATTAGATAAACTATTAAATTTATTTCAAAATTACTTGTATATCAACAAAATTATGTGAGTATGAATCTGTCTTTTATGTCTATAATTTGTCATTTCATAAAAAGAGAAACACATTCCTCGTAATAAACATGATTAGCTGTTACACTGATTAATTTAAGCTCATTCTCTGGCCTCCTAAAGCACTAATCTTTAGAGAGAGTGGGTTAAAAAGAGTCACAAAATTCCAGTTGAACTCTAAACATTTTGGTAATCCTCTGCTGTCAGTCTCACTTGTGAAGAACTCAGATGAGTGGCTGCTCAGTGATACTGAAAAACGCTACTAGCAGCAACATGGGAGCAATTAAGCTGCTCCGCAGAGACATATTTTGAAAAGATGCCGCACTTGACAAATAAAACGGTCTACTTAAAGTTTATGTTGCAAATCCTTCACAGCAAAATGGTGCAAATAAATGCCTGAATACTCTTTTCCTCAACGCTTTAGGGTTTTCAAAAGAAATTTCAATCAGAAGGCAGTTGTCTGATTTTAGACCCCGTATTTGAAAATGAGCTTCTCTTGATTAAACACTTTACTTGGAGAGGCTCTCAGCAAAAACTGATCAGCAGTAGAGCTGATAAATTGATGTTAACTCGATGATATTAAGAAATTAAATCTCTATAGTCACTTGATATCATGGTGACCACATTTTCTCTACTTTCGGGTGGATTGGGTTATAAGGCTATTAATATAAGTCTGACTTCTTAATTAGTGTTTACAGTAACTCTAGTCTAGACCTTGTTTGTAACTGCTACACATTTGTTACGTTATGCTACACACCAGGCATATAATGCATACTCAAGAATTCACTAAATGCACTTTTAGCATATGTCGTTCACACTGGACTCTCGCCTCCCGATACACACATGTACTCACAGTTGGAAGAGGTTTGTTGTAAAATAAGGCTTTTTCTTTCACAGCTCTATTAAAATAATCCTTTATTCATCCCACAGTGGCGAAATTCCAGATGTATTCCGATATATGTCATATAATTCCAATCCATCATAAACCGCAGTTATTTATTTCCCCCTCATGATCACTTTTCAAACACTTGGCACTTCTGTGAATTAAAAAAAAGGACGCTACTTCTCTACCAATTTCGAGTTCCTGATTGGTCAGTCTCTGATCTGGTTTAAGTTTTATTGTACAATCAATGATCTATTTTTACATAGACTTCTCATGAAAGTGGTCACCTGAGTGTCACCAAGGGTGGTGTGAACATAGCATCAGAAGTAATAGCGTTTTAACAATATTTATTCCCAATCTTGTTTGCAATACGTAAAAAATATACACTAATGCAGCTACGACAAACGTTACTAAGACAACGCTAACTCCCAACTCTATTAGTAACACATAAAAAAGAGAACACACTCCAAGACTGCTACACATTAGCGTACTTATAGTAATATCCATAGACTGTAGAAACAATGGAGAGCTCGACGTCTTCCCCTTCGTGTTCCAAATAGTAAGTACCTGCTGGCTCCAAGAAACCAAAATCCCATAGACTTCTATTGAGGAATAGACGGTTACTGAATTGCTGTCATTTGTCAGAACTCAGTCATTTGTCCGAATACTCATTCTTGCTCTGATAACTTCTTCTTAACATCTCCTTTTTATTCCTAAAGAATTTTTTGCTCTTTAACGCAAGTTATTCAAGTTATAAACTGACCAATCAGACGCCTCAGTAGAAGCATGTGGTCCACGTCTAATGATTCTCCATAGCCCGCTTTCAGTGGAAGGGGTGTGGACTTCTAGCAAGCTCACTCATGATTGGCGACTGTAGTTTCCCTAAAAACGTGACTCAAACCAACTTGGACCAATCACTGTCGATAAGGTTTCAAAATGTCGGAGCACGTATCAGGAAGCAATTGTGACGATTTGGTCTAATTTCGTGAGAACTGGAGACAAGGCATTCCCTATGATTTATCCATTGTTTCTGCTGTCAATGGTAATTCCAAACCTTGTTTGAAATTAGTAAAAAAAAA
>NC_050515.1:19863014-19864068 GCF_002922805.2 Oryzias melastigma | reverse complement strand
AAAAACTGACTGATGTCCGCTTACCTCCCAAAATAACTTTAACTTCTGTAAAATAACCAGAATTAATATATATGCTGTATAAGGCTTTAAAGTGAACCTTAAAACGTGAAAATGTAAACTTGTTATCTGCTGTGTTTACAAAATGTTACTTATTCCAGTCATTTTGATTGATATACTAGACTCAAACTTCAATTGATAACGTGAGCTTTACTTTAACTGTGACACTTAGGAAAACCCTCCTCAATGTGTCATTTCATCCTATTACATCAACATCCACCGGCAAAAATTGACTTTACTATTCTATTAACAGCCCAAATGCACCAACAATGCCCGACTCGCACTTACCGACGAACACTGGCCTTAGGTTTAACGAAAGAGACAGGATGAAACAAGCACAATTCTCCTCAGCCCCCTTTAGTTAAACTTCTTGTTTTCACATCGCTCGTCTTGGAATTGCTTTGTCTCTCACTATGAGTGAAAATCAAGCCAGGTGTGAGGCGGCGGCAGCAGCAGGGAGGGGGAAGCAGTCGAGTTAAATGTCGGGCCACAGAGAAGGATTTCCGAAAGCTTGGTCTGGCTTTGGTAACTCTACAGGCAAACCTCTGTTGGGCGGCCTGATTCAACTTGACATCGCAAGACGTTTATGTTCCTTTGTTGTTGTTTACTCAGGCTACACACAGACGGGACCAGGTCAAATGTTTTTTTTGTCTCGTCAGGTCTCATGGGTGTATTCTACTTCCTCTCGACTCACCACTGGACTAACCATAACATAGGAGCTCAAAAAGTTTAGCAGATCACCAAATTCTAACATAGCACCTTTGTCTTTGGAAGGGTATTATAATCAAATAGTGTGAAGACATTCACATTTGCCATATTTTGTGGTCTTATGTTATTGTAGAACAGACTGCGAAAATGTTTTCGCTTTTTGGCAATATTTTTCTGCATCCAGCAACTGCAAGCGTTTTCAAACAACACTTTTTCGTCTGCTTCTGATTTACCACGATTTGAATAAAGAAATGCAAGTTTAATCTTAATTTTCTTTATGTAACTCCTC
>NC_050515.1:19858228-19862855 GCF_002922805.2 Oryzias melastigma | reverse complement strand
GGATATTAGAATCAAATACTGTGAAGACAATTCATATTTGCCATATTTTGTGGCCTTATGTTATTGTAGAACAGACTGTTAAAATGTTTTCGCATTTCGGTAATATTTTTCTGCATCCAGCAACTACAAGCGTTTTCAAACAACACTTTTTCGTCTGCTCCTGATTTACCACGATTTGAATAAAGAAATGCAAGTTTATTCTTAATTTTCTTTATATAACTCCTCCATCATGAGACTAATGCTACAAGAACATGTTAAAAACAGCATTTCATTTGAGTGGGTCTTTAAGAGAGATATTGGTTTGGTCCAGCAAGTGAAGGTCAATTATTTTTTGTATAACCTAAAATTTAATATTTAATCCAATATTAGAGGAGGATGCTTATCTCATAACTTGTTTTTTGGTATTTTTGTTGAGCTTTGTCTTCATTCGAATAAAAGATCAGGGTTAAACAATATATTTTACTTATTAAAGTCTGGAAAAAAAAATACAAATCACATTTGGTTTCCTTCCCATCTGGATCAGAATATCAGTATGACATCACAGGTCCTTATATATATATAAATAATCATATTGTTGTTGCTAGCCAATATAATTCCATAGTCCAATTTGGAAAAGGGAAAGAAAGATACCCTGTAGACCACGGTTGTTTTTTACCTTGATGCATAACTGTTTAATTATTCTTATATATATATATATATAGATATATATATATATAGATATATAGATTAAAAATAGTGCAAACTTCAAACAAAATGTTGTATTACAACTACTATTTGAGTGTCAGTTTTACCTAAAAAGACTGTTACATCATCTTTTTGAACTTTTTTTTTATATCCTACCTTAATACCAACATGCATGTTGAACTTTAGCTAAACCTTTTATACTATGTCAAACATGATACCATTTCAACTTATCACACAGAGTGGAATGCTGCCCAGAGCTGTTCAGAAAAAGTTATAAAAGATTAATTCATCTAGTGGAGCACAAAGGGGCTCCATCCACTGAGCTAAAGAAGGCAGGGGTCCTAATAAATAATAACTGACAGGCTGTCAACAGATTTTTATGAAGACTGACTTGAGGGAGATATACTGTAGCCTCTGTTTCCACATTTTCCCTTTATATCTCCCATAAAGATTCAGAAAATAAGAAAAAAAGACAATCAGAAATACTTTAATTTTTTTTTTTCAGAAGATAAAAAAAATATAATTCCTCTTTATGTGAAATTAGCGGGTCCTTTTGGGTTAACGCTAATTTGTTTAGGTTTTTTTTGTTTGTTTGTTTGTTTTTGTTTGTTTTTTTACCCCGGTAGCTGGGTTCCACAGCTTTTTGTATTCCATACTAAGAGTAAGTGCTTTTTAAGTTTCAGTGGTCTGATTATTGTTGTAGGTAAGCCACCCACAGCTATCTGCCCTAAAAATAAAATAATATCCATCCATCCATCCATTTTCTTGTCCGCTCCTTCCCTTTCGGGGTCGCGGGGGTGCCGGAGCCTATCCCGGCTACTGATGGGCGAAGGCGGGGTACACCCTGGACAGGTTGCCAGTCTGTCGCAGGGCCTCAATCACACACACATTCACTCTCAGACACACCTAGGGACAATTTAGAGTCACCAATTAACCTATGAAGCATGTTTCTGGACGGTGGGAGGAAGCCGGAGTCCCCGGTGAAAACCCACGCATGCAAAGGGAGAACATGCAAACTCCACACAGAAAGGTCCCAGCTGGGATTCGAACCGGGGCCTTCTCGCTGTGAGGCGAGAGCGCTAACCACGGCTCCACCGTGCAGCCATAAAATAATATAATATAGCATCCATAACTGATAAAAATGTTAGGGGTAAATTGCTAAAGATAAAGTTGGCTGAATTATGTACTAAATTGCTTTAAAAAGTAGGCACAACAGATAACAAGCACATTAAATGACACATTAACTGCAAAGATTGTAGAATAAAAAATTAAAAAAGGTTAAATTGTATTACTAGCCACGGAAAATTATTTTTGAGATTCTTGCATAACATTAATGGATTTAAAGTCTCCACATTGCAATGATTCTTGGTAACAATGTTTTTTTCACCCCATCAACATTTTTTTTTTCAAAGAAAATCTGCCAATGGTATGAGAATTTTTTACTCATTTCTCAGTGAGCTGTATTTGAAATATAAATTTGCTTTTATACAGCAGGCAAAACAGCAAACAGAATAACATACAAAGTACAAAGCCTTCAGCAGTTTGATAGTTGTTAATATATTTTTGAAAAAGCGACCCAAAAAAAGTAAGCCTACTTATGATTAGGGCTGACAAAGTCGATTTTAATTAATCTAAGCTTAATGGATAAATAATTGATCCATAAAAATCTAGATCGATCTAGCACAAAAAGCTAAAGTTTGCTAGCTTGATGCTAACGTTTAATAGAATTCCCCATAGAACAACTAAAGCTAATGCTCAGTTGACGTAAGCATGCAGTTCTGACTAAATGAACATCTTTATATACTCACAGGCAGGAACTTTCTAAACTCTTTTAAGGAAAAGAAAAAAAAATTGAGCTTCTCAGTTTCAGAAACCATGTAACAGTGTAAGCTGGGAACAATCTAATAATTTTACTAATACATTTTACAATATGTGAACTGTATTAGAATCATATAAATATGTTCAGAACATATAGTAGATTATTAATGCATTTCTACACACATGTGTCTAAATGTGTAAACTGTATAAGCTAAAAATGGAAATACATAAAAATTGTGTGAATCAAAAAAAAAATGGAATTGAATCGATCCAGGCTCTGGTGAATCGAATTGAATTGATTCTCGAAATTATTATCGATACCCAGCCCTACTTATAATATTTTTTGTTTTACCCAACTCCTCTGATTCTGTTCCCATATTTGAAGTCGACAATAAAATTTCTGCAGTTCTTCTAATGACCACTAGGGGCTGGACTCCAAAGGGCCAGACAACAAATGTTCAATTCTAAACCAAACAAGAAACACTTTTAGAGGGTACAAACTCTTTTAAGTCAATAGTTGTAACTTAATTAGAGATCACAGGTATGCATAGCCTAATATATGATATGTTTTTTTTATCAGTAGTTGGGCAGATCAATAAGTGGACACAACAAAACCACCCTCTGGCCTTGCCAACTGCCAATTCTCAAAAACCTTTTGAATTGGAAGCTGTACGCTCCAGTCAACATGGCTGTGCAACTTTAGATTCCGTCTAGCATACAAATGTTCATAGATGTACCTTTGCCAAATACTCAAAAACTCTAACATTAAGTTATACATTGTCCTTCTGCCCAAACATATATATCATTTAAAAAAAGGTGATATATTTTGCAGGGCTTTCTTTAAAAAATGGTACTCCTAATTTTTGTGGCTAAAGTCCCAGACATACAGGATCTTCCCTGGCCTTTATCTATGACTTTAGGTGCAGCAATTATTTTTGTAGTATTTAGCATTATAGAGCCTTAAGTGACTTAACTCCTTCAAACGGAGCCTTGATCCTCCAACATCTCACTAAGGGGGTGTCAAAATCACAGCAACAAAAAAGACCCAACTTTCCTAAAATATTATTTCTCCGGGGACACAGACTTCAAACAAGTCAAACTTGTACTAAAAATGATTTTAAAAGTATACAGACACCACCCACAAGGTCCCATACTGAGCCTTACTTTTGTGTCGTCTTTGTTCTCCGCTCCCACTCTTTTTCTCGCAGTCCTGTGTGATTTTTCACACAGAGAACAAACATGTGCAACCTCAAAAAAGAACCTTTGGCACATTAAATGTGATTTTCTAATTATATTTGTAGTCTTCATTTATAAAATTGTCAATGACTCCTTTAATAAGCTGTCACAGCCTCTTTACAAGCTTCGTATTTCAGAGTCGTATTGACCAGCAGGATTTTTATTACTCGATTTTAATAGCTTGCCTGCAAAGCTCAGTTTGTGAAAAATCCATGGAGGGCAGCAATGCAGGTAACCACTTTGCAACGCTTGCTTAGTGAATATGCAAAAGGCCGACTGGAGCCAGTTCCTGTGCGCTAACACAAATTGTAATAAAAATTTGATTCATGGATCTTTTGGCTAGTGAAGGAAGTGGTTGCTAGGGTTACCAGAAAAGTACTTGTGTTTATTTTTTTAGATGCAAATGCAAGACACTCATAGATGCCGAGACTGCGATAAGGCCGTGTAATTTCCCCTGACCTCTGAGTGCAAAGACACCGGCTCCAACTGTAGCTTTTAACTGAAGATGTTCTCATCTTTTTATGTGAATGTGAAGAAAAACACACTCTTTGGAGGTGAAAACAGGAGAAGAGACTCGTGTGCGCACATACTTATGAGGTGTCAACCAGTACATGCGATGAATAGAAAAAGCCTTTAAACAGAATATGTATGATTTGCAACTCATTACTTAAAAAAAGTGTAAAGGGGTTCCATAAAACATAGCATTATTTTTCTAACATGCAGCTACTTAAAAAACAAAATCTGCTTCATCCATGACTTTAAATTGTCATGACAACGTCAATAGGTCAATGTTTTAATGGAGTTTAAAGCTGATATTGGAAAAAGGTCTTCAGAAACTATTTTATTCAAGTTTTGTATTTTTTTGTTCCATTATGTCATCCAAATGCTC
>NC_050515.1:19849716-19858159 GCF_002922805.2 Oryzias melastigma | reverse complement strand
CCTTGTATGTTGACGTTTTCAATATTTTTTTTTTTATTTTCACTGGTGTTCTTGTCAGACATGAAATCCTGTCCACCTCCCTCCACATTTGTCATGGGATGGATAACATGTCAAATGTGGCTTGGGTCATCTGGAGTCCATAAGATAGCACAAGGGTTAATTGCGATTAGGTATTTTTTAGTTTTTTTTTGGCAAAATCAAAAAGTTGTTTTGTTTCTATGTGGCTCTTTTATCAACACATTATCACTCCGAACTCATCATATATGGACTGTTGGTTTGGGCTCTCTCCGGGTCACTTTTTCATATTTTGGGTGTCCACAACTCCTTATTTAATTTTTTGGCACACTGGCTGTTCCCATTAGATCAATGGGTCCCCAAACCTCGAGACACAATACCAAACGTGGTAATGGACACAGAACCGGTACAGGGTTGGGGTCCTGGTCCACCCGCATCACAGTACTGGTCCCCGTCCCAAAAATTGGGGACCCCTGATTTAATTGGAACAGCCAGCATATCAAAAAATAATGAGTTGAGGATACTCAAAATGTCAAAAAGTGATGTGGGGGGGGCCCAAACCATTAGTCCATATATGACAAGTTGGGAGTGAAGATGAGTACTTTTTATTCCTCCATTGTGGCTTTTGGCTTCAGAGGCAAAAGAAGTACACCGTAAAGTATATAACTGCAGTCACATGTGTGGGATTTACATATGTAAAGTATTGGATTCTACATGAATGTTGTTATGTAAAAAGAGAACCAGAGGTAAGGCTTTTTTTATGGGTGATGTCACAGGCACTTTGTCCATCTCTATATGTCAATGTTTGACAGGGGAGTATTTTATTTTGAAAGGAACTTTTACGTCAAAAGTAAAAACTTGTATACATAGAAAAATTTAACACTGTTTTAATTCAATTTTGGTAAATAGTTAAAAGCTACATTTTATAAATGGATGTCTAAATTGCCAGAAAGACATAAATAAAGTGTATTTTTCTAAACATTTAACTTGGTGGCTGTCGCTAGGTTTTGGTCAGCTCGAATATGGCCCATTTTTTTAGCATTAAAGGTTCTAAGCCACTGACCTGGCTTCAAACGTTAAAGATACACATGGAAGATTTTCCATAGTTTTTTTTTTTTTCTAGCATTGCAATTTCGTGTTAGTTTTCATAAATTTGCCAGTACTAAGAGAAAGCTAACATTGACCCCATAATCCTATTTACTTGGCAGCTTGTTTTTTTTTTTTTTAGAATTATAAATGAATTATCAAAACTGTCATGACTGTTTTATGACTACATCTATTCCCTAATGCCTTGCAAATTCATAGTTACAAACTTTTTAATTTAACTCTCTAATTGAAAAAAATGCTAATCCTTTTTCAAGCTTTCAACCAAATTTAAATTTTTATGATGACAAAATGTTAGTACTGACCAAAACTTGCTGTTAAATGTATTTTAATCCGAAAAATGAGCCATTTAAATCCCTTTGCAAATGAATGCATTTTGATCTGATGGTTCTCCCACCACAGACTCACAAAAGTGGAGGCACATCCAAAAACCCATCGTTATGTTCCACTCGAAAAGACCATACACCGCCACCTAATAAGGTAACAGCATGACACTGAATCCCAGAAGCTGTTTTGGACAACAGCCTCTGAAAATTACTTTTTTCTTCTTGCATTATATTAATGGATATAAACTTCCCATATTGCAAGATGGAGAATGAAATGATAGAAATCCTATGGACATCAACAAATATCATTCTCATCACTCTTTACCTGCAAGATGTTACCATCATTTTCAGAGACTCTATATGAGAGTTAGTCAGACAGTGAAAGGTAAAAAAAAAAAGTAGAAAAATGGCAAAAAAAAAAGTCAAATTAACCCAAGAGGCGAGTCTAATTTGGAGTCCTTGACCAGCTATATCAAAATCACCCTAAAAATCAATGCAAAGTAAGGAATTAATGATTCAGCTAAAACTGCAAAAATGAACAGTTAAAAGAGACAGTTTATAGGGTCTAAAGCTACAGACACACCGGGCTTGTGACGCACATTCAATAATGCACTTAATGCAGGTTCTTGAACATGGACATAGCCCATGGTGTTCACACTGGACAAGCAGAGAGAGGCTTCTTTGTCTTTTTCTAGGACATGTCTGCCACCTACAGTTGGAAGAGACAAGAAATGTTGTAAATCTTTCTCCAGGCTTTTTGTTTCAAAACTCTATTCTGATATGTGAAAGATTTGATGTCATATAACTAGGGTTGGGCACCGAAGTTCGGTTCCAAGTAGGAACCATTATGATTTGCGCGGTTCTACCGAAACCGAAAGATGCGGCTGCAAACGGTGCCGGATTTCGGTTCCAAAGTTCATTGAAGTTTCATTTGTCTGTGGACATGTCAATCACTTGTACTCCCTTCTGATTTTTTACGATTCAGCCTATCTATTTACTTTCTTGTGTTCGTGGGCGGGCTCATATAAAACCGCCGAGATGGTCGGCTTCCGCAACGTCGGTGGGCGGGACTTTCGCTGTGAATAGTGGAGTTTCCGCAATTTTTAAACAACGCTGGAGCCCCATCCCAAAATGAAACAATGAATCGTTTCCTCCTTGTTGGGCTGCTAATAGCAGAAAGCTCGGCTCGGCTCCGCCCACCACCACAGCGGGTCGTCATCATCTGCTGCGCTTTGCAGCCGTGTGATTGACATTTATCTTCCGCCTTATTTTATTGAAATAAAATATTGCTTTTGCCCAAAAACAACTGCAAATAAATGCCACATTCCTGATTTAATTTAATAAAATGTCAGGCTAAAATTTCAAGGACGTTTAAGTTTATTTAAGACGGAGTTTTATATTATGCTTTATATTACGTGCGCACAGCTGCACGGCAGGAGGGAGTCTGCGCTTGTTTGAAGCCGTTCTGCTTTGGATTTAGGAAGATAAAGGCATTATTTTTTATTACTGAAGTACCGCAATAAGCACCGAAAGGGAACCGAAACCGAAACAAAAGAACCGCGGTAGCACCGGAACCGCATCAGAACCCATCGGTGCCCAACCCTACATATAACTCTGGTCAGGCACAAACCACAATCATCCATTTCTCCTATAAGATATTTTTTCAAACGGTTGGAGAACATGAATTAAAAAAACGACCCCATCGATACATCACTAGCAAATCCGAGTCCCTACTTGGGCAAAGTTCAGCTGGTTTAGCTTAAATTGTTGCCACTTTTTGCATGTATAAGCTGAAAATGGTTCAGATTCTACATACACTTGTGTAGTGACGTATTAACCTGAGAGTTTTGAGCCAGAAATGCTCATGTACATGCTTTTATAGATTTTTCATTGAAAGTGGACGCTTCAACATACGTTGCAGAGGCTGCTGTAAACGTAGCTTTACAAACTTAGGATACAGACTCAAACACAACAGAGGGGAGCATGCATTTGACAAACAGATAAGAGTGAAGAAATTATTCAGGGAAACAACATTAGCTTTTCAGGAAGAAAAAAATTCCAAACCAGGAGCAAGGAATGAAAAAAAAAACACATTTGTCCAGCTTAACCGTGAAGAGTTTCCCACAATCCACCAAGCACACATGGAGCTATTGTGCAAACTCCCTCGACTCCTTAGGGTCTCTAGAGACGGTACAGAGTTCTCAATCTGCACTTGTTATGCATGCACAAGAGGCGCCACATGTTTGCGCACGTCAGCCAAGTTGACTCATACAAATCATGCACACACACTGGCCTCCATTCATGTTCTAATGAAATGAAAGAATGACCACAGTTTAAATCTGATATGGATTTTCTTTGAATCCCCTTATTCCATCTTCTGAAAACAGTGTTATCAGCATGATGATTTCTTGAGCATGCTGTGTTGGTTAGCATTCTCATCATAACTCCAATGAATTCTCCACATGTCTAATTAGTTGGCAGTAGAGTATAGAATACAAAATGGGGAGTTGTTAAAAACAGGAAAGTGGTGGAAAACTGGGCATGGTTCCCATAAAAAAACAGTTTTTACAACAGATTTGAGTCCAAATTCCCTCGCTACTCCAGAACCACAGTATGGGGATTTATAGTACTCTTGATTTGAAAAGCTATTTAGACACCATGCTCAATAGTTTTTTTTTTTTTTGTTTTTTTTTACGACAAATTTGACATTGAAAAACCTAATAAATATAAACATTTTATGAATTTAGTGATTTCTGATGATGAAAACTTGGATTTTTCATTAGTCCCCCATGAACTTTTTTTATATAAAAAAAATGTTCCCAGTAGTGTTTTAATATATTATGAATTTTTTAATCAAAATCCCACAACCTAAACGCCTCAAAAAGCCATTTTTAATGCTGATCTGAAGCCTTGGTTTCAGAAATATTCTCTGAGGGGGCGTGGCTTTTGGAGCTGAGCAGCTCCGTCCCTGATCCCCCCACCCCGTCTGATTATGATAGCTCTGTGTTGCTTCGTAGACTGACCTTTCTACAAAAGCCTGATTCTTTCTCCATCCAGTTCACCAAAGACTCTTTTAGCTAATTCTTCGATGTTAATTGACATTGTTGGGACACAAATTAAATCCATTGGTTTCTCAGAGCAGAGTTCTTGGGAAAATAATGAAAGCTAACATCAAAATGGTCTGTCATTGATCTACAATCCTTTACAACTACAGTCAAATGAGCCGCCATTCGCATTTCCGTGGTCTCATTAAAGAAGCTCCGTGGAGTCTCGTGGAGAATTTCTCAGCCCTGCTATCGTGAGTACTGTATGAAACTTGCTCAAAAAAATTCAGTGACGACTGATTTGATCACGGAAATGCTAATGCCGGCTCATTTGACCGTATTCAGTGGGAAGATACCATCTTCTCTTCTCCGGCACCTGAGCTAGGCACACTAGCCGGACCAGATGAGGGGTTTAGCGCACGTGCAGCATAGCTGTTGTAGCATAAAGAAGGCTCATTAATTAAAATTTCAGTTGATTGACAGCAATTTAAAATGAGAAATACTCGGAAATGCAAAAACAAAACAATACATGTTAAAAACTCAAAGAAGATGATTTTACTCTGAGGGGGACTTGTGAATACATTTATTTCTTATGAAAAATTGTTCAACTGCAATGCATTGTGGTCTATATTTGCCAATCCAGTGAGCATTTTTGATGCACAATGGTTTTTTGCAGAGACTTCTGGGAAATTTTTAGGGCACTTGACTTCTGAATTGGAGATTCAGACAACCCTATAAAACCAGGGATAATTCTGATTTAGAAACAAAAAAAAATGCTTTAACAATTATATCAAAAGATTGACTTTAAATAATCAGAAAACAAATGTAGCTAATTATTCCACAGAGCCTCTTTGTGGCATTAATTTGTGAGGTACCATCAAGTTAGGTAATTGGAAAGTTTAAAAATTAAAACATACTGATTAGCAATTTAATTTAGGTTCCAGTCTTTATGCAAAAGCAAAAAGAAGAGAAAAGTTATTCTTGGAACTTCTCACTTCTTTTTTCAGAGCGCAATGGTGTAAGGGTGTTGTTAATTAGTGAACTTGGAGATATCTAACAGGGAAAAAAATTGTAAAGAGTCGTCTGAGTTGGGCTTTTGTCTTGCAGTGAATCCATTTCTTTAATCTTCTGGGTTTAAAACGTATTGAATGGATTCAGATGACTGGTTCTACAGAGAGAGAAACTTCCTCCATTCACTCCTTCTGATTAAAAATCCCCTTCTCAAAGCTGTGGGTTCCTTTGATGCCTGAAAAAGAGGGGGAAAAAAAGTAAAGGCCTCAGGTGTGTGAGTGATGCAATGTTGAGCTGTTCCTCATCCTGTCACGAAAGAAGGGAAAAAATAAACTGGTGGGGGGGAAATTTTGAGCTTAAAAAAACAAGACGGGGACCTTGCACAGAGGAAGCCGTGATGGCAGATGCTCTGGAGTGTTGCTCTTTCTTTCTTCCTATCTTCCCATCTACCTCTGCTGCTCTCTTCATTAATCAGCCTTTTATTAAACAAAAGCAGCTTCCAGCATTGCCTAAAAGCTGCATAAATAATCTTGACATGAAGACAGAGTAGTTGCCCTCCTTACCCTCTACCTCTGCGAAGCATTCAGCGTGGCAATAAAGCGAAAAGCTCTCGAGGTACATAAAGACTGATTGAAAATACCCACCTTTGTAAATATTAGATACTATTCTTTTTAATAGTCTTTGAGCCTTTGTGCTTGAGAAAACCCAACATCTGCTGCCAAGTACAGTCTGTGCACAGAGAGCTGATGTGCATGGACAAAATGAATGGTGAGCTGAATTATCCACTGTGGAGAGAGCCTGGAATTTAATTACAGCTGCTTGACACTGGCTTTTTTTTTTTTTTTTAAAGGACATGAGCAATTTCGAGGGCCATTGTCTAACTACTTGCAGGAAAAGCGATTCAGCCAAGCAGGGCAATAAAGCATCCCCCGACAGGGAAAACTGGGCCAGGGTGTACTTTCTTTGAACAACAGACAATTTAGGAGTTCAAGATTACCAGTCTGTGGCAGAGGCAAAAAGTGAGAGCGCATCGGCGTGTAAAGTTTTGATGTGTATAACAATGACAATGAGCCGTCTAGCTGGAAAGGAGCTCTTTAATGGGTACCTGTTTGCCCCCCAGGGATCACGCTCTCCTCGTATTGGTCATCTATTCACAAGACAGTGGTGCATTCCCCTAACCGCCAATCAGCCAATTACAGGTTCCATAACAGGAGACCCGCTGGTAGAGAGGCAGTCCTTTACAAGCTCTGCATCTCAGGCAGAGGAGACGACCCTGTCAGGGAATCATAACTATGATGAATGTGTCCGTAGGTTTACGGCAATGCTACTGCAGCTGTGAGCTGGGCGTGAAATGGCCATTCATAGTGACCAGACAGCGTGACCTTACCAGAGTCTTTTGAAAACCATGTAAAATACAGTAAGATAAAACGATAATCCAGGCACTGAGAGCATTTATTGGTGATAGAAGGAAGGGGCTGTGTTAATTTGGTCTCTCACTGGCTGCTAATGAGGCCAGTTATGTGTGAGAGCTTAGCTTTTTTTGCTACCTCTGCTTTGATACGGAGTTTTTATAGAGTAGTACCAGTCCATTTTATCTCACAATTATTAATCTCTTCATTTCAACAAGGTCTAAGAGTTTAATCAGCATTAGGCTGGCCTCCTATCTGGCCTGGTTCCACATCTCTTTGAAAGCAGCTCACCACAATGATATCACTGTGCATTTTAATTCTAGGGATGCCAAGCCTTACTATGCATTCCTCTGTTTCTCTTTACAGCTTTGATTGTGACACAAGTGTACTGTGTGTTTAATCCTCTTTAGATCTGAACTCCTGGATTTCAATTGGATTCACCTTTGATGCTTACATTCAAATTATGTCTGGATTTGTTTTCATCACCAAAAGGCTTTGGTAATATCAACCTTCTGTCATTGGTTCATTAAAAAAACTGAGCCACATCAAATATTGTGTTCCAAATAGTAATATTTGGATTTTTAAAGTCACTGACACAACAGGATTAAAAATGGTGAGCCACAATTTGACCCTGGCCTCCAGGCTCAAGTGACTCACGAAGATCCTGGTAAATACAACTTCAGTCTCATACTTGGAGCTTTTTTTTTGTACTTGTAACTTTTTGTTTTGTATCTCTAGCTTACGTTTTGCATTTGTAAGTTATGTTTTATAACTTGCACACATTTCAAAAATACAAGTTTCAAGTTCCAGGCTAAGTTGGTGGCTAAATGGTGACTAACTTGGCTTCATTTCGATAGAGCCAGAGGTCAGGCATTTTCTGTGGGTGATGTTAAACCTGCTGTGTCCCCTGATATTATATACTGTTTATGAATGATAAATGTATAGATGCCCCCTGTATGTGTAGCTCTCTAGTTGTGACAGTCAGCTTTATTGTCCCACCCTCAAGGCTAGTGTCATATCCAGAACTTGTCTCCCCCTCTGGTCACCGGCAAAAGCTGTCTCCTGAGTTTTAACACAACATCTCCCAGTTGCTCCAGCACTCAGTTGCCTGCTGCCGGCCCTGATCCTCGCCTGGTCCCTGACTGTTTTAGTCTGTTCTTGGAGGCGTCCATGCCCGTGATTGACCTCTGCCTGTCTGACCCTGAGTTAGCTTTGTGGACTTTTAGCTGTGCTTGATCCCTGTCTTCCTGTCTGTTTTAATAAACCTGCTGCTAGTGGAACCAGCTGTCTGCCCATCTGTGACAGCTAGTTATGATATACCAACATATTTGCCTTTGCTTATTTAATTTTTTTTATTATGTTTTATACTTTTTTAAGAAATGTTTGACTCCACTTTAGTTCACCATCATCTCCTAATGTTTCCTCAGTATTCAGCAGGAAAACTTTTGTTGTTCCACTGTCATAACTTCTGTCTTGTTCCTTTTCTGGTTCCTCCTGTTGTGCTTTCATTTCATCTTGTTCTAATTTTGTATAT
>NC_050515.1:19840160-19849291 GCF_002922805.2 Oryzias melastigma | reverse complement strand
TATACCAACATATTTGCCTTTGCTTATTTTTTTTTTTTAGTATATTTTATACTTTTTTAAGAAATGTTTGACTCCACTTTAGTTCACCATCATCTCCTAATGATTCCTCAGTATTCAGCAGGAAAACTTTTGTTGTTCCACTGTCATAACTTCTGTCTTGTCCCTTTTCTGGTTCCTCCTGTTGTGCTTTCATTTCATCTTGTTCTAATTTTGTATATTTTAGTGGGAGAATTATGCCTAACTTGCTACCTTCCGTAAAATATTTCAGACCTTCCCCAGGCAAGCCAAATGTAGTCAAAATAGCATTAACCATTACCCCACCAGTTTTGAGCTCTATTTATCATAAACTCCAGTGGACATTAGATCATTCCTAGAACAAGTGAGGCCAAGTATATGTTCCATGGCCAATATGAGATCAAAGCTTAGTTATGCAAAAGTATGACTGCAGAGGTCAAACGAGTGGTCTGAAACTCCTGGCCTAAGGGTTACCTCTGTCTGCCCAGCTTATTAATGTTGGGCAAATGATATGATTTCATATATATATATATATAAACTTAAATCATTCAAAAAATAGTAGTACTTTCTAGAAAACCTATAAGGTGTAAGAATAAGAATCAGAGAGGGAAGTGAGAGGAATGTGGGAGAATGTGATGTTGGAGAGAGTACTTAAACATCACTATATCAACTTAAAAATGACAAACAGGGTAACCCAACAAGAGTGACAATGGATGACATTGAGTACCGGTAAAGGTGAAAACCATTCACTTATGAAAGTGAGGAAATAGAATGGGGCTGAAACAAAAGAAAGGAAAAAGTAACAAAATTATGATTAAATCTCACATAAATTAGTAGACTGCAGATAGTTTGAGTCTAAAAGAATTGCAGTATAATAAAAAAGGAAGAAAGTGGAAACATGTTTAAGGACTCGCCAAAAGTTTAATCAAGTTCCTTTGTACTTGCAGCAGAAAACTATTTAAATATGAGCAGAAGTTCTGCCATGTGTCTCACAAGAAAGCCAAGTTGCCTCTTTTCTTAAATTAGCTTTAAGAATTGAAAAAAATGAAAGATTCCTACTTTTCATAAGCCATATGGGGTATTTTTTTTTTTTTTTTGTACTCCATCAGTGAAAAAAAGATGGTGTCAGTGATTGCTCTTTGAGGTTATGGTCAATGCTTCAAATCTCTGAAGGTGTTTGCTAACTGACATGTGATAATTTACATTTTTTTTTCAGAGAAAAACTAATCAATAGTTATTCCACTTAATTGTTCATTCATTATTGATTTCAAAACAACAGAAATATTTCCAGTTTAAAACATTCCTATACCTGTCAAAAAGTATTTCCATCTGCAGCCTAACTGTAGGCAGTAAAATTCCACTGAACATCTGCGGAAGGAGCTGAAATATGCCATCTGAAGAGGGTACCCATTAAATTGGAGACAGCTGAAGCTGTGTCCTGGAGAAGAGTTGGCAAATATACCTGTAGACAGGTGCAGAAGTTTCACTGACAGTTACAGAAATTGTGTAATAAAATATTGAGTTACTGGCTACCATTTCTTTTTTTTTTTTTCATTGACCATTTGGGACTTTTTCTGTTATATGCAGAGTTGCCTCTGTTTAGCAACAGCAACGTTGAAATACTTTTAAACTTTTGTGGGGTAGTTTGTGATAAATATAATAAGATTAGGGGTGTGTATATATATGCATATATATATTAAAAAACACCCCTCTCACCCTCTGCGGGTGGTTTCCCCTCCAAGCTCGGGTCCTCTACCAGAGGCCTGGGAGCTTGAGAGTCCTGCGCAGTATCTTATCTTTTCCTATTACTGCGCTTTCTGGACTGAGATGTCTGAGGTCTTTCCAGGGATCTGCTGTAGCCACCCTGTCAGTCTGCACCTGATTTCTGAACCTCTGCATCGCAGGCTTTACCCAAGAGTTATATTTCCAGTCCATCAACGCGTCAACTTTGTGGAAAAGCCAGAGAAATGGGAAGGAGGACCTGCTTTCCAAATAAAAACTTCTGTTGATCTTTCAAAATAAACAGTAATGAATTTTTTTTTTTTTTTAAATTAAGGTAATGTCCGCGCACAATTACATGTTAACACCGTAGATTACAATGTCGTCAATTTTCTCTATGGACAAACCACACCTCTGGGAGTCAGGGGGATTGACCGGAGATGTAACAGAAACAATGTAAACTAACCGACTGTTATGAGATGCTCCAATGACGGGACAGTGTAAATCTGGCGTAAGGACTTCAATGCTGTAAAGTATTGCATATCGCACAAGGCTGCATTCTCTGCTTCAGAATCTGCTGGAATTACATTGATTGCATTGGAGAGTCGAAAGGGTTAAGATCCATTTGTATCCCATCGACTGTACAAACTAAAACACTGCAGTGGATCCTCAGAAAAGCTGGTAAATGTACCAAAAGAAGTAAAAACTTAAAAGCAAAAACAAAATAGACTAAAATTCTTCTCCCAACAATAATGGAGGAAGAAAAACTCAGAGGACGCAATTACATCAAGTGGTTGTCCTTGGTTGTAGATCCTGATGTAAAGACAGATTATTAAGGGAGAGCATCTATTTTCCACACGGTTTCATTTAAGACTTTAAATACATGTAAAAGTAACTAAAAGGCCAGAGACTATAATTAATACTTGCAATGAACCTGAAACTTGTAGAACGATTTCCACAGCAGACGTGTCTTGTCCTCAGCAGTGTGTTCTCATTAGCTTTAAGTGGTGAAAACCCACAGGGATCTGACTTCATTAGAGTACAAGCTAACCAAGCTCAATTGAAATTAGCAAGGTGGTAGAAACCTAGTGGTATATTGCTGCAAACACATAATCTGTGATGTTATTTTTTTCTTACATAATCAAAGCTGCCAAATTGAGCTTTTTTTTTCATTTTTAAACAACAAACTTTTTCTGGAAGTACTGTTCATGGCTACTATCAAATCTAATTTGCTTAGGAGTACAGACAGCCATTTCAATGGTTTATATTTTGCTTGAGCAGTTTTTAATATGCTTGGTAGACTGGCCAACAGAGGCAGTGAGAGATGAGAGCTGCAGATTACAGCAGTGTCAGCACAGAGGGCACAGCTGCTGGCTGACGTGAATAGAGCAGAGCCGAGATATCCTGGACCACTGTTGACTCCCAAATGGACTTCCAGCTCTTATCTGTCCAAGTCGAACATAGCATTCGATAAAATATTATGCATATTCTGGACGACTAAAGTGAACCCATTATTGCACGGAAAACAAACTCTCTTGTCTGTGCTCAGGAATCAATAGAAAAATGGAGCTTCATTATGATGAGCTTCTTTCACTAAGATTGTTGTGTTTATTGTTTGTTGTGTTTACGTTTCCCACTTAAAAATTGTTTGGTACAGACCAGAGTCTGTTTTCAGTAAAACCACTAAAACTCATCTAAGAAAGTATCTCTGACCAAAGACTGAAAGTAGGCTAAAGACAGCAGGTCAAATAATCAAATGGATTTTGGATATGAAGAATATAGTTTGTCCATGAAAGGTATCCCAAAAGATGCAAATCAAGAAAATGTTAAAACAAATGGTCTCATCTGTAATTGTGGCGTAGTTAGAGGCCAACTATGACAGTCAGAGAATGGTAGATCCCAATTTCATTTATGGTGGTTAATATTCCTGCGTGGTTAGTGTTCAATTTTTTCTTTTTCAGAAAACATTGACAAATTTAGTTTCTGTTGTAACCATTTGCTGTATGTGCACTGCACCGAGAGACTCCTCCCTTCTGTCTGTCACAAACGGCCAGACAGCTGGTTCCACTTGCAGCAGGTTTGTTAGTTCAGAAAGTAATGAAACATGGCTAAATGTCCACAAAGCTAAATCAGAGTCAGACAGGTAGAGACAGTCATGAGGATGAGAGGATCCAAGAAGAGACAAAAGGTGTCAGAGTCCATGGGCGGGGGTCAGGGCAGGCAGCAGGCAATCAGAGAATAACCAGGGTCAGGTACACAGAAGATCAG
The DNA here is from genome assembly GCF_002922805.2 of Oryzias melastigma. Classification (NCBI taxonomy): domain Eukaryota; kingdom Metazoa; phylum Chordata; class Actinopteri; order Beloniformes; family Adrianichthyidae; genus Oryzias; species Oryzias melastigma. The sequence continues at coordinate 19,845,289 of NC_050515.1, read as the reverse complement.
GTCCAGATAGAAATGCTCGGTAATGCAGGCGGGATGGCACAAACAATACTTCTCAGTGAACAAGGCTCTGAAATGTGTTTAAGTGTCCTGTGGGTGATTGGCAAATGAGTCATCTGAGCGGCAGCTGTGTGTGCTGGGAAATGTAGTGTGTGTAGTTCTCTGGAGACGGCTCCCCCCAGTGACCAGAGGGGGAGACAGTGCTGACTCCTGACTCCAAACAAGAGGTACCGGCTATCTTGAAGCCAAAATCACATTAACTTCTATTGAGAAATGAACACATAACCATTCTTGGTCTGCTGTCTTATTTCTAACATGTTCTTGCTAATCCTATTTTTTTTCCACAATAATTTTCCGTATTACAAGTTATTCATGTCATAAACTGACCATCAGATCCCCCAATAAAACAATGTGGTCTGACGTTGAACATTCGAAATGTTTGACAGATTCTTACGATTTCGCTTTCAAGTGCTAGGGGTGTGGACTAAGAACTAGGTCACTAGTGATTGGTGAGACTTGTTGCCTTACAGACATTGACTCAGATCAACTTAGACAGATCACTGCTTACTGAAGTTGTCTGGCTCCAACATAGTGATATACGTATCATGACAAAATGACTGAATTGATTTAACTTTATTGGAGCCATTTTGTATGAGTGAAGTCCTTGTCACTTGGTCCAGTTCTTACACAGTCAATTGTTATTACTGGAAGATGAGACCTATAAGCAGAAAAACATGCAAATGTTAATTTTGTACCATTATCTTCAATTATTATTATTCTGACATGGCAATCCACCTATTAAAATATACTCAGTCTTGATGATTTTCTTACCCCTTGTGCTCTCCAAGCCACATTAGCGTTGGGAGTGGGGTCATCTGGAACCCACACTCCCTAAACATTTTTTTTTATTATTATTGATTTTCACTGGTATTCATGGCAGACATGAAATCCTGTCAACTTTTGTCATATGAGGGATAACACCTCAATGTAAGGTTGGGGTCATCTGGACCCCACAAGATAGCATCAAGACAAAAAAGATAGATAAATAAAAAAAAAAAGTATCAAGACACAGTCTGATGAAAATAGTTTTTTTTTTTTTTAATGTTTTTAACATGTTCTTTCAGTGTTTTCTCATAATAGAAGACATAGAAGACAAATGGTGGGATGTGGGAAAACGCTCTCGCCAACATTTCTGTTGAACTACTGCTGCTCTGCAGAAACTATGTCCTAAAAAACAACACAAGTTTTGGCTAAAATGGCGTAATCATAATTAAGAGACCACTGGGAACGCTCTAACAATAGACCAAAATATCATTTGAGTGACTTTAAAAGGATAGGGGGCAAATGAAGGCTACTGGGTAATAGTTGGTAGCCCCTTCACTTGACGCAGTCTACATTCTGGCCTATGATCAGTTCAGTACAGTGTGGGTATTGGCAGGAACCAGTGACAGCTGAGAAACTAATTCCACCCAAGAAGAGAGGTTATCCCAGAACCTCTGCTGCTGCTGAAATGTGTCAGATGGGCTCAGAGTCTGAATACATTTGCCTTTTACAGATGGTGAAGCCGGTGCTATTCTCTGAAAAACTTACGGAAGTGAAAGTGATGTGAGGACAGTGTAAAGAAAGCAGATGACAGACGCATCACCACAGTCTGACACACATCAGAATGTGCTCAGACAAGAGGAAACTGCCTCTGGAGGATTACCGAGTTATCTCAAGAATTGAGTTAAATCTTGATTTTCTTTAAAGGTGAAATCAGGTTAGTGTGATCCAATTTGTCTTCTGCAAATGAATACGAATTAAAACACAAGAAGGAACTTGGTTATTAGTTCCATACAGAACAGACCATCTGGTAGCACCAATGTGTTATAGATTATGTGCTAAATTGATGTCTTCTCTCTTTCCACTCTTTCAACAATTTCTCACATTCCCTGTGTCAGTTGTCACCAGCTGACAGCATGCAGTGCATCTCTGCCTCCAAATGAATCTGGAGCTACTTTTTCCTGCACAAGATGCGTTTTCCCCTTTTGCCATCAAGCCCCCGCCCAGATCAGCCCAGCCCAGAAGCCCTTTGATGCGTCACTTTGGTTCTCACTTCCCAAGCCGTGAAATCTCAATTTTCTGATAAGAGCAACCTCAATTTGTCAAAAGATACTATTTATAGATCTGACAGAGATAGAGCTGCATGATCGGCAATAATTCTTAACAAGCACTAAAAGGCCATTGTCCCGTCTCAGTGAAGTAAAAGTAACACTGCCACGTTCAATTCACCTGATGAAAGATACAACAAGGGTGTAGATTTGAAGAAGTGGATGGCGGTGCTTTTATTTCGCCTTTGTATAAGCAGCCATTCCACCACGGACCAGCTTTCCGTTTGAACTCGTACCTCCTGAGGATTGGAGCTCTTTTAATATCCGCGTTCAACCCACTTTATAGTTTTTAGATGGCGCGCTCTCCTTCCGCGCAGCAGCCAGGATGAAAAAGCTGTAATTTTAGCTGTCTTTGGCTCATAAACACTGCTGAAAAGGGCTACAACAAGAATATTGTTCATCAAAAATTACAAGTATTTCTCCAAAAAGGCTGCAATCCCACTCCCATCATCTTTTGATTTGTTGGAAAAGTGCTCCACGTGGTCATTTAATCAAAAGCCTGTGTTGCTTTCTAGAACATAGTTTCTGCAGAGCGCCAGTAGTTCATTAGAAATTCAACTTTAAGTCATGGGCCCCTAAACTTGTGCATGAAGCTCACACCAATTAAGCAACATCTGCTTATTATTGCTAACATATATATATAATATATATATATATATATATATATATATATAAAGTTTTTATGTGAATTTATACATTCAGTTTATGTAAAACAGTTTTCCTGCTTTGTATATAAATTATGTTATACCTCAGCAAAACGTTTAAATTATTGACATATTGTCAATAGACAGTTGGCAATCCAGGAGGGATCCTTGAAGGAAACTACAAACGAGGGTCAAACATAATAATGCTCAGTAATAAATTACATTTATTATTTAGAGTGCTACAGTCAGGGATGAGCTAGTTTAAAAAAACAGGTTATTTTATTTTTTCTCTTAAATATTACATCAAAATAATTAAAGAAAGCAAAACAGTCAGGTCGGAATGTTAAAATCTCCAGTTTGTACAGGAATCAAAATTGTAAAAAAAAAAAAAAAAAAGACTTAAAAGTTGATTTGTTAGACATTCTTTTTTTCTGGTATAATATTTGAGACAGAAGAGAAGACCCAATCCAGAAAGAACTGCCAGGCATGGCAGTGGAAGATGCGTGATTCGGGCTTGTTTTCTGTGGTTTTAATCATGAGCTCTTCATTGATCACATCTAATTGGGAAATATGATGCACCTTGTAGTAATAAAAAAGCACACTAAATAAGGTTAAAGTTAAGAAACAAAGTCGTGCCACTGCCTTGACTAAGTTAACCAAATATTGGCACCAATCAATTATTTAGATATAAAATAAAAATGACCTAAATGAATCAGCACTGTGGAATTTATGTTAAATGCAATCTGATCTTAACAACAATGTGACAGATAAACATCACTTTAAAGTCCTACTACAGTCATTTTGTACTGTTTTTTAAAAGTAATCCCAGTGTTCTTTTAGTTGAATTTTTTTTTTCTAAACTGTCATTTCCTAGAACATAGTTTCTGCAGAGCGGCAGTAATTAATTAGAAATTTACCTCAAGGTTGTGTTGGCGCACAGAAGACCAGCCCCCACTTCCTGTCACCCATCTGTTAACATGCTCTGCCTCTTGCTTACTACGCCTTCACAATCCTATCCTAACATTAGTATAACAAAAAAAGGGCAAGCAATATCAGAGCTATCTAGCTGTACAGTTTTGAGCCAGATGCCAGCTCAGTCAAGAAAAACGAAGACATAGAAATGTATTTGTCTACAACCAAATGCATGGAGCATGGAGTTGAGCAGGAAGCTTGTAGCTTGCCATTGTAGCTTCTACGTCACAAAAACAAGCTTTTTCAAAATACCTTTTTTCATCTTCTCTTGATTCACAATGATTTGAATAAAGAAATACTCAGCAGTTCAATATTAAGTTTAATTTTCTTCATATATGTATCCTCTATTACCAGTAAAATGCCACAAGAACATGCTAAAAACACCCAAAATACACATTTCCATTTATTTTTCATTCATTTTTTAATGCTATAAGTGACATTGCTGAATTAGCAAAAACAAAAAGGCACACACTGTTGCTTACATATATTGTCTGGCTACAAGTGTTAAACTTACCAGTGAAATTAAATAGCCAACATTCAGTTGAGTATTTTTTGTTAATATCTGTTTACTGGCAATATTATTCATACTGGAAAATGCTAATAATTATAATCTTATGCAACTATCTATTGGAGTCTATTAGGGATGCAACCGACAATGTTCTCCAAATTTCAATGTTTTAAATCAAGAATTGTGGCATCCCTATAAAAAAATATGCAATATATAACAAAAAAAAAAGTTACTCGAAAAATAAACTCACTGAAGATGTGCAAGAGTTTTTTTTTTTTTTTTTTTACCAGAAAACTAATGGTTACTCATTCAATGAAAACTATTTATATAACCTATATTGTTGAGTAAGTAACCATTACTGCTCTTCTCTGTTTTGTCAGTGCACTGTCTTTGACAGTTTTGTGTTAGTGCAAGTCTCCGGATACACTAAAAATGCTTAAAACAGCATTTTTTTGAATGTTCTAGATGTCATCCATTTGTAAGGGTAATACCCCTTCAGGGTTTTTACATATTGGACTGTCAGCTTGCTAAAGGTTTGATTCAGTTTCAGCAAAAAATAAGAATTTTCTCACACATTGCTGAGATGGGTTCAGAGTTATATGTGTCAAAATGTACAGAAAATGTCAATACAATTGTAATTTTTTTTTAAAAGACGTCATTTTTATAAAGGAAGCATGCCGTATTCTTGTGGTCTGCTGTCAAGTGTCTGCCATATCAAAAGCTTAGCTACATTTCTGTGGTTCTCAGAGTTTGACTTAGTTTAAATTTCACTCAATCAAGCCAACAGCTTTGGTGATTTTCTCTGTCATTTATTTGGATCAGATCTGACTGACTGACTGTCTTTATCTGGACTAGTAT
>NC_050515.1:19835142-19840072 GCF_002922805.2 Oryzias melastigma | reverse complement strand
ATGCAGTATTCTTGTGGTCTGCTGTCAAGTGTCTGCCATATCAAAAGCTTAGCTACATTTCTGTGGTTGTCAGAGTTTGACTTAGTTTAAATTTCACTCAATCAAGCCAACAGCTTTGGTGATTTTCTCTGTCATTTATGTGGATCAGATCTGACTGACTGACTGTCTTTATCTGGACTAGTATGCTTTCATGAAGCTGAACTTTACCTTTTGCAAGTTTGATTTTGTCAGGCAGAAAGCTGAAGAATGTTAATGCTGACAGAAAAAAATGCACACTTCATGCACATTCAGCTGAAATATGGATAGGAAAGAAAAAAAATTCAATACTTTTAACAAACTCCAGCAGCTTTGACTTAAAAAACAAACTATTTTGACATATTGGAAGTTTTGGCATAAACTGTAAGCATGTTCTTCTGAAAAAAAGTCTGTTTCTGCTTATTGACAAATATGATACAAACAACTTTGTGGATGAGAAAGATGATGGGGGTTTCCTCTCACTGCTGTTAGCAAAAACATCCCCCAAATTATTAATGAGGGCACAGGTCAGGACAGAATGGACCAACTCCACATTTTACTGACAGAAGCATAACTGGGAGAAGTTGAAGGTTAGTGAAAAGTCAAGAAAGGAATTGCTTATAAATTTAAATAGTAATTATGAAACAAAATGGAAAAAAGTTATACTTCAATTTTAAGTAAATGTACAGATGTCCAAGCTAAAGGGTACAGATCCAAAAGTCTACAATATTCCTCATAGAGTGCTAGGACAGTCCTATAGGCTTAAAATAAATAGGTAGTAAACTCAAAAAAATACACCACACCTTCATTTGATTTGCTTTCATATTAGTGTGAACCACATTAGGTCATTTAGTTATTACTGCTTCATGACACAAAAATAGTAGCTACATGGTTGAAAACAAGCTTAGGCCCCAAGTGGAGAATTTTTAGCACTATTGGACCCCCAAAAACTCCACAGTTTGATTGACTGAGAAATGAACAGACCAAACATCCTTGTAATGTTGGTTACAACTGCTGCTTGTTTGGGGCTGTTATTGCCAAGTATCCCAAGAAACACATTTGACACCAGGTCGGCAGAAGGTTGTTTCTTACAGCCAGAAGGTTTGTCATAACTTTCCTTCACTTTCAGGTCAGTTTGGAGTGTTTTTGCAACTCCTGCTGCAGAATCTGTCTGAGTTTGAATGCATTTTTTTTTTTTACTTACTTTTATATTTAGACATACTTGTATTCAAGGTATCAAGGGATTAATGACAAGATTCTTATGAATCTTGATGAATCAAATTAAATCAAACACACAAATGGTTTACAGAAGAGAAAACAAGTTATTAACTTAAAAGCAAGACAAATACCCTCATAAAGAAACAAAAATGATACAAACCTGCACAAAGTCCTTCACCCCACCCATGACCACAAAAACTTTACTGCAGGGTCGTCTTCCACCAAATCAGTCAGACCCAAGAGATCAACAAAAAGACTTTGTCCCAGAAAACACTGGAGGTAAACACAAATGTAAAATCTACAAAATAAAATACATAGACGCAACAGTGTTGCCAGATTGGCCGATTTCCTGCCCAATTGGGCAATTTTGGTTCTGACTTTTCCTGCTTTGGGCAGGTGGACATAATTTTTGCTGGGTTTGGGGTCGGTATGCATTTCCTCATTGAAACACGTTTCAATCACAAACGTGCGATCAGGTGAGGTCCGTGAGGCAGTGGCACACCTGTCCTCACCACTATAAACATATAATAATAAAATCAATATCTGTCTGCTAATCTGGTCTATAAATGCAATTTATATGCATAATTCTAACAGTTTGAATCCTTATTTACCTTAAAATATCTGTAATTTGCATATTTCCTGTTCAATGACAATGTAGACTGTGAGGTGAAACCACACACGGATTGCAGTAGATTGCACAATCCAGTGTAAACTAGGTTCAATGCGTGCATTTAGTTTGCCCTGAATATGCTGATAATGTTGTGTTTTATCTATTTTTAATACTTTCTTGACCTTTTTATCATATGGCCTTACTTTAATAGATAATGTATTTCACGTTTGTCTATCATTTATTTAGTGTTCGATTTGACATAAAATTGCAATAAAAAGACAGAAGGTGAAACAACTTTAAATTGAATATAGTGACTTTGGTGGTACACATCCTGCACAGTCACCTCTCAAAGAATTGTATACTTTTCCTGTGTAGTTTTTTTTAATTATTAGTACACAAACATAGCCTTTTTTCTAAAAATACTTCTGTATATAGAAATATAGGTAGATCTTTTGTAGCTTATCCTTTTAAAAGTTGCTAGCCTCCCTGTCTTAGTCCCTCAGATTTCCATTGAAAGAAGTAGATAATGATGCCATAGAAGACAAGATTGTATCACAGATGCATACTTCATGTTAAAGTGATTTTGTCTCATTACCGGGATCTGCAAATTATGAAGTAATCACAAGATGGAACCTCGGCAAAGTGTCTTTTCAGAGAAAGTGGAGTGAAAAGAAAAGAGTAATACATTTGGCAATAACAGGTCCTTTTCTGACAGAAACATTGACGTTTTAAAGCATGTCTCTCTGAGTCATTATCACTAAAATGACTTCCTTTGACAGAGTTAATATTCTGAGGATTTTAAATTACAGACCTTCATATGGCGTCAAATTATAATGCTGATCATTCACACTCCCACACAGATATTAAATCCACTTTGGGTGAGATGTGCGCATGTAAATTAGAGCAATTTACACATTCCTATTTTCAAATATAATTCTGTTAATTTTGATAGCGGCCTCATGCTGTCCAGATAAACAGAATCCAGATGGTAAAAGAAATTAATCAAATGAAAAAAATATAAATAAATAAATCACAGCGTCTGGTGGTGCCAGCAATGTTTATCTATCTTTAATGGTTTAATAAGTGATGAGATGTTCCTAATGTTTAAAATGAAAAACAAACAAGCAGATTAGCAAATAAAGGCCAAAATTTAGCTGCTTATTAATAAAAGGTTAGGCTATATTTCTTAAAGTTATTATTACATACTGATGTCTTTATTAAAAAAAAATTAAAAAAAACATAATATTGTCAACAAAAATTATATCTCTCTGTTAATGCAATACAAGTCAGACCTAGGGATGTGTACTGAAACACGGTAGTTCGTACTGATATATAACTGGCTCCATATAAAAAAAAATATATTTCAGTGCTTCAGTATGAAGAGGTCAGTCACTTGTATTCTATTCAGTTTTACTATAAAATTCTAGCCTGCTATTTAATTTAATTTGTGGGCGGGCTCATATAAGAATGGGTGGCGCCATCCAAGTGCATCGAGCTTCAGTCAGAATGCTAAAGGCGAAGTCGGCAAAAGTTTAGCTGTAGTTCACAGCAAAATATTATAATTCTGCTACTTGATTGATCATAGTGAAGTATGCAGTGCCGACTGTCAGGAAAAATGAAAAAGAAAATGAAAAAGAAAAACCTCTTATGCACATTCAAGCACTTTCCTTCCCCTTGTGACGCTGGTTTGTCACACTTGCCATATTTTCTGTTGTAAAAGGCACACCTAGAAGCATTAATTAAAAAAAACAGTGCAATTTATAATTCAGAGCTCCTTATTAATTTTCGTTTTTTTTACTGATGTCGGAGCAATCTAGAGAAGCACAAGGGTGCTCTGTTAAAACATTTCATTGGGTGTTGTTGTGAATACACTAATGCGGCTAACATCTAGCAGTGTCTGATTTTTTTTCTTACTTGTTTTTAACAAGGTTGGGGTTGGAGTAGTAATAGTAATTATTGTCTGAGCAATTCCAGTATGTTTTTATTCGTGTTGCAAACAAGGTTGGAAAATACAGGTTTTATGAAAATGCTTCTAATTCAGCTAACATATAGCTAACATGTAACATGCGTTAGGGCTGCACGGTGGCGCAGTGGTTAGCGCTCTTGCCTCACAGGGAGAAGGCCCTGGATCAAATCCCTGCTGGGACCTTTCTGTGTGGAGTTTGCGTGTTCTCCCTGTGCATGCGTGGGTTTTCACTGGGGACTCCGGCTTCCTCCCACCGTCCAAAAACATGCCTCATAGGTTAATTGGTGACTCTAAATTGTCCCTAGGTGTGGATGGGTGTGTTTTTTTTATCTTTATTAGTCTTTTTTTTTAAATGTTGCATCCAAGGTTAGGGAGGTACAGGTATTGTGAAGGCATTCACGCTTCTAACATAGCTAACATGTAACGTGTTACAATCAAGTTTTATAGTTTTATAGTGAATGCAGTTAATACCTGAAAGACTTATCTTTGACTCCTTTGTCTTGCTTAATGTGCCTTATAATTCAGCATACCTCATATATCACACACATTTGAAAATAGACCATTCTTTGATGGTGCGACTATAATCTGGTGGGCCTCATAGTGGAAAAATACTGTACATATTTAGGGAAAAAAATGTTTCCTCTTTTTTTTTTTTCCTTCCAATTTTGAAGCACCAGTTTGAGCCACTATTTACCACCAATTTTTTTTTTTCAAAATACTGGTTCACCACCGGCACTAGCTAGAATCCAAGCCGTACCCATCTCAGTCGTTATTATATATACACTACTGGCAGAAGTTATTCATACTGCATTTTTTATTTATTTATTCTTTTTTTTATAATGTGTCCTGTCCAGCAGCGAAACAAACAGATAAGAGCTGAAGCCATCTTGTGTTGGACAAAATTGGAAGTTATGAACCTGTGGACATGAGGTGTATATTTGTATAAACCCCTTTTGTATTTGATGTTATTCTTACTAATTATGTGGTATCTGTTGGGAAAATAAAAGAGAGAAAGAGAGAGTGGGATGTTAGAGATGGAGAATGAGGGTAAAAAGAAAAGGGAGGAAAAAGAACTGTTAACTGAACAGAAAGGGTTGAATTTTTTTGAGATTTTACTTTAT
>NC_050515.1:19834753-19834836 GCF_002922805.2 Oryzias melastigma | reverse complement strand
AGGTGTATATTTGTATAAAACCCTTTTGTATTTGATGCTATATTTTATCCTTACTAATTATGTGTTATCTGTTGGGAAAATAA
>NC_050515.1:19830026-19834683 GCF_002922805.2 Oryzias melastigma | reverse complement strand
GAAAAGGGAGGAAAAAAAAATGTTAACGAACAGAAGGGGTTGAATTTCTTTGAGATTTTACTTTATTTTACTTTTTAGTTTTGTACCTTTAAAAAAAAGATTTATCACATACAACTCCGCCAAAGCCAAAATTCAGCCTCCTAAAATATTTGATTATTGTGAAGAGGCTCAGTTTTGGAAACCCTTGGTGTCACACTCTAAAATCTGTGATAACTAATTCAAATGTTAGCAGATAATGAGAGACTGCAGACTTAACACTTAGCCAGGGAACCGTTATTCATTGCACAAGTAGGGTAACCCACTAAAATTCACTGGCTGTTCACAGAGTGCCGTATCCAAGCAGTTCAGCAGAAAGCTGAATGAAAGAAAAGTATGTAAAATTACTCGGGTAACAATGACAATTGCGACATTGAGAGGATTTTGAAATAAAACCCATTTAGACATTTGAAAGAGATTTAACAGGAATGGACTTCAGATAAAGTTTAAGCTTTCAGAACCTGCAAGGACTGGTGTTTACATGACATGGGCTTTCAACTCCATTTTGTTGCTTTGAAAACTGAAACCTCTGAGACATGTTACTTTATTTTTTGGTCTAGAAGTCACTGTGGAGTATAAGTTACAGCAGCCAAAAACTGCACACAAAAAAAATAAATAAAAAAAGATAATTTACAATTGTAAAATTTGCAATTTGGGGAGTAATTTATTACATTTGTTAAATATTAAATTTATTAAATACAGGAACAAGAACATATTTTTCAACTTAAAAAGTAAACCGTAATCATGGAGTAGACTAATTTGAATGTTTCCCTTAACACAATGCCTATGTTAGCTCAATGAAACAGGAAGAATTTTGTATATTCTCGCAACATATGAACAATTATTCAGATAACCGTTGCATAAAGAGCATGCTAACAAGTTAACAAGAGATAAATAGTGATTCATCTAAAATCAACTTTTCATATAAAAGTGAATTTCCTTAAAAAAACAATCTAAATCAATGTCTTATATATATATAAAAGTAATAAGGAGGGTTCGGCATCACATTTCAAAATAAATCTTTGTTTTCTCCAGCATTTTTCATTTGAAACAATATAAGTATTTAATAGTCTGCATGAATATAAAAATTCACACAAAGTCAATTTACTTGCAGAATACCACACTCGCAGCTTCCAATAAAATGAAACAAGCGTTTTGGTTTCTCCGCCTAACCAAATATGACTCATAATTGTTCAAACTCGAAACAGCAATATTTTTCCTGCTGCATGATTATAGTATTGAAGACTTTCTAAGAGACGGTTTTATGTTTGCAGACTGTGCACTATAAAGTTAATTATATCATTCCTGCTGTATGCACATTGTTTCCAATACATTACTGAGAAGCAGCTGTTAGTTTAACGCTTTTTCCACCAGTCAGCACTCATGAATCAGACCAGGGTGGTGTTAAATGGGTGTTGACAATCACAAGCCCTACAGTAAGACATTAAAGTTTAAAAGCACCAAACCAGCATTTTGCATCTTCCATGTTCTTTTTTCACAAACCCTAAATAACATTCCTTTTACCCTTCTTTCTTTATTCTCTTTAACAATCGGAGCAACTAGCATAGAGTCAGACTTTAATACACACAATGCATTTTTGTTGTTTAAATTGTCGAAAAAAACTTTAACTAAACTTCATGAAAATATACCGTCTTTTAAACTTTTTTGGCAGAACATGGAAAGTCATTTATAGTTCTATAAAACTTTAAGACAATTCATAAATACTCTGCCCTGCAGTTAGTTTGACAGAACTTTTCAAAACCCTTATGAGTTTTCTTCTTCCTTCTCTGTGGGCAGAGGTTCAAATACAACTAACGATTTGTTTCCCCTATTCAGTTTCATCAGGGAAATGTTGGCTACTGTAATTTATTTTCTTTGAGTTGGGTTTATATGTTTATCGGTATTTGATTTTGAAGGCAACTTGCCTCCTCAGTCGGCTCAGTCTGGCTTATAAAAACCCATTGTGGTTTAATAGGGCTTAGAAACCCTCCTGAGTAAAACCAATACTCTACAGATAATATTAAATGGAGAAAAAAAAGATGAGTCCAAACTGGTTGTTCATGGTATATTCAAGCCAGTTCTAACTTTTATGAGAAGAAATGGTCTTGTTAGTTCCAAAGCATGCTGGGACATCTCTAGAATTTTTTAACTAGTTTTCAATGACCCATTGGTCCGCTTGGTCCACATATTTGAAGTTTCCATGCTTGCCGATTAACTTTGAACTTTCTCCACTCACATATCCTCATAAATTAAATGTGAGCTACACATAAGAGCCATTCCAAGAACTCAAAACTAATGCCAGTATATTTGCAGGTATAACATGAAGCAGTAGAATGAAATAATAATAGACTAAAAAGACCATGATCCTATAGAAATGCTTCTCCAACAGACGAAAGACATGTAAACTTGAAAATGATTTTTTTTTTTTTTTAGGTATTTTATAGAAAGAAGTATAAAATCATTATTACAGGTGTATGCTACACCATTAAAGATGCTACCTTTACACCGGACTCGGCAACATGCATTCAAGCGACCACTTTAATGAAAAGTCTATGTAAAGGCGTGTATTTCAGGCTGCCGTGTTCAAAATCTTCACATTCACACCTCACTATATCAGTTTTTAAGTCTTTTTTGGGAACCAAAATCTGAGACTGACTTTTTGTCTGTTTATAACTCTATTGTACCATGAAAAATTGTTTACAAATCTCATATATATTTTTGTATCTATGTAATGTTATGCCTGTTCAGTTTATTTCTTAATTGCCAATTCATGACCAGGGTTATTTCAATGCAGTACATGCACAACAGAAAAAAAACACAACAGTTTTAAAGAAAGTAAACAATAAATAAGACTTGCATTCATTACTGATGTTGATCTCAGTAATGCATGTTTCTTACAAATGTGTCCCTTTTTAAAAAATGGAAACAGTGTTTTGCTCATTATATTCTCTAAAAACAACGTATTTTTATTTATTAAAAAAAGGCCTATATAGTGTGGTGAAATGTTTTCTCTGAGGCTAAAGCTACATTTTCAAGAATGAAATGACTTGTGTTCTTCCAGCAAACCATTTGGGTTCTAGTTTGCTCAGTTTTTCAAATGCTAATGCACATGTTCCATTTGAGTGCTTCACAATCTATACAGCAAACCCACACAGCTGTAATGTTCATGGCATTCAAAAACAGGTTTCTGTGAAAGAGCTCTCACGTCAGATGTTTTTCTTTTTTTTTTCTTTTTTATTCCAAATGACATATTTCAATGACATTGTGATTACCTGGTGCTGTGGAGAAAGAGAGCAATCTAATGACATACTGGCCTTTTCTCCACTGTTTCTTATGTTATACATTTACCTCAGCTTGAGTTGTACCCCCACGACGTCAACTTGAGAGAATCTGACGCCAAAATCACTGTCAATTGCAGCATGGCAGGTGGGCAGAGAGCTCTCCTGTGAGCTTGTCAGAGTGTTTGAGCAGAATCTCTGTTGTTTTCCTGCACGCAATTTGAAGTGGATCTACTTGACTGGCAGGTAGCTTTTGAAAAACCTGTTTGCATTTTTAATGAAGCAAAGACAGCCCCGATTTGATTTGGTATTTGTTTTTTTGTTTTGTGTTCTCCCCGGGTGTTGTTTGGAGGGAAAAAAAAAAACAATCGACACCGATGCAGAAAGAGAAGGAGAAAGAGATGCAGGTCATACCACCCTGGGGCAATGTCGCATTCCCTCCACAATGTTCAAAACAGCAGTCCCTCATTCCTGTCAGCAACTGGAGTGTCATTATGTTGTGTACAGAAACCTGCAATCTTCATGTACAAATTTATACACCATACTCTTATGAAATGTCTCAGCACCACGGAATGACCCAGAAATGTCAGATGAGTTTGTGTCCCAAGATGTGGGGGGAAATTATGCAAGGAATGGACCTACTGGCAATCGTGATCAACCACAAATTATTCTGTTGAGATTCACAAAGGACAGACTAATTTGAAGGAGTGACACCAATTTTCTCAGGGCCAAGTAAATGGCTTTTTTCTCTTTTTTGTATTTACTATGAAATACTAAAAGTGTGCTCTTTGTGATCAAGCATGAGAGACATATTATTGAAGGATGAATTTCATTCAGCCCTTTCCAGCCCCCAGCATCTTCCAGTATCGTGCTTTCATAATGGGTACTGAAGCTCACAGTTTTGGCACATCTCCTAGCAACCGCAGCTCCAGAGTTTTAGCGTGCATATCACTAAATTGAGTTTTTAAACCACATAAATGGGTGGGTAAGGGGGCAGACATGATAGTTTGGGTTAATTATTCCCTCTGACTATGTATTATTTAAATATGAAAAGTATTTTTTTTTCTAAACACAAACTTGACCAAATACAGCTACACCTACCAATTTATTTAGTATGATCCAAACTTTCCTTAAAAATGCATTGTAAATAACTTAGTCAATGTTCTCTGTTTGTAGTTCACCATTATTTCACTAGGGGCAGTAGAAAGGCTTTTCCTGTTCATTTCAAAATGGCTGCTTCCATAAAATCTCAATAACACCTCTGGTGGGAAAAAAAAATTAGCTAATTTTCTAAACTTAACTGTCTTAAATTACTACTTCCTGTATTGAAAGAATGCAACATT